>NC_091770.1:7805000-8108030 GCF_029378745.1 Bos indicus | reverse complement strand
CCTCAAAGTGGATGAAGTTAGTCACATGGGTACCACTTTTACGCACTGCTACTTATAACTATTTGTCTCTTCCATATCAGTTTTCACAGGCTATATCCTCCCAGGAAAGCAAAGTAGCTAGGTACAAAATAGCATCTCACAGCTTCTATTTACCTAAGATTAAAAAAATAAATAAAATTTCACTTTTCCTAATATGGGAAGACTCCAAGCAGTCTTCCAAATATGTCTCATAGATTCTATTTTTGTTGTTGTTGTTCATCTAAAAGAATAGATATGCGGCGCCCCTATAAAGGTGAAACATTTTTGAATCTGAGAGTTTCTTCATCTAAGAATTCCTTTATGAGAAGGTAGAAAACACAAAGAGCACAGGAGAAATCGATGAGGTTTTGCATTTCCTGGAGATGGTAAAAGATGACTACATCAGGATGTGTGTTGATAGCCACCTGCTGAGAAAACGGGGCTGGAGCTCAGTGAGGGACAGCGTGAGGGGCTGTCAAGATCACTTAGGGAGCAGCGCTCAAGTATTGACTGGGAGCTTTTAGAAAGTGTTTTAGAGACAGTTGCTCTGCCTGTACTCCAGCAAGAACACTCAATACTAGAAAATTTGGAAGGCTGAAACCAGAGAACTTGCTGTGTGGAGAAAAGTAAAAAGATTCAACAGTTCATTAGACCCTCTTTCAAGGATTCGATTCTGGGAAAGGCAATTACCGGGTGTCATAAAAGTCAGCCATCCACCCTAAGAAGACTTAGCAACTTTCACCAAAAAAAAAAAAGGAAAATCAACCTCTATGAAGTTGAGTTGTCTGGGGAGGGCATTCTAAAGTAAAATGCTTAAAATATCCTTTTATGAGTGTTATTTCCATCCCAACAAAAACAACAAAATGAAGCAAAGAAGAATCGAGGAATATTTACACAATTGGCAACTTTTTTGATTTCATAACCAAACTTAGTTAGGCTGTGCTTATATTTTTCCCTGAACAAATTACATAAGCGTTTCATCTTCAAAAACAAATGTACTAGGAACTGTTCAAAAAATAAATAAATTCTGAAACTAGGAAATTTAGTAAGTTGTGATTTTCTTTTGAGGAGACACCCCGTACCTCTGACAATTCTGTCAATGTAGTCTATATTTAATTGCAAACCCATGGCTTTTTTCTTTTGTTTCACAAGTGGAGTGGCATCATTTTTTTTTTTTCTTTTTGCCCTTCTATACTTTAGCCACTAAAATCAACAACAAGCGTAATGTAATTTACTTGACTCAGGATGGATATTCAAACTTTTCTCACCAAGAAAACTCAAAACTTTGCCAGCAAAGAAACAGACACTCAAAAATACTTCAAGGAAGCAAGCTTACCTTTTACGGGCTCTGTTCATCTTAATATTTCACGTGCTAAAGTGGCAGGGTCTTGTGTCGCTTCCCCCCCTGGTAGAACTTGCATGAACTGATACAGATTCAAAGAAAGCAAATAGGAGCTTTAGCAACGAAAATGTGGAAAAATCCAAAGAATTAAAGTGCCCTTATTTCGATTTGAGGAGAGTACAGTCTATTTCTTAGAATATGTGACTCGGGGGCATATTTCTTTGTCATTGTTTTGAGGTTCACTTAACCAGAAAGAGGAAGCATGGCAACAAAGTGGAAGGGAGTTCAGTGAAGCATGGCTGGCTTGACAATAGCTTTCTTGCAGGTTAGCCAAATTTAACTGGCAAAAGCTCGCCCAAACTCTTTTGTCTGCTCCATTTGCACCATAATGTCGGTCTCTCTTTGTGCCTATTTCACAGCTCAAGTTGGACTCTTTATCCCAGAAGATGGAAAAAGTCATTTTTTGGTTCTATCCATAAAAGTTACTTTATACAGTATTGTGTGATCGTCCTATCCAAGATACGAAAGGGGAAAGTGCACTTCACATGGCCACAATTAAGCCTTCTGTTTCCGCTCTCCTGCCCTTGTCAAAGCTTTGATTTAGTTTCCTAGGTTTTGTCCAAGGGTCATTACAGATGTCTGCAGACAATTAGCCTCTCCCCACAGCCCTTCGCCAACTGGGGTGATTAGCAAATTAAAACTTTGCATTCTTCTCTGTCTAGTGAGATGTCTTGGGAAAGATTAGCAAATGTGGCTAATTTGTAGAGACCTGAGGGGAGCTTCAGGTGTTTGCCTCAGAATTTCAGTATCTAAATATTAAGTTAGCAATTGAGCACTCCCTTAAGTCACGTGCTTCAGCATTTAATGAAACCTTCAGCTCTGAAACTTAGAAACAATTGCATCCTTGATGGGGGCCTTCAGGAACTTTTTGCATCCACGCCATATTCACACAGTGCCAACCTAACCCTCATAAACCATATTTTGTGTATACCATGCTCATGTCTTGAGCATATTTGCAGCTTCTGCTTCTGAAACTGAAACTCCTACTCTATGTAAGAATTTAGTATACTTTTCAAAGCATTCGAGACCTATGCATTAGAGTAAATGCCAACTATAAATGAGGTATTCAAATGATCCAGGGGATATTGTCTCTTGGATTTCAAGTGGCAATTGAAATTAAAGAGAAACTTTCCTGGCGCCATTTTTGTTTTAACAGAGCAAATGTTTGATGAGGTTAGCAGACGGAGGAAGGAAAGCCTTTGGCAGAATTACCCCCAACCATATATAGGATTTAGAATCTACAGACGGGTAGGGTGAATAAGGCCCAAATGTCAGACTTACATGCAAAATATACATCCTGTAAAAAAATATTTCTAAACTGTATTCTACTAGACAACATAACAACTTTTTAAAATGTGTTCCGTCTCGTCATGTTTCTCTCAATTTGGTGGTGAATCAAACAAGTAGGTACGGGCTTTCCAGGTGGCTCAGTGGTAAAGAACCTGCCTACCAATTCAAGATACACAGGTTCAATCCTTGGAGTGGGAAGATCCCTTGGAGAAGGAAATGGCAACCCACTCCAGTATTATTGCCTAAGAAATCTCACAGAGAGGAGCCTGGTGGGCTACGGTCCACAGTGTCACAGAAGATTCAGACACATCTTAGCAACTGCTGCTGCTGCTAAGTCACTTCAGTCACATCTGAATTTTTGTGACCCCAAGGGCTGTAGCCCACCAAGCTCCTCTCTCCATGGGGATTCTCCAGGCAAGATGACTGGAGTGGGTTGCCATGCCCTCCTCCAGGGGATCTTCCTGACCCAGGGATTGAACAGCGGATTCTTTACCACTGAGCCTCCAGGGGAGCCCTGACATAGCAACTAAACAACAATAACAACAAACAGGTACAAATATCCCACCAAGTGTAGAAACAAGTGGACAATGTAAAGCTGGATGGTCACATTCAACCACACATTGACTTAAATGTGAAATTAAGAGTCATAGGCACACTTTTCTGATTTCCATCCTGGTGGCTCAGACAGTAAAGTGTCTGCCTACAATGCGGGAGATCCAGGTTCAATCCCTGGGTCGGGAAGATCCCCTGGAGAAGGAACTGGCAACTCACTCCAGAACTCTTGCCTGGAAAATCCCATGGATGGATGAACCTGGTGGGCTACAGTCCATGGGGTCGCAAAGAGTCAGACACAACTGAGCGACTTCACTTCACTTTCTCGATATATCCATCTATTCAGGAGGGACAAGACTGGTGGTCAAACACCTTACTGACCAAACCCCTGTTTCACTGACACTGCCTCCTGGATTTGCCCAGCACCCTAATCACGTAGGAACAAAGTGGGTTACCATTTCGATATGACTTACTCCATCTCTCCACCAGGGAAGTCCTTCCCTCACTGCTAAAAATGTCACCTGTTGATAAGTTCTGCAAATGCATTTTGATGTCTGAGGTCATCTGTGGTTTTCAGTTTGTGAGAAAAACAATGTTAATACTAGCATATCTCAGGCCCATTGCTGATGAACAACAGAACATACAAAGATATGAACGTGAATCAGTGATCTCTAGACAATCCATTCACATCTCATAAACCAGCAGTTCCCATATCCTTACATTGACTTAGGGATAACTGGTACACCCTGCCAAGGGGAGCTAACCCAAATCGTTTAGCGCTAGGATATTCTGGGGCCACATAACAATGCAGGAAACCAAGTTTGCTAAATCATCCAGCAAAAATGAGTTACAGGCCAGCATATTATGCTAATAAATTGAATTTCATTTTTATTGTGCTATGCCCTTTCTCAGGCTTCCTTGGTGGCTCAGTTGGTAAAGAATCCATCTTCAATGCAAGAGACCTGGGTTCGATCCCTGGGTTGGGATGATCCCCTGGAGGAGGGCATGGTAACACAGTCTAGTATTGTTGCCTGGAGAATCCCCATGGACAGAGGAGCCTGGCAGGCTACAGTCCATGGGGTCGCAAAGAGTCAGACATGACTGAGTAACTAAGCACAGCACACACATGCCCTTTATCACAAAGTTCAAAATTCCACAGTATTTCATGGAGGTGTTTTAGTTGATTAGTAAGGAAACATCATTAGTGGTATAATGTGAGAATGCAAACAATAATTGCTAACTGAATAAAGGTAAACATCACTAGGGCTTCCCTGGTGGCTCAGTGGTAAAGAATCTACCTGCCAATATAGAAGAAGCAGGTTCGATCCTTGGGTGGGGAAGATTCCCTGGAGAAGGAAATGGCAACACACTCTAGTATTCTTGCCTGAAAAATCCCATGGAGGAGCCTGGGGGGCTACAGTCATGGGGTTGCAAAGAGTTGGACATGACTGAGCGGCTGAACAACAATTCAGAGATTCCATAGTTTTTCCTATAATAACTCCATAGTTATCCAGTAGTTTACACACACTTCTATACAAACACACACACACCACACACACGGTGACACATGCAGATCATGAGCCATTAGCAAGTCCAAAGTGATGTCATAAAGACAAGGAAGGAGATCTGAAAGACTATTATGGATTAAATATCTATATACCCCAGTCAAATTAATATGTTGGATCCCTAAGACCCAATATGATAGTGTTTGGAGGTAATTAAGTTTAGATGTGGTCATGAGGAAGGGCACCTCATGATGGGGTTAGTATTCTTACAAGAGGAGAAGAGACTTCAGAACATTCTGTGTCTCTGCCATGTGAGGACACAGTGAGAAAGAGTCCTTCACAAATCACGAAGGGCCAAGAACTGAATCCCCCATCACTTTGATTTTGATCATCCCAGCTTCCAGAAATTGTAAGAAAATGATTTTGTTTAAGCCATCAGTCTAAGTACTATGTTATGGCAGTGTGAGCATACAAACACAGATGCCCTCTGATTCTCAAGTTAAATATTATCCCTCAGATCACTGGGCCATGCGGCCAGGCTTCATGGATCATATCTTTCTTCCTTTGGGCTGGGTTTACTCTCCAATCTTCTAACTTCTTACAGTGAAAAGATTTTTTTTGGTGGGGCATGGGGATGGAGAAGTCTTTTATCTATTAATTGTATTAATTGTTTTCCAAGTTTTACTGAAAGATAACTGGCATGTAACATTGCATTAGTTTAAGGTGTACAATGTAATGACTTGCTATATGTATTCAATATATGTTTCAAAATGATTACATGTTTAGCTAACAAGTCTATCACCTAACAGAGTCACATTTTGTGTGTGTGTGTGTGATGATAACTTTTAAGATGTAGTCTCTTAGCAATTTTCAAATATATAACACAGTATTGTTAATTGGGATTAAAACACCCTTTTGCCAAAAAAGGTAACATATTCACGAATCCTGGTTACTTAGGTCTGTATATCTTTGGAGGTTATTGTTCAGCCTACCACAGGCCACTATGGTTGTTGCTGTTCAGTTGCTAAGTCGCGTCTGACCCTTTGTGACCCCACGCACTGTGGCACACCAGGCTTCTCTGTCCTTCACAGTCTCCTAAAATGTGCTCAAATTCATGTCCACAGGACCTAAATAGACAGCAAGGTGTTTGGAACTACCTGCTTAAAAAATGGTACGAGAGGTTGTAGAGAAAACAACTGAGATTCTAAATGCACCGAAAACTGAACATTTCATAACGTTTGACCTAGAAAGTAATACAGTTAGAGACCAAAAGATTTCCAAACACTGAGTTCCAAAGAATTCCAACATTTAGATCTTGGAAAGATAGAAAGGATCCAGCAAAGGAGAGCAAGAAAGAAGAGCCTAGAGTGTAGGATAAAAATAAAAAAAGTGTGCAATCTCAGAAGACAAGGGAAAAAGTTTTCAAGATAGAGGAAACAAATGTGTTTAATACCACGTGCCATGTGAGACAAAGTGTGAGATCCAATATTTGTATTTAGACACAACCAGCCTTCTTAAATGGCAACCCACTACAGTGTTCTTGCCTGGAGAATCCTAGGGACGGGGGAGCTTGGTGGGCTGCCGTCTATGGGGTTGCACAGAGTCGGACACGACTGAAGCAACTTAGCAGCAGCAGCAGCAGCAGAAGAGCAGTCTTCTTAATGAGCTTCCCTGGTGCCTCAGTGGTAAAAAAAAATCTGCCTGCAATGCAGAAGCCGCAAGAGACACAGGTTCAGTCCCTGGGTTGGTAGGATCCCCTAGAGGAGCACATGGCAACCCACTCCAGTATTCTTGCTTGGAGAACCCCATGGACAGAGGAACCTGATGGCTACAGTCCATGGGGTTGTTAAGAGTCAGATAGACTGAAGCTACTTAGCACACGTGCACTGGCCCCCTAATACAATATAAACATATTTTATTAATTAACTGCCCTATTATTGTCTAGTGAACAATCACCTTAAACTAGCCTTCAGGAAAATGAGTGTGACCTCAAATAGTGTATTTACAGCAAAAAAAAAAAAAAAAGTCTATCTAATATGAAATTTGAGGGAGCATTCTATATTCATTTGCTAAATCTGACAATCCTATTCTAGAGGTCAGTAGCCTCTAGACCACTGTCTCTAGTAGTAGCAGCCTCTAGACTATTGACCTCTTAGATAGATAGGTTTGTAGTACATTATCAAAATGGTCAAGAGGCCAGGATTGGCTACATATCTTGTCAGAAAGCCAGGAAGGTGGCCAACTGTAAAAACAGCTGTTCATCAAGAAATACCCCTGAGGTTCCACCCTGCACCACCATCATAGAATCAGAGGTGAGTAGCTATAGGAAAACCATTACTAATTATTGCTTTGGTAATGCTGATGGCTCAGGTCTGGACATTACAGAAGGACAGTTCAGCCACAACCCAGATTACACATGCAAGTGTTCTTGTCTATTTAGCTGCTTTTTAACTTGTCTGGAGTTAGTCTGGAACACACTGCCAGGATTGGCAAAGGAGCACAGTCAGCATATAATTGATTTAATTAATAATTCATGTATTCATTCATTCAACAAACACTTTTACCTAGCTCCTAGCAATTCAGGCATCATGCTGGGGACTTAGTGTCAGGCACAAAGCCCAAGACTAGCCACATTCTGGCTGATGGGCCAGAACAAGAAGCAGAAAGAGTAGATCACAAAGCGTGTATGATGTAGCAAAATTAGATAATCTCATTTATGCAGTTTCAACCCTATTTTTTAAATGGGATTTTTTCAATTGAATTACATTTACTTATAAAAATATATACCCACATTATGCTATCAGGAGCTTCATCAAAAAGATTTGAAGTGGTTTCCCCTTAATTACCTCTACCAATTTCTAGCAGAATGTCAGATGAGCAGAGTAAAATATCCATTGCATACCACCCACTACACTGACCTCAATGAATTGTTTATTTCAGTGTCTAGATTGAACAATTGAAATGTCTGCATTATTGAGCAGTGGTCAGGTAAAATTCAAAGGAAGCTCCTCTTCTTTTTCAAATAGATTCTTTTGTTTATTTATTTATTTATTTTTTGCTGTCATTTAAATTTCTAGTATTTTAGAGAGTAGATATTCAGTAATGGTTATAAACACTTATTTTGCCTAATTCAGCTAAATGGGTTGTCTCTTTTTAGTATATGCTAAAGTTAGCTCTATTTTTCATAAAGACAGAAGTACAATGTAATATTCCCTCCCTGTCTGTATCTTTGGAGAGTATACTGTATTTACATTTTGCAGTTTAAACTGGGGGTCACAAAAGGAAAATGATTTGCTTTGAACTTCGGTGAATAAACTGACTGTGATGTCCACAGTGTATAGCTAAATCATTATTACGAATTAATTCAATTTTATTTTTATCATTAGTATCAGCCTGTTGACTAAACCCTTCCCTGGTGGCTCAGTGGTCAAGAATCCTTTGGCCAAGGCAGGAGATGCAGGTTTAATCCGTGGGTCAGGAAGATCCCCTGGAGGAAGAAATGGCAACCCACTCAGGTATTCTTGCCTGGGAAACGCCATGGACAGAGGAGCCTGACAGGCTACAGTCTGGGCGGTCACAAGAGAGTTGGACATGCCTGAAGCGACCGAGCACACATGCATGTATGAACTTTGTGTGTGCTTCGTCATTCAGTTGTGTCCAGCTCTTTGTGACCCCATAGATTGTAGCCTGCCAGGCTCCTTTGTCCATGGGGATTCTCCAGGCATGAATGTGGGTTGCCATGCCCTCCTCCAGGGGATCTTTCCAACCCAGGGATCGAATCCAGGTCTCCTGCATTTCAGGTGGATTCTTTACAGTTTGAGCCACAAGGGAAGCCCCACTAATCAGTTAAGTTTTATATTATAATTGTGTGAAGATCTGGAATATATGTTTCTTAATTGCCTAGGATGTTATTCTTGAAGTATTTAAATTTTTCTCTCTTTCAACACTCTTCTTTCTCCCTGTCTCTCTTCTTCCCAAATGTGAGCAAAATTACTTAAGAAAAAGATTACCACAAACGTCTCAAATGAATGTCAACATATTATTTTCATTCAGAACTTGAGTTGCAAAGGCCAGGCACATGTCATACAGTTAAGACTGAGAGTTTGCACTGAAGTAAGGAGGTCTGAATCTGCCAGTGTCTGTGTGGTCATCGGCAAGTTATCCAGCTTTTCTGAATCTCAGGTTGATGACCTGAGATAAGGATGATATGTCTTGCAGAGATCCATTGGGATAATTTATGAAATAATCCATTTGAGAACAACTAGCGTTCATCTTGTGCTCAATAAATAAAGTTTCCTTTCCTCATTTCCTCATTCATTCTTAATAAAATCTTGTGCTTTGACACAAAATCTATCCTTATATTAATAATTATGATTTCAGAAAGGTTATTTAAAATGTGTAAGCTTATTTAAAATGAGCTAGTATATTATTAAATAGCAAGTTTTAAATAATTTTAACATAATATTACTTTCATTTCAAATAAATATTTTATATAAATACAATTTAAGTAATTGTAAAAACATATTTCTTTTCTAATATTGATACAAAAAAGGTCTCTCAATTCACTTTCTCCATCCCTTCAATGATCTCATTCAGTCTATTATCTTTTATTAATTTTCTTATTATTTACAAAGGGGGGATTGAAAACTCCTCACAAGTTTTATGTGTTTTAGAAAGAAAGAAAGTGTAAAGAGTACCCCTGATTTCCTCTTACACATTTTACCTTAAAGTTAAAAATGTGACCTCCTTAACTCTCCAATTCTACCACTTACCTCCTTAGTACAAGGTAATCACTTACTGAATTTTGGGTTATTTTCACAGTTTTAGTAGTACACATGCCTGAAATATATTGTCAATTTGGCTGCTTATTTGACCTTCACAAAATCCCTCTGGCCTTTTTCCTGTCACTACTATCTAAGAATCAACCATTCTCA
Organism: Bos indicus; assembly: GCF_029378745.1. NCBI lineage: Eukaryota > Metazoa > Chordata > Mammalia > Artiodactyla > Bovidae > Bos > Bos indicus. The sequence goes on along the minus strand of NC_091770.1, from coordinate 8,098,329 downwards.
TACACGTAGACGCCGTTCATTCAGTTCTAGTTCACGTCATTTACAGTTCTAGACCGTGGTCTGGAAGTATTCTGTGAGAACAAATCCTAGTGTAATCATCTAACTGACTGTTGACGATCTTACGGGTTGTTCCCACTTGTATGTGGTTATGAACCGCATCCTCCTACATGTCCCCTGGTCCCTGTGCAGAGTGGGTTCCTGGCCTAGATCTCTGGGAGTAGAGCTGATGCATCACAGGTAAGCTGGTGGATCCATTTTATAGGTAGTGTCAAACTCTTCCAAATGCACACTAAATATAACCTGTGATTGTAAACCAACAGGTGGATTTTTAACTCCCCACTCACAATTTGTAATTAGAAATGAAGCTCAGAATCTGGGCCAGAAGACCTGCTTGGGTTCTCTAGGCAGATTATTGAACTCTGTGGTTTACTGTTCTGATATTAAAATAGATCACAGGTCATTGTGTGGATTAAAGGAGAGAGAGAGATAGGAAGGAGATTGTTTGAATGTGTGCAAAGTTTTACTTATCATATTTTATTATGATTTGGGGTCACAAAGAGTCTGACACAACTGAGTGCGTGCATACACGCACACATACACACAGGTAGTCAGTGCCTCTGCCAGCTCCACACTTGCACACCCTTCACAGGACACACTTGTGTAGACCTCAGCAGGCTTTGGCTTTAGGATGAGCTTCTTAAGCAAAAAAAGTGGATTTAAACTGAGAACTTATTCCCAACAAGTTTCCAAAATGCTTCTCTTTTCTTCCCTTTCTTTTAGGTCCTCATTGCCTCTCATTTTTGTGACCTTTTGTGTTCCATTATGGTGACAGGCTTTCTAATCTCTTTTCAACAGCTTCTACTCAGCAGGGGACAAAAAAAGGACCAGGTTATAGCTGGTGACACAGTGGTGAGCCCTCCGGATGGTGGAGTGTTCCGTGTGCTCTGGTTCCTATCGAGATTGCTTCTCGCTCCTCATGAGTCTCTGCATCAGCGACATGGACACATCACCAACAGAAGCATCTGCAAGTATCCAATTATGGGCTAGACATTCTAGAAGGAAATTGCATTCACCCAGCACCTGCCCAGAAGCAAAGTCTTGTCTCAGCACTTCTCACACGAGTGGAGGGCAGTTCCCTCCGTGGTGTGTAGCCAGTTGGGATGATGGGCAATTCTCCCCTCAAAGAGCCTCCAAGACAGCTGGTGACTCGGGTGGCAATGGCACTGTCTCAGTGTGCAGGCCCATAAAAGTGCGTGATGGAGTTGCATGTCTAGGGCAGGGCTCGCCAGATTTGTCTTCTCTTGCCTCTGTTGGGAGACTGTCAAGGGAGTGCTTCATCTCCACCCCCCTTCTTTAACAGTTCTTCCAACAGAGAAGCTAAACATGCTTCACCCAGCTGCTCCATCATTATCTTTTTCTCCCCAGTTTTAAAATAACTTCTTGTTCAATTGCTAAGTTGTGTCCAACTCATTGTAACCCCACGGACCACAGCATGTCGGGCTATTCTTCTTTACAGCATGGGACTTTACTTTGGCATCATTTCTGCTTTGACCCAGCTGCTTCATTCTTTCCAGAGCTATTAGTAATTGCCCTCCACTCTTCCCCACCAGGCTTCCCTGGTGGCTCAGTGCTAAAGAAACCACTTGCCAATGTGGAGACAGGGGTTCGATCCCTGAGTTGGAAAGATGCCCTGGAGAATGGAATGACAACCCACTCCTGTATTCTTGCCTGGAGAATTCCATGACTGGAGGAGTCTGGCAGGCTATAGTCCACGGGGTCACTAAGAGTTGGACATGACTGAACCAATAACACTTTAACTTTTCTTTAAAAAAAATCCTAGCTAATTTAATGGTTAAAATTATATTATCAACTTGACTTGAACTTCTGAGATGTTAAGAATTCATCTTAACATCTTGTTGCTCAGTCGCTGTTAAGCACGTTACCAAGTCTTCATTTGTTGGCTTAATACTTTTGGCTTTATCTCACAGTCAGCTGAGGTCATGGGCCTCCTGGGGAACATAGGGGAGCTGTACTAGGAAAATCAAAGTATCAATTGTGCCCTTGAGGTTCTTAAACTATTGTGGGGGGAATAAGGTAAATTAAGTCACTAAATTATGATAAAATCTGTAATTTTCAAGATGTGTGGCAATGACTTGCCAAAGCCCCCCATTTCTCATGTGTAGGCCAAAGTCCTTGGGGACTTCCCCAGCGGTCCATTGCTTAAGACTCTGTGCTTCCAGGCCAGGGAACACGGGTTCAGTCCCTGGTAGGGAATCTAAGATCCCACATGTGACACTGCCAAAAGAAAGCAAACTCCTTGCAAAGGTTTGAAAGACCCGAGGTGGCAGAGTTTCCGATACCCAAAACCTCATCTCTTGCTATCATACTTCCCTTCCTTCACTCCTTGGCCAAGGTCACTCCTGGGCGCTCCTTTTTTATGCCTCCCATGCACTCTGCCCTCATCCTCCAGGGACTCTCCTTCAATTCCTTGGGGATGCTACTCATTCAAAAGTTAGCAGCAGCAGATCTCTTACCACCCCTAAGAAACAGCACCCTCATCTTCTGGTACCTTCCCCCTGCTTAATTCTTCTCCAGGCTCTTCTCAACTGACCTATTGTATCGTGGTTTATTTGTTGTGTGTTTATGTTGCTTCCACTGGAAAATAAGAATTATATCTCATTTAGCTATTGCTGCCTGTCCAGTGTTTGAAATAGTGCATGATGCATATTAGAAAATAAGTATATGTTTGCAAGTAGGAAGAACACTAAAAGTCAGTGGAGAGTAGTACTCCATTGTATGTATTCATACATACTACATCATTTTTTGTAATTTTTGAAAATCTTTTACTACAGGTCCTTGTTGGTTGTCTATTTAAATATAGCAGTGAGTACATGTCAATCCCAAACTCCCAATTTACCCCACTTTGCTGTACAACTGAAATTAGCACAATATTTTAAATCAACTATACTTCAGTAAAATATATATTTTTTTAAAAAATTCAGTGAACAGACATCAAGAACTAGGATTAATCCTCCACTGAGTCCTTGAAAGGAGTATCTGTTGGAATTGGAACAGTATCTTCCAGCTCTGGGCAGAGCACTAAGCAGAAAAATTAACACAACAATTGAGGAACAAGAGCTAATGCAGGGAAACAGAAAGAGACGGAACAAATAGGGCAAGTGGAATTTGCTAATGGAAAATCACAGATGCCAAGCTGCAGAGTTGTAGGGCCCCTTTCAGAATCATAAACTATGAATGCCGATGCTAAATAAGCACTGGTTTCAAAATCCTCAAAGAGCAGCTTGTTCAAATTCAAATTATTCTTCTCTAGAGGCCAAAGGATTTTCCAGCATAAAGGCTTTCCTGGTGTTGCAAACTTCTTCAACGCATCTAACAAATGATTATTAGACTCCAACAATCAGAAGTTTTCACAAGTTTTCGTTCTGTGAGCAAAGTCATCCTTTTAGCTTTCTGCCTGCTTCCTGGGATTCAGTGGGTGATGACACTGTGTCTTAGGTCTCTAAGATGTCAGCACAATTCTCCCAGTGTGTTCCTCTGCATAGCATAACTGTCTGTTTTCCTAACAGGCATATTTTAATTAAAAAATCTATACCTTGACACCAGTGCTTGCTGTTTGCATCATGTTATTAATATCTGGTTAAGCAAAAGAATTTTTGCTAGTCATTGCTAGCACGAGCAAGATAGGTGGGGTGTTTCACTGCATGGTTCTAATTATGTGTATCTGCCTTGTTTTATGAACACTTTGGGGAATTAGTTTCCTTATAATGTTTCAGGGTTTTAGGGATGTTTTATTGACCGAAGCCATTTTTCATTTTTTATAACCTTCTCTCCCTTTGAAAACACGATTCACACACACACACACACAAAGTGTTACTTCTCCCTTGCTAAAGTGCTGTCAAGAAAGAGATGAGTATTCATAATAAATGAAGATTTTATTGGAGAAAACAGCCATATAAAAATTAGGCTTCTATATTTTTGACTCAGGGATTATTAAAGTGAAGCTTGCAGCTATTTAATTTAATTTGTGAAAGCACAGGCCATTCTGAGTCAGCATCTAAAGCAGTTATCTTAGTCTAACCTCTTCATAAATGCCTAGTTACTCATACTGATCACAGGTAAACCCCTGCTTCACAGACCACACGTGTCACAATGAAAGTGAATAATGTAAAGATGTATTTTCATGGTTGTTTTTTAAATTGGGGTATAGCTGCTTTACAATATTGTGCTAGTTTCTGCTGTACAATGAAGTGAACCAGCTATGCGTGTACATATATTCCCTCCCTCTTGGACCTTCCTCCCACCCCTCCCCCTACCCCACAGAGCACAGAGCTGAGCTCCGTGTGCTATACAGACATTTCTCCAAGGAATGCATACAGGTGGCCAAGAGGTGCATGAAAAGATGCTGAACATCACTAATTATGAGAGAAATGCAAATCAAAACTACAATGAGGTATCCCCTCACACCAGTCAAAACGGCCATCATTGAAAAATCTACAAGCAATAAATGCTGGCTAGAGTGTGGAGAGAAGAGAATGCGCATGTATTGCTCCCTTTTGGTGGGAAAGTAAATCGACACATTTACTATGGAGAAGGGTATAGAGAGTCCTTAAAAAACTAAAAGTAGAACTATCCTATGACCCAGAAATTCCACTACTTGGCATATACCCTGAGAGAACCATAATTCAAAAACACACATGTACCTCAATGCTCATTGCACTTTTATAAGATTTATTCATAAAAGCTTGCTTAGAGATGTTTGCATTTGAATGACTTTTATAAATAGATGAATCTCAGTTAATTGAATACATTTTCTGGTTATCTCTGGCCTTCAATCATGAAATAGTGTACTTATTTTCATATTTCTAAGAAATAAGTTGCAAAATTTACTTTTCTTCCTAAAATGAACATATAATGAAGCAACACACTACTTTTACAGGTATTTTGCTTGGTTTGTGAGCTACCATCTTTTATTAATTATAATAATCTATATATTATTTGGGCTTACCTTTGTAGAGATGATGTGAGCACTAAATAATGATTTTTTTTCCCTATCCCTTCCAATCCCTATATCTTATTTCTTTTCATTTCTCATTCTACTATCTAGGATGTAGAATTCAATGTTAACTAAAAGTCCATTTTTAAAGAGAATTTTAAAGAAAATGCTTCAAATGTTTCCACGTTTACAGTCACACTTGCATGTGATCTTATTTATTTGTTTTTATAAGATTTTTTATAAGGTGAAGAAGTTTTCTTTGATTCATTCTTGATGAATGATCATATCATGAATGCATGTTGACTTTTATTAAATGATTTGGTTATGGCTATTATGAAGATGATACTTTTCCTGTTTTAATCCATTAATATTGAAATCTATCCCATTGTACTTTAAAATATTAATACAAACTTGCATCCTGAGGTAATCTTAAACTCATAACTCAAAAGGAAGATTTGCCTGTAGTTTTCTTATATTTTTTATGTCAAGTTTATTGAGGCATAATTTATAAACAATAAAATTCAGTCTTTTTAGCTGTTTGGTTTTATGAGGTTTCACAAATGCATACAGTCATGTAGCCACAATCAAAATAGAGAATATTTACATAATCACCCAAGACGCTTCCCATAATCTTTTGTAGTGAATACCCTCCCCAAACCCCAGGCCCTGGCAGTACTGATTAGTTTTGTTTTGCTAAAACTTTCTTTTCTGGATTTTCATGAGAAATTGTTCTATGAATTTATGCAATAAGTAACCTCTATGGGGAAATGTCTTTCACTTAACATAATTATTTTCAAATTCATCCATATTAGTGAGTTATAAATTATTACTTGTTTTATATAGCTGAGTAGTATTGCATTAGATGGCTATACGGCATTTTTTATCCTTGTACCAGTTGATAAGCATCTTTGTACAGCTGCTCTGCACATTTTGTACATGACTTTGTGTGAACATAAGTGAGAAATAGATTTAAGGGACTGGATCTGATAGACAGAGTTCCTGATGAACTATGGACAGAGGTTCGTGACATTGTCGAGGTGACAGGGAGCAAGACCATCCCCAAGAAAAAGAAATTCAAAATAGCAAACGGCTGTCTGAGGAGGCCTTATAAATAGCTGTGAAAAGAAGAAAAGCAAAAAGCAAAGGAGAAAAGGAAAGAAATACCCATTTGAATGCAGAGTTCCAAAGAATAGCAAGGAGAGATAGGAAAGCCTTCCTCAGTGATCAGTGCAAAGAAATAGAGGAAAACAATAGAATGGGAAAGACTAGATCTCTTCAAGAAAATTAGAGATACCAAGGGAACATTTCACGCAAAGATGGGCTTGATAAAGGACAGAAATGGTATGGACCTAACAGAAGCAGAAGCTATTAAGAAGATGTGATAAGAATACACAGAAGAACTGTACAAAGAAGACCTTCACGACCCAGATAATCACAATGGTGTGATCACTCACACTCACCTAGAGCCAGACATCCTGGAATGTGAAGTCAAGTGGGCCTTAGGAAGCATCACCACGAACAAAGCTAGTGGAGGTAAGAAATCCAGTTGAGCTACTTCAAATCCTAAACGATGATGCTGTGAAAGTGCTGCACTCAATATGCCAGCAAATTTTGAGAACTCAGCAGTGGCCACAGGACTGAAAAAGGTCAGTTTTCATTCCAATCCCAAAGAAAGGCAATGCCAAAGAATGCTCAAACTACTGCATAATTGCACTCATTTCACACACTAGTAAAATAATGCTCAAAATTCTCCAAGCCAGGCTTCAGCCATACATGAACCACGAACTTCCAGATGTTTAAGCTGGCTTTAAAAAAGGCAGAGGAACCAGAGGTCAAATTGCCAACATCTGCTGGATCATGGAAAAAGCAAGAGAGTTCCAGAAAAACATTTACTTCTGCTTTATTGAATATGCCAAATCTTTGACTGTGTGGATCACAATAAACATTTGAAAATTCTGAAAGAGATGGGAATACCAGACCACTCGACCCTGTCTCTTGAGAAACCTGTATGCAGGTCAGGAAGCAACAGTTAAAACTGGACATGGAACAACAGACTGGTTCCAAACAGGAAAAGGAGGGCATTAAGGCTGTATATTGTCACCCTGATTATTTAACTTATACACAGAGTACTTCATGAGAAATGCTGGGCTGGATGAAGCACAAGCTGGAATCAAGATTGCCGGGAGAAATATCAATAACCTCAGATATGCATATGACACTACTCTTTTGGCAGAAAGTGAAGAAGAACTAAAGAGCCTCTTGATGAAAGTGAAAGAGGAGAGTGAAAAAGTTGGCTTAAAGCTCAACATTCAGAAAACTAAGATCATGGCATCTGGTCCCATCACTTCATAGGAAATAGATGGGGAAACAGTGGAAACAGTGGCAGACTTTATTTTTCTGGGCTCCAAAATCACTGCAGGTGGTGACTGCAGCCATGAAATTAAAAGATACTTACTCCTTGGAAGGAAAGTTATGACCAGCCTAGACAGCATATTAAAAAGCAGAGACATTACTTTGTCCACAAAGGTCCGTCTAGTCAAGGCTATGGTTTTTCCAGTGGTCATGTATGGATGTGAGAGTTGGACTATAAAGAAAGCTGAGCACTGAAGAATTGATGCTTTTGAACTGTGGTGTTGGAGAAGACTCTTGAGAGTCCCTTGGACTGCAGGGAGATCCAACTAGTCCATCCTAAGGGAGATCAGTCCTGAGTGTTCATTGGAAGGACTGATGTTGAAGCTGAAACTCCAATACTTTGGCCACCTGATGTGAAGAACTGACTCATTTGAAAAGACCCTGATGCTGAGAAAGTTCGAAGGCAGGAGAAGTGGACAACAGAGGATGAGATGGTTGGGTGGCATCACTGACTCAATGGACATGAGTATAGGTAAACTCTAGGATTTGGTGATGGACAGGGAAGCCTGGTGTGCTGTGGTCCATGGGGTTGCCGAGTCAGACACGACTGAGAAACTGAATGGAACTGAACTGAAGTTTTCATATCTTCAGAGTAAAGCATGAAGAGTGGCATGGTTTGGTGATAGAATGGATCTTCAGCACTTCCAAGGATGTGCCCTGGGCTTAGTCTATACTTGTGAGTGCCTACCTGTAGTTTCCCCAAGAAGCATGACCCTGACAATCACCTTTACCTCATTTTTTTGCTTCTCCTGACTGTTCTATTCCCTTCCTCCTTCTCCTTCTCACTTCTCCTCCTATTTCTACTTCTCTTTCTCTTCCCCCTTTTCCTTTTATTATTTTTGCTGGTCCCTGAAGATTCTTCATGGCTCTGCAATCAATAATTCAACTTCCATAGATGTGCTTCTTTCTACCAGTAAACATGGTTAATAATGTTCAAAGCAATTTTAGCCATCTTAGGAAAAACTCAGAACATGCAGATGCCCATTGACACAGAATAGTGAAATTAACAATGGTATATATAGATTTTTTTTCCCCCTAGAATGGAATACTACACAGCAAGAAAAAATAATAAACCACTGACACAAGAATCTCAGAGACATATGCTGATTGAGAGAAGTCAGATACAAGAGAGGATATGTTATATTATTTCATGTATAGCAAGTGTCAGAGAAGGCAAATCTAATCCATGATGATTGTAGTAAGAGTACCTGTTAATCTTGGGGGTTAAAAAAATAAAGAACCTTCAGTGCTGCAAGAAACGGTTTCTGGGTCACTCTGGTAGGTGGTCATGCAGGTATAGAAATACATTACAATTCATTCAGCAGTAACTTAAGATATACATACTTGGTTCTTATAGGTTATATTTTGATTAATTAAATAAAAGCTATAACCAAAGAGAAATAGCTTTATAGCACATGGGCATGTTTATAAAATATCAAATATTTATTTAAGAAGATTAAAGAATAATGTAAAGCAAAAATCTAGATAATTGCAAATAAAATCTTACTTGAAATACCCAATGACAGAATTCTCTGAATTTCACACATTTGCATTATTTTCATGTTAATTTTGTTCCTGTAACATTCTATTCTGTTTTCACATTTGAGAATCTTTAAAAATAGAGTCACTGTGCCTATTTCAGCTGTACAGAAAGTGAGTAAAACATTCTCAGTGGATTCAGAAATTTGGAAGTCTCCTTTAATTGAAAATTCGAGCCTTTCAGCCTTATGGAGGCTAATGATAAGTTTCGATTTCACACGCTTACTTAGCTTTCTTAAAATGATTTTGAGACAGAATGGGAAGAACTGTTAAGCCAAGGAAAGGGTAATCAGAATACCACTTGTGTGGGGCTGCACAGGTGAGGCAAAGTCTTCATTTTACTTCATGAGGAAACTTGCAAAGTTCCATGTGTTCATGCCTGTGAAAACCACTTTTATATTTCACTGGGTATTGATGATGAGCTAAATCAGAGAATATGTTTAAATTTGTCATGAAGTATACTGAAGTGCAATAAACAGAGGTAAAACCTGAAAAGAAAAACTCCATCATCGATCATTAAGGGAAGCATTGTGATCATTTTGTTCATTAGTAGGTCACCAAATGCATAGATCATTGTATAGATCACGAATACAAGTCACCAGTAGGTAATGAAAATACGATTAATAACCAACAGAGGCGGTATGATTTATCCTAACCAGAAAGATCAACAGGACTGATTGAACTTGATTTGCTGTAATTTGTTCTTTGTTTTTCTTCTCAGGGTTTTTTCATGTCATCTTGGTAATGTTACAGATAAATATTTTTTCTATTTTCTCCTGAGCCCTGTAGAATTCCATTTGCTCCTTATATTTTTTTCTCACCTGAGAATCAAATGTTCCTCTTCTAAGTTAAAAAGATAAAAGTTTCATATGATAAATGCAGTATATTTAACAAATGTACTATTCTGTGATCGTTTTGCTTGCTTAGTGTTAGTGTATAGTATATATATTGCGCATTAATGGGAGACTCAGCACAATATAAACTAAACTTAGTTCATTTGCAGTCCTGTACAAACACTGCCAAAATTTAATAACAATGATTAAAAAAAAAAAAACTTTCAGGGGAAGAAGAGGGTGGGACAAATTGAGAGAGTAGCATTGAAATATATACATTACCATGTGTAAACTAGATGGCTGGTGGAAAGTTGCTGTATTGCACAGGGAGCTCAGCTTGGCCCTCTGTAATGACCTAAAGGGGTGGGAAGGAAGGGGTGGGAGGGAAGCACAGGAGGGAGGGATATGTGTACCTTGTGGTTGTTTAGCTGCTATTTTGTCCAGCTCTTTTGCAACCCCAGGGACTGTAGCCCGCCAGGCTTCTCTGTGCATGGGATTTCCCAGGCAAGAATACTGAAGTGGGCCGCCATTTCTTTTCTGCAGGGAATCTTCCTGGCCCAGGAATTGAACCTGCAGCTCCTGCCGTGTCTCCTGCGTTGCAGGAGGATTCTTTCCACTGACTTAAGGTGTATTCACATCGAGGTACAGAAAAACAAACAGTTTAAATCAATTATCCTCCCATTAAAAATAAACAAAAATAAACCCCAAAAAATCAAAAGTAAAATAAAAACTTGAGAGTCTTTCAAGACAAAACTAACTCATGACGTCTTAAATATAAGAAGCAATAGACTTTGTCAATCGGAACAACCCCTGGGAGGACAAGGCCTGGAGACTCATCCCTGTCCAGTTAATTTATTCATTTTCTCTATCAAGTTGTTACTCCATCTTTTTTTTTTAATGAAGAAAACATTAAAGAATTACTGCTTCTGGTGAAACTTGGTATCTATAGCTTATACCTTGTGATGTTAATTAAAAACATAATTTTTATGTACTTATCACAAAGGAAATATCATTTCATTAAAATCCAATTAGATTCAGACAATATCTGTAAGGACTATGGAATCACTGCTGTTTGAACACAAACAGCTTTGTTCTGTTTTCATTACTTGGATAAAGGCAACCACAACAAACAATCAAAGGAAAAAAATTATTAATCTCTGAGGTTACAGACATACTTGCATTTTGAGTAGTATTTTATAAAGAGAAAAGCAACATGGAAGATTTCATGTTTCATAGACCACAGTTTGGTTGACTTTATTTCTAATGAGCTTTATTTGTCTCTCTCCAAGGTAAATAACTTCAATCAAACAAGAAAAAAGATGAGACCTATTTCAAAAGTTGCCTTAAGGTCATTTCAAGATAAACAAAAAATTATAAGATGGCAATGTTCATTAAAATTACGAAAAACACAAGCTAAAAGCAGCTAAAATATATTACAGTAATTGTGAATTTTTATTTCACTCTACCTAGTGAGTTAATTCAATCCCTGGGCCAAGAAGAAGATCCTCTGGGCAAGGATATAGCAACCCTCTCCAGTATTTTTGCCTGGGAAATCCCAAGGACAGCGGAGGTTGGCAGGCTACAGTTCATGGGGTCGCAAAGAGTCAGACAGGACTGAGCACAGCGTGAACAGACACAGTGAGCTAATGAACAGAGTCAGAGAATAAAAGAAAGCGATCCCGGGAGCTGAACTTTTGTCTGAGGATCCAACAAGCAGTCGCTGTCTGGAGCAAGCAGAATTTAGCTCACTGCTCTTGGTGAAGCTGGATGGAAGGGCTGGATGGGTTTTTGTGACTGGCTTAGTTTTGAGCTGGCCACACAGTAGGAATTTCATAGACAAGTCTTTCACTGAGACATGTTGTAAACAGAAGTATGCTGGAAATATTTTGGACAGCTAGTGCAGCAGGGTCTGAAGTGCTGTTTCCAGTTGACAAAAGCTGAGGTTCTGTTTGAACACAGCTTAACCATGAACTAGCTATGTTACATTAGACAAGCTAACTACAATGTTTATGTCAACTTTTTTTCATCGGTGCGTGTATACTAAGTTGCTTCAGATGTGTCTGACTCTTTGTGACCCTGTGGCCCATAGTCCCCCAGGCTCCTCGGTTCATGAGATTCTCCTGGTGAGAATACTGGAGTGGGTTGCCATGCCCTGCTCCAGGGGATCTTCTCGATCCAGGGATGGAATCCATGTCTCTTAAGTCTCCTGCACTGGCAGGAGGGTTCTTTACCCCTAGGGTCACCCAGGAAACTTTTTTTCATGTGTAAATAGTCATAATTATGGCACCTCTTTCAAAGAAGACTTGAGTATTAAATGAGTCTAAATATGAAAAAATCCTGGAACACTGTCTGGCACATCACATTTGTTAATTTCTATTATTACTACAATTATTTAAATCCTCTGGAGATTATGAGATTGTCTGTATTTGTGAAGGGAAGTGAGACAAAGTAATTATCCCATGTGATTTTATGGAAATAATGTATCAATAATTACACTAGTTTAGGAATTTTCCCCTTGAGTTTGTCAGTTTAAGAAATGAACATTTTATTAATATTCTATATTAAAGCTATAATATTCCTAAATTCTTTTCTAACATACTAAGCTTAGTATGAAAAATGGTGCTTTGAACATATAGCAAACATTTTATGATGTTTGGGGAATGAGTGATGAAGAAATTTTCAAATAAATGTCAATCAATGAAAAAATTTTCTTTGATTATGTTGCTGAAATAGGGTCAACATCAAAAATTACAAAATTTCTTAAAAATTCTGCCCTAAAAACCTAAATCTAACTGCCATGTTAAAATGCAATTGTGATATATTTTAATTAAACTGTTTTAAATAATTAGGATTTTTCATATTCATTTTAAATAATTGCCAAGTCTGAGCCAAAGGTTAATTCCCCAGAATCTAATAAAACGGAAACTTGTATTATAAGGAGATTTTTAGGAACTAAATTGTAAGTGAGAATTTTTAATATATTTCTTTTATTCTTCCTTGCTTTACTGAAGTACAGTTGATTAACAATATTATATTATTTTCAGGTATTCAACATAGTGTTTAAACATTTTTATAGCTTATATTCCATTTTATTACAAAATAATGGCTGCATTTCCAGTGCTGTACAATATATCCTTTTTGCTTATTTATTTTATATAGCATTTTGTATCTCTTAATCCCATACTCCTGTCTTGCCCCTCCCACCTTCCCTCTTCCCACCGTTTTCTGTATTTAAGAGTCTGTATTTGTCTCATCATATACATTTGTTTTGTCCTTATATTACACATTTAAGTGAAAAAATAGACTATTTGTCTTAGTCTGAGTTGTTTCACTAAGTTTAATGTCCTCCTGAGTTCGCCTACAGTGTTGCAAGTGGTAGAATTCCCCTTTTATGGTGGCTGAGTAATATTCTGGGGATGTGTGTGTGTGCGTGTATGTGTGTTTGTGTTGTATCTTTCTTTACATCTGCTCATCTGTTGGTCAGGTATATAGTTTGCTTATCTTGGCTATTGTAGATAATGCTGCTATGAACACTGGGGCGCATATGTCATTTTACATTAGTGGTTTTTTGTTTCCTCAAATATACCCAGGAATAGAATTGCTGGAACATATAATCCACCTGCGATTCAGGAGACGCAGCTTCCATCCCTGAACCAGGAAGAACTCCTAGCGAAGGAAATAGCAAACTGCTCCAGTATTCTCACCTGCAAGATCCCATAGACAGAGGAGCCCAGCCCAGCTACAGTCCATGGGGTCCGACGAGTTGGACATGACTGAAGTGACTGAGCACAGCATCTGGTAGTTTGATTTTTAGTTTTCTGAGGAAATGTCATACTGTGGTACATAAAGGCTGATCTAATTTGCATTCCCACCAACAGTGTAAAAGATTCTCTTTTCTCCACATCCTTGTGAGCACTTGTTATTTGTGGTCTTTTTGATGAAAGCCATTCTAATAGGTATGATGTGCTATCTCATCGTCATTTGGGGAAGGATGCGTATTAGCTCTTTTTTTGATATGCTTGGTAGAATTTGCCTGTGAAGCCCTCTGGTCCTGGACTTTTGCTTGCTGGGAGTTTTTATTATTACTTTTATTAATATGGTTACAAATTCAATTTCACTTCTAGTGACTGGTCTGTTCTGATTGTCTCTTTCTTCCCGATTCAGTCTTGGTAAATTGTATATTTCTAGAAATTTTTTCATTGCTTCTAGGTTGTCCAGGTTGTTAATATATAGCTATTGTATTTTCCTATGATTCTTTATGTCTCTGTAATATTGGTGGTGATTTGTCCTGCTTCATTTCTTATTTTATTTAGGTCCTCTCTCTTTTTTATTTATTTATTTTTTTGGTGAGCTTAGCCGAAATTTATCTTGTTTAATCTTTTCATAATACAGAGTGCATTTAAATATCATAATTTCTTTGGACTCCTGGTGGTTACTGCACCCTTGTACTCATCATGGCACATAGAGCATGTATCACACGTCATATGATCATGTTCACAAAGCTCTTTCTTCTAGGAGTCTATGAACTTCCTGAGCTGTTTTCTGATGGCAGTTTTTGTTTATAATTTTATTAAATATTTATCACTCTCTTCTTCCTGGCACTTATACAGAGCTCAGTAATTGCTTATTTCATTAATTTGGCAAGAGAGGCTGCACTAACCAGTGCTATTCAATTACCCCTCGCCCGTTTGCTTTTGCACTAACACAAAACTAACTGAGACAGAGACCGTGCTGTGCTCAGTAGAACGATAGGAAGCCATGCCCAGTGGAGTGGTGTATCAGTAGAAATAGAGAGGTAGTGTGGGTGTCAACTATGAAAATCTTCCTTATTCCTTTCCTTATGCTGCTGGCATCTGGGCCCCTAATGAAATGAACTGCTTTTCATTTGTGTCCTTATCTGCCTGATACTTTCATCTCTAGCCATTCTAACTGGACCACCAGTCAGGTTCTAACCAAGTTTCCATTGGTTTTGACAAGGTTAGTTCCTCTTCTTCTTCTTTTTTTTTTTTTTGGCAGCACCTTGATGGCTTTAAGACCTTAGTTCCTGGATCAGGGATGGAACTGGGGCCCTCTGCTGTGAAAACTCAGAGTCCTAACCACTGGACAGCCAGGGAATCCCTTATTTGTTCTGCTTCTGATGTCACTTACTCCTTCTTGACTATTTTATAATCTCCCTGCTCTTCAAAGCACATCACAAACACAAACACCTCTTTATGTAATTCCTTATAACTTCAGCAGAAAGTAACAGCACCATCTTTGAACTCTTAGAATACTTTGCATGTCTTTTAACAGATTTGACTTTTCACTATAAAAGCTTCAAGTGTTTGTGCTTGTAGACTTTTATTCCTTCCTCAACTATAAAACCCAAGGATACAGTGAACTTCATTGGTAAATGGAAATGTTTATTGACTATACTCAACATGAAAAAGTATTCACAAACTTAATATAATTTATCTGTGCTTCCCAAATGAATAATTCACTTCCAGTTTTCAATTTCTTAAAGTCTATTTAGAATTAGGGAACTGTTAAAATATTAACTACTGGACCCACTTACTTTGGAATGTAGACCACTGGAAAAGTTAAATGTGCAATACGAATCATGAGAAATGGCAGGGAAGAGAATAGGTAGCCAAGAGAGCACCATGCATGGCTAATTCAGCTTTGAACAGAACGAAGTCTTCTCTGGGGAAAGAAGAAACATTCAAGCTGAGATCCAAAGGCTGATTACAAGTCAAATAGGTAAAGAATCTACTTGCCAAGCAGGAGACCTGACAGAGATCCCTGGGTTAGGGAGATCCCCTAGAGAAGGAAACAGCATCTCAATCCAGTATTCTTGCCTGGAAAATCCCATGGACAGAGGAGCCTGGTGGATTGCAGTCCACGGAGTCACAAGAGTAAGACTCAACTTAGCGACTAAACAGCAACTACAAGGAGGAGTCACGGGGTGAAAGACAATCAATTTTTTATTGTTACATAGCAATGAGTAATTAAATAAGAGCCTGTGCTATGAGAAGTTAATCTTTCTCATTGAGACAGAACATAGTCCAACACATTTTGACAGATTTTCCCCAGTGCCGTAGCAATATTCATAGCAGATTAGCAATATAGAGTGGTTTTCAATAAAATGTCAACACTTCTCATTACGGTGTGTTTAACAATGAAATCTCACTCAAGGAAAATATTGTGACTTAGATCTCTAAGGTAAATATTATGAAATGAGATCTAATGGTGGTTGCTGGATAAAAGCACATCGGCATCATATTTTTATTCTGCTAGGAAGCTTCTTTGGAGCTGCATTTAACTATCAATTTTCAATCTTAAGAATTGATGTGTAACTGATAGTTTTCATTAGTGTTCTTACATGATAATTTGATTACAATGACATCATTATTTGACATTTCTGTGAACATTGTGAAATCTTCCTAATAATAATGAATAAAAAGGAAATGATAATGAATTTCCAAGAATTTAATCTGTTGAAATTCCTCTATGAGAAGAAAAAGAGGAGGAGAGGGAAATTCATTTTGGAAAAATAGGTGCATATGAATAATCTGAATGACTTTTACAAGTATTTAATATGGCACATGATTAAACCAAAAGGAATATGATTTAAATTCAAGGTTTCTTTTTATGCAAGCTTAATCAAAGCAATTCTGAAAATCTCATAAAAATAATAAAGTAACATAAAAGTAAAACTGAGTATTGTAAGTGACATTCTTTGAGAACTAAAGCATATAACTTAAAAGTGAGCAATTACAAGGGATGAAATTTAAAAGACAATAAGAACTTCCAATATCTTCCCATAGGACTACGTGTGGTGGTGTGATGTGTTAGTTGCTCATTCATGTCCAACTCTTTGCAAACCCTGCCAGGCTCCTCTGTCCATGGAATTCTCCAGGCAAGAATACTGAAGTGTGTTGGTATCCCTTCTCCAGGGGATCTTCCCGCACGGGAAGACCAGAGTCTGAACCCAGGTTCCCAGCCCTGCGGGCAGACTCTCTACCATCTGAGCCACCAGGGAAGCCCCAGGAGCAGATGTACTTCAGTCATTACTCTAGGTCTGGAGTTGCTGGGCCACCGGATTGTGTGTGTTCAGCTGTACAAGAAACACATTTTTCAAAGTGGTGGTACCAATGGGCTTTCCCTCCAGCTGTGGATAACGTTTATTTCTCTCCACTTTGTTTCCAAAACCTGATAATGTCCAGTTTTGTAATTTTTGCTAATCTGGTTAGTAGGAAATTGCATTTCAATCTATATTTAATATGCATTAACTAGATTACTCAAAAGAGTAAGCATGTTTTTATATATTTGTTGGCTACTTATGTTTCTTCTCTGAAACTATTCTTTAAATTTTTTTTATTTTGTATTGATATATAGCGGATTAACAATGTTGTGATACTTTCAGGTGGACAGCAAAGGGACTCAGCCATGCATGTAGTATTAGTCGCTCAGTCGTGACCCCATGGACTGTAGCCCTCCAGGCTCCTCTGTCCATGGGATTCTCTAGGCAAAAATACTGGAGCAGGCAGCCATACATACACATGTATCCATTCTCCCCAAAACTCGCCTCCTATCCAGGCTGCCACATGACATTGAAAAGAGCTCCCTGTGCTGTATAGTAGGACCTTATTGGTTATCCATTTTAAATACAGCACTGTGTATGTCCATCCCAAAGTCCCTATCTCTTCCATCCATTTTCCCCGCCTGGCAACCATAATAAGTTCATTCTCTGTGAGTCTAGAAATGACTATTCTTGAACAACCTATTTAAGGAATTTTCTTCATGCTTTGTAGCAGGTTTTTTTTTACTCTATTCTGATTGCTAAACTTATGAAACCTCTATACATTCTATGTGTTACAAATACTGTCTGAGGGCCTGTCTTGTTTTATTACTTTTGGTGTATTTGATGATAAAAACCATTTTATTTACTTTGGATATGATTAACTTATTCAATCTTTTATATATTTCAATTTTGCTTTTTTGTGTCTTATTGAAAAGATTCTTCCCTACCGAGCTATTTTCTGACATATTTTTCTGAAATTTAACAGCTTAACATTTATGTTAATCATCTTTAATTTATTTTTGTATATAGAATGAGGTAAGCATCTATTTAGATTTTATTTATGTGTATTTTATTTATTTATATGTTGTATTTGTATTTTATTTATTTGTACATTGCATTTGTATTTTATGTAACATGGGTAGCCAATTACCTCAGTTTATTGAAAGCCCATTTTCCCCCCTAAGGCTGATATCTGGCTCATATCACTTTATAATTTCCATATATATGTGGTCTGTTATCCCCTTGCCCCGATCGTTTTACCCACTAAAGGCATCACTCTTTCTCTTCGACGCCAGGGGAGACAGACTTTTCCTCTGCAACCGTCACCATGCAGGGCTTTCAATTCTGTCTCCTGACCCAGCATATTCAGACCATCCAGCCCTTCAGATTTTAGTGTCCTGGGATCAGTGGGTATTCTCAGAATATTACCCCTTTTATTGACAGTTTAATCCTCAATTCATGTTCTCCACTTCCAAGCAGATTTTTCTTTTATTCTTAAGTTTTGAAAAATCGATGTTTTAAAATACCTTAAGTTTTCTTGGAGAATATTTTCCTGGAAAGAATACAAATTGTCAGAAACACTGAATACTTTCTTAAATGTTGACTTTGTATAAAAAAATTGGTTGTTTCGTTGCTCTTTATGAGATGGATTATCATAGGGTACTAAATTAAAATCATATCTTATTTGAGTAAAACATTGTATGGTTAATCATTGTATGGGAATTACATAAAATAAGAACTAATGTTAATTACCAAAGTATTTAGCCTGTTTCTTAGAATATAATTTTAGAACTTTGCTGGAGGATGCTCACTGTGACACATATACCCATTATTACTAATAACAACATAATTAAAAAATTATTCTCCAGGATTCTAGAAGCCTTAGAAAAATATGAGAAATATCTCCGGAGTTATATTTTATAAGCTTTTGAAACAGCCATTGATAACCATAAATAAGTTATTTTGCAATAAACAAGAGAATGACTTTTGGAATTTTTAAAGATGATATAAAATAAGTTTTTATTTTCCATTCTAAGGTTATATAGTGTGTCAAATATCCTGAATATTTATGCAAACCCATAAATGTCCTCATTCAAATCATCTGAGAAAGACTGAGAGCTGTCTGATGACAAGGAAAAGCAACAATCCCTGAATCAGCACATTGTTCAGGCCCCAAACTTATATCTGCAGGACAAACAGGAGTACTCACTTAACATTTTTCTATGAAGTAAATAAATAGCTTTTTAAAAAAAGTAATTAATCTTCAAACTGTAGTGCTGGAGAAGATTCTTGAGGGTCCCTTGGACTGCAAAGAGATCAAACCAGTCAATCCTAAAGGAAATCAACCCTGAATATTCATTAGAAGGACTGATGCTGGAGCTGAAGCTCCAACACTTTAGCCACCTGATGAGAAGAGCAATCTCACTGGAAAAGACCCTGATGCTGGGAAAGATTGAAGGCAGGAGGAGAAGGGGACAACAGAGGATGAGATGGTTGGATTGAATCACTGACTCAATGGACATGAGTTTGAGCAAGCTTTGTGAGATAGTGGACAGGAGAGCTGCATGTGCTGCAGTTTACAGGGTCACAGAGTCCGACATGAATTAGTGATGGAACAACAACAACAAACAAGTCATCATTATGCACCATGTTGTAATAATACCTGATATTTCTATCAGAATCAAATGTAGAAAAACACAACATGGGTTTCAAAAGCAAGGACATCTTATATACAGAAGCTTCCTAGAGACTATGACTTCCATAGGATTGCTGAGAGAGGGGAAATGGACAATATCATTTTTACAATTAATTGAAGCTTTTGAAGGTGGGAGGAGTAGGGATATTGGGACGGACACATATACACTATTGATACTAAGTATAAAATAGATGACTATTGAGAACCTACTGTGTAACTTGGGGAACTCTACTCAATGCTCTATGGTGACATATATCTGTATAGCAGATATACATATATCTGTATAGCTGATTAATTTTGCTGTACAGCAGAAACTAACACAACACTGTAAAGTAAATATGGTAAAAATCATTTTTAAAACTGAATGGAAATTTTTGAAAATTAGGCAGATGCTTCCCTGGGAGCTCAGCTGATAAAGAATCCCCCTGCCGTGCAGGAGACCTGGGTTCGACTCCTGGGTTGGGAATATCCCCTGGAGGAGGGCATGGCAACCCATTCCAGTATTCTTGCCTGGAAAATTCCCAGGCAAGAATGGGACAGAGGAGCCTGGCAGGCTACTGTCCATGGGGTTGCAAAGAGTCGGACACAACTGAGAGACTAAACGCAGCACAGCACAGTCATGTTGCCTTAGAAAAGAAAAATGATTAAAGCATATAAATTTCTTCCTGTTCCCTCCCAACATCACAGCTGGAACAAAGAAAATCCTGTTATGTAATATTCTAATTTACACCTTTTAAAATAAAATTTTAAAAGCCAAAAATGATTGAGACAAAGAAGATTGTATATTTTCAAACAAAATACTTTTAAAGCCTAGAGCTTTTTTTTTTTCCACCTAGTGAAGCAAAACCATTTTAAAGTATGCTATTTGAAGAGCATTTTATGTAATAAATCCTGAACTGCACCATTAAGGTTCTGAATGCCAAATAATTCTTCACTTTCAGTTACCCACACCAATCAGAGGTAGGAAGTCGATCCCCAATTCTATTTCCTTAACAGTGGGAGAGAAGCAATTGAGGCATCTGTGGTGCTTTGTATCACTTAGAAGATGAACTTTAATTGTTTCCAGGTTTCACATCACTTTGAATGTAGCAAGAGTCTAAAACAAGGTTAAGTCTAGATAAAGTGATTCTGCTCATAATGTGAGTTTAAAGAGAAAAAGGAAGACAAAAGACATCCTAGTCATGTATGCAACACTTTGTTTAAAGATGTTGGTTGTTACAATATTGGCTTGTAGTCTTTTCACTGTGCACTCCAGGTGTAGATACATGTTGTATGAAGTTTTTAATTGGAAGATAGTTGCTTTACAATGTTGTGTTGGTTTCTGCAGCACAATAATGCAGTCAACCGTAAGTATATATATGCCCTCCCTTAGAGCCTCTCTCCAGCGCCCCGCCCCGTCTCACCTCCAGGTCATCACAGAGCTGATGCTGAGCTCCCCGTGCTGAGCTCCCCGTGCTATACAGCAGGTTCCCACTAATTACCTGTTTTACACGTGATAGTGTGCACAAGTCATTGCTACTCTCCCAGTTTGTTTCAGCCTCCCCTCCCACCGCTGTGTCCACAAATCCACTCTCTATACCTGTATCTCTACTCCTGCCCTGTCAATAGGTTCATCGTAACGTTTGTCTAGATTCTATACATACATGTAAATATATGAATTAATGAATACATGAGTATATGTCATTATCTAATTCCAGGGAAATAAAATTTAAAAAAATACTCTGGTTCTTCTTTCATCAAACATTAAAATACATGCAATTAAATACACCACTCTTGTGCCTCCAAGTATCTTCCCTCCAGAACACTGCAAACATAGGGTGTGTTTACATGAAGACAGGACACTGCCAGACAGGAGAGCAGGCTGCTGTAAGGGGACACTTAGGGAAATTAAATATGTTTTTGTTGATGAAAATCTTAATAAACATAAAAATGGGGGGAAATCATCTTCCAGAATCCCCATAGCAACCAATAAAGCACTAAAGCATCACTACTCAGTGTATTTAGGAGATTTATGCATCCCAGAGTTCTTTCCAAAAATGAACATATTGACTTCCCTGGCGGTCCAGTGGTTAAGACTTTGCCTTCCAATGCAGGGGGTGTGAATTCAATCCCTGACTGGGTACCTAAAATCCCATAAGCCTCACAGCCAAAACACAAAACATGAAACAAACACTATTGTAACAAAGTTAATAAAGGCTATAAAAAAAATGACTGCAATTTTCAGAAAGGGGCTATAACTCCAATGCTTTATAAAAATGTTTAGTTAACATATCAACAGGTATTAGAACACCAGACAAATATGTGTATACATCACATTTACGGAAGAGAAATGTACATATGCACATATTTGAAAGTGGCATATAATAAAATCCCCTCTCTTTCCCTTAATTTCCGGTAACAAACTGAAATTCTCAGAGGCTAAGTACTAACAAGAAGATGGCACAGAGCAGGTGTCTGAAATGTAATCATTTCAGCCCTGTTCGTCTCTTTGTAACCCTATGAATTGTAGCCCACCAGACTCCTCTGTCCATGGGATTCTCCAGGCAAGAATACTGGAGTGGGTTGCCATTTCCTCCTTTAAGGGATCGTCCCCACCCAAGGATCAAACCTGCAGGTCTCTTGCATTTCCTACATTGCAGGCAGATTCTTTTACCACTGAACCACTGGGGAAGCCCCATCTAAGGATCACGTCCTCAACATTTAGCTGAAAGATGTCCAGGAATTAATTCACTGAAGTCTCTTTCATGCCCGTGTGCTTCCGGTGGAATAAAGGAATGCTGAACCTGATATGGCCCTTATTTCTCACCCAGGCAGACTGAGATCCAAAGAGGTTAAATAATGTCTCAGGTTCAAAACAGAGTGTGAATTACAGAAACTCTGATGCCATCATTCACAACGTGAGATCTTGTACCTACCATGTGGCTGACAAACCAGGTATTAAAAATGAGCTTAGTCAGTAAGAAAAATAATCACTTGCTTATCGAGGAGGGTGAATTCCCCCTTTTTAGTGAAGCTTATTTGAGTTGGGTTTCTGTTACCCTCAAACAAGTCACAATAAGAGGTAATGATCAGAAAATGATCTATTGCAGGATAGACCAAAAGATCACCCCAAATATAAAAACAGTTTAAATCCAAAAATCATATAAAATTGATAAAACATCAGCATGGGTTTGAGCAGTCTGGCTTGCCATGCAGAAGGACCTAGTTCAGGAACAGTAAATGCGAAGATTGGAGTGTAAATGTAGGACTGTGTTATCGTTTTGACTAAATGGTGCATTTCTGCAATGTGTGATGTGGGTACTGGCCTTATTGTAAAGTGCTAGAAATGATCCGGTGAGTGAGTTCACAGGGACCAAAATGCCCAGACAGTGAAATGCCAGCTGCAGAAATATTTCAGAAGCCTACGTCTGTGGGCAGAAAACTGATACATGAACTTCCCAAAGGATAAATACAAGGAAATGTCTTTAAGAGAAAGTTGTTCATTCTGTACATAAAGAGTGTAAATAACCTATGAATCATTTTTTGCAGCCATCAGCCCAGCAAGCTTCACAGGGAAAGGTTTTCAAACCACCTCACAGTGTTACCTGGGCATAAATCCAAGTTATACAACGGGGACTGAGTAGAAACTCTGGAGGAAGATAGTTACCACTGCTCATGGCTAGGCATCTCCCAGAATAATATTGCAGATAAATTGCTCCTTGAAGTGTAATTATAGTACTGGTCCAAAGTTTGACTACAAATTTCATTGGGAGTGCTTTGAAATATCAACAGAAAATGTTGCATTTTTTAAAAATGTATTGCCCGCATCTATACTATTTTTATTACTGTTGTTTAGTCGCTGAGTCATGTCCAACTCTTTGTGACCCCATGGACTGTAGCCCACCAGGCTCCTCTGTCCATGGGATTTCCCAGGCAAGAATGCTGGAGTGGGCTGGCATTTCCTTCTCCAGGTGAATCTTCCCAATCCAGGGACCAATTCCATTGAAAGGCAGATTCTTTACCACTGAGACTCCAGGGAAGCCTCCATGCTTCTCTAGTATTTATTATAAAATTTGAAATTACCCATGCATAAATTAAAAGCATACTAGAAAACATTTAAATTTCTATTAAATAATTTGGACCATGTTGATTACCACTATTGAAATAAAAGTATTAATGTACAGTTGCATATTCTTTAGAAATCTGTTCAATATTAGATTTAGTTGAGCTGTTAATTTTTAGGCAATGTGTTCATGCTCTTTCAAAGGTGCTAACCTCATATGGACTGCTGCTGCTGCTGCTAAGTCGCTTCAGTCGTGTCCGACTCTGTGCGACCCCTTAGACGGCAGCCCACCAGGCTCCCCCGTCCCCGGGATTCTCCAGGCAAGAACACTGGAGTGGGTTGCCATTTCCTTCTCCAATACGTGAAAGTGAAAAGTGAAAGTGAAGTCGCTCAGTCGTGTTCGACTCCTAGTGACCCCGTGGACTGCAGCCTACCAGGCTCCTCCGCCCATGGGATTTTCCAGGCAGGAGTACTGGAGTGCAAAATGTCATTTTAAATGATATTATTACTTTATATTTAACAATATAAAATAACCTCATCTAAATTTGGGGAAGTCATTGTTCCTTAAGTCATTGTTTACTTAAGTCCGAAGGCTTAAGGACTGGAAAATAGGGGCAAGAAGACATTGTGAAGATGAAGTAGATAAATACTTTTTCATCCTGAAAGACCCACAATTGGTTTGTTAAACTTTGAGCCTCAGTGTATCCCTATGCCTGAGTACAAAGCCCTGAAAATAGGCATTTTCCATTAAACTTTTATCATGGCCGTGAGGGGAGGATCAGTCTACACTGATGGCGACATCAACTTTCCTCTACTCCATAGACATGATAAATAATATTGGAACAAAGTGAGTTGGGATACTTAGAATTCACTGTAGCAAAGAGAATCGGAACAACAGAAGCACTCTCACTGATGAAATTGGAATTTTTTTTTAATTAACACTTCTAATTAGAATTTAACATCTCACTAGCTTCGTATGGGATTTTTCGCTTCCCTAACCTCACAGAAACATATCTGTTGGCTCTAAACAGGCAGTCACTTACCATGCACCACTTGAGGATTTCAATTAAACCCAAATCCCCCCAACTTTGGTTTGCGCATTTGCCTTTTTGCTCCTGCTCCATCCTTCCTGTCTGAACCTACTCACTAAAGCCCTCTCCACAGATAGTTGCGATGCTACCTTCAACCTGTCTTCTCCAGGATCCTGTTTCTCTCCTTTCTTATGAGAAGTTTGTAAATGTTTCTGTGACTATTGAGGGTAATAACTTGGAACAGGAATTAGATGAGTTAAGCCCCCCATCACCCTGTGCCAGTGCCCAGAGATGTAATGGGGTCTGCATTCAGTTAGGGAAGGTGTGAGCTGACTTGAATCAGCGGCTCTCAGCAAAGCCTGTAGACAACTGTTGTTACTACCATCTCACCCTGGCTGACACCAGAAATGCAGGCAGTACAGGCATGTCTGTCAAAACCACAGCTCACTGTAACTTCAAAATCTTATCAATAACAATAAAATGAGGCTACTGGGGCTTCCTTGGTGGCTCAGCAGTAAAGAATACACCTGCCAATGCAGGAGACACGGGTTTGATCCCTGGGTCAGAAATATCCCCTGGAGGAGGAAATGGCAACCAACTTCAATAATCTTGCCTGGAGAATTCCATGGACAGAGAAGCCTGGGAGTCTGCAGAGTCAGACAAGATTGAAGCGACTTAGCACGCACATATGCAGTGATCTTTAGTTCTAGGGAATAAATGCACTTTAATGTCATTCTCATAACCTCAGAGCATCCTCCACCAGACACGTCTTCAAAATTCTACTGAGTATTTACAAAGAGGGGTCAGTTTATTCTAAAGCACCTCAGTCAGAACTGAAAATCTGGCTAATGCAGCATTTCCACAAGTCCAGATTAGAGTCTGAGGATGGTGAGAAGTCATCCATGTACCTGCAAGGGTCTATGAAAAGTCATCCAGTTTGCCTGTTCTTTTCAATCTAGGAAATAGTAGAAGAACCCCCTAGAAAACAAATAAAAAAACTCTGTTGAATATAGTTTCATGTAGGTGTTAGTACTCCCAGATCCATGAAATCCCCAGACAACTGGCCCTGAATCCAAAGATTTTCCCCAGGGCAACCCTCTCTCATGGCTAAAAAAGAAAAAAGAATCTTACCATTAGACATTCATGGTTTAAACTTTTATCATCTTCCTAGATGGCTAAGTGGTAAAGATGTAGGAAAGGCAGGAGACACAGATTTGATCTTTGCGTCGGGAAGATCCCCTGGAAGAGGAAATGGCAACCCACTCCAGCATCCTTGCCTGGGAAATCTCAGGACAGAAGAGCCTGGAGGGCTACAGTGCAGGGGGTCGCAAAGAGCTGGACATGATTGAGCAACTGGGCATGCACACATCTTTCCTTAAAAAGTTATCTAATCCCAGGAAAGGTAGGTAACATTTTCAGCCACACTTAAACTTGATGTAAATGAACGTGCCAAAATATTTTATAGCACATGTTTAAGAAAAAGGGAAAATGTTGGGGCAGAATTAGAAAATGTAACCCTTTAAAGGCTGGGAACCTCCTGAAATGGGAAAAGAGAGAGGGAGAGAGAATTCACCCCTATTGTTACTCAGGCTCTCTGTCTCAGCCAAGCCACTGTCTTTTCACTGCCTGTGAAGGTGGAAGAGCTTTAGCAAGAGATGAGGTTGAATGGGGATGTCACAGCCCTGCCACCGACGAGTAGCTCTGAGAGCATGGGAGATTTTTAACATAATAATTATAGCATAATCACTTAAACATAATAATTATAACATCTTTTGTGTAAGGTCTTTCTTCCATGGAGACTTGCCAACATTCATCAACATCAAAAGTATTTGTTTAGCATCCACATGTGTAGAGTTCTGCTGAGTACTACATTTTTCCTCGATAATTTTTGTAACATCTTAAGTGGGTAAAGAAAAGCAGGAGGAGGAGGGGCAAGTTTAGGGAAGAGAAGGTTGAAGAAAAGTCTCGGCTATTTTAAAATGAGTCTCAGCAACTTTCAAGAACAGAGAGATAGGGAGACCCTGAGGAAGTCTTCCCTAACAGAGAATCAAATAAAACAGTCACTCTAAGCCATCTTTCTATTTTTCCAGAAAGATCACTAAATAATTACATTGGGGAAGCCCAAGAATGCTGAGTAAATCCCTACTATCAAGTATCTTATAAGCTGTGAGATGAGTGTTTTAACTAAACATGTCTATATTTCACCCAAACTTCTAAGCATTTTAATGAAGTCTGACAAAAGTAAGAGCTCTCTGGGTTGGTGTTATTAAATGTTATCTTTGCTAATTTCCCTAGGTTGGCAAAGCCTTGCCAATTCCAGAGACGCGTTTAGATCTAAACGAGTTTTGCGTGAAACACTTAAACGTTTTTGATGCAGACGTACATGAAAAACACATTCAGCCAATTCAAGGCAAGTAGGTTGTGGAAGTATATAGATCTCGAATTATTTCCACAATTATTTTCACACTACAGCTTACACATATGTTGAAAAGTCTATTGTAGGATATACAGTATTTTGAAAATTCCATAAGGACTGGAAAATAAAGTGTAGATATTTTGTAAAATACTTAACCAAATGGTTCACACAAATATAGAAGCAAACTGTGCACTTGGAGATTTCCTTTTAGGCCCTCTTCACTTGCATTTAACATATGTGTCCTACTTTTTTAAAATACCGAAAATATTTGCAAGTATGTTTATTGAAATGTTTCTAAATTCTTTGCAGCAGTCATCCATTTACATCCATACATAGTTCCTACGGCTTTCTGTGGGCATGGTGAGTGTGGGGTGGAAAAACTTGGATAATTATATCTTATGAGTTTGTAACATTTTAAATTTCCAAAGGAAAATTAGACCCATAAATTTTTTTTTGAGATGTGCAGCTGAGAAATACTTTTTTAAATCGCTAATTTCACTGAAGATTAACACATTCGGTTCTGCCAAAAATCTGCCTCTTCCCATCCTTTACCGGCTGTGCCAGCCACTCTCTTCTCCTTCCCTGTTTCTTTGATCTCTTCTAGATTGAAAAGAAAGTCTCCTTATTCCCCTGAAAAGAATATAAGGGAAGTTCATCATCTCTGCTCTTTCAAAAATCACTTTTCTTAAATTGTTGAGAGAACAGAGAATTACTTGAAGAGTCACTAAATCAAGAGCAAAGAATACAATAAAGCAGTTCAAGTATATATTTAATCTATTTGTGCCCCATGTCAAAGAAAATCAGTTTATAAAATCCAGAATCTTAAATATATATATTCAGACTTGATTTTCCTTCTGAAAAGGAAATTATTTGTTTAAAGTTAACCCCCATCTCAAAAATAGAGTTCAGTTTATTAAAAAAGGTATTTATGTCTTGCGATGTATACATATGTTATAAGATATGGCGATAACATGTAACACAACTGCCTATAATAAAACAAGCTGTATTAATAAAAGTTGTTATTTTGTAAAGGATGTTATTTCATGTTGGTTTTCTTTGGAAGTAAAATATGTATGAGATAAACACATTCTATAGCGTATCAGAGTCTGTTGCATACTGTATGCAAATAGAGAATGACAATCAGGAAAATCATTTTTACATTAGCTTAACTCATATGACATGATTTATTACCCATTCAATGTCACATTGAACTATCTTATGGAATATATATACAAATGCACACAATGTATAAGATAGACTAAGATAGATTTTATGTATTGCCTGGACCATCGCTATTAGGGGTGGGATGCAGAAACGGATGGCAGAGTGGAAACAAACAGACCACAGTGGAAATATCGTCAACGATAAGCCCCATATGGACCATCGAGAGGTAATTGGATTTGATACACATTTTCAGCTTGGGCTTTAAATAATTCCCGGGTGACTTCAACCCATATTAAAACTTCCCTTGAATTGTAGATTTCTCTAAAATAATATCCTTTTTTTATCCTTGATGATAATGTATTAGAGTTCAGCCATTTAAAATAATAACATGATGGCAAAGTTTATCACTAAATTCTGTTTTTAATTATAGCCCCAGCAAAATTAATCTTTAACTTCCCCAGAGGGAGTATGGCCTAGAGCATTGATTATTTGACTTTAACAGCATAAAAACATTTCACTTGAGAGTCAAAGTGCCTATGAACACCTACCTCATAATTTCCCCTTTCACTGGAGATAAATTATAAACTCGCACATATAATAAAGAAACAACGGGCACTCTGTTGTTTACTTCAGTACGCAGGCTGTATACAGCAGCTCAGAGCAGATGAATTTCAGAACACGGCCTGAGTTTTTCTTTCTCTTTTGCTTCTCACCCTCTGGATTCAAAATCATGGATCTACACAGTTAACCTGGTTTGGATTCATCCCAAAGCATTGTCCTTGACTTGGATTTTTGGTGGGTGTGGGATTCTGCCTCTATATAAGATGTCTTCCTTTATCTTTTTAAAAAACAAAATAGAGCCATTAACATTTAAAAATTAGAAGATTTCACCAAAAGTTGGTGTCTCAGTTTTCCTTGAAAGTACAGGAATCTTACAAAACCCACATTTCCTCCGTACATTGTCATGGGGGGCACCCCTTTGTAGGAGGTCTGGTCACTCAAATAGGTTACTGTCAGTCCAGAGTTTGCATCTCTCACCTCCCCCTGCATTCTAGTCTGAAAACCAGTGCTATCTTAATTTAGACAGAAGAGTGCATGACTTTAAATGCTTCCCTAGACTTTTCTCACATTAATTCAGGAGCTAACTAGTCAGAAGTATTTAACAAAATTGGTTGAGAATATCCTTACAGTAGAGCTTGCCAAATTCTGTTCTATGCAAGATTGACATATATACACTATTGATACTATGGATTAAATACATAACTAAGGAGAACCTGCTGTATATCCCTGGGAATTCTACTTAAGTAGAGTTAATGTCTAGTTAATGCTACTAAAGTTAAGTCTACTTAATGCTCTGTGGTGAGCTAAATGGGATGTGTGTGTGCTCAGTCGTGTCCAACTCTTTGAGACCCCATAGACTATAGCCCACCAGGCTCCTCCATCCGTGGGATTCTCCGGGCAAGAATACTAGAGTGGGTTGCCATTTCCTACTCCCAGGGATCTTCCCAACCCAGGGGTTGAACCTGCATCTAAATGAGGAGGAACTCCAAAAAGAAAGGGGTTTATGTATATGTATAAATGATTCACTTTGCTGTATAGTAGAAACTAGCACATTGTAAAGCAACTATACTCCAATAACAATTATTATATATACACACACATATATATAAATTCCCTAGGAACTAGACATTATAAAAATAAGAAAGGTTCCTGTTGTCAAATAACTTTTGGAAAAGCTGATTAAGCAAAGTCAAAAGAGTTTCCTCATGCAGAATTTCCTTGTGCCCTGCGTGTGGGTTGCGAATTATGAATAGACCATGTATAATGCAGTATTGTCCTACTTTGTTTGATCATAGAATGTCCCTTTGATAAGTCACACTGTTTCAAATATGCTGCTTGGAGGTCTGTGTCATTATACATGCATGTAGGAGCTGTTGTGCAGTTAAGGCTTAACCCGAGCTTCAACTGCATGTGAAGTGTGTCTGAGGTCCAAACTTTGGGATGCTCCGCCTTCACATGGCATTACTTGATTTGGCATTTTCCTCCACTGAAGAATTAAGGCAGAGTTTTGAAAGCACATTTAGAGAAAGAGAAAGTAGGTTGGGACTATAGAATGGCCCCAAATCTGTACGAGAAAGCTAGTGGGAAGCTGCCGTATAGCACAGGGAGCACAGCCTGATGCTCTGTGATGACCTAGAGGAGTGGGGTGGGGGTGGGGGTGGGAGGGAGGCTCCAGAGGGAGGGGATATATAAGCATATAGCTGATTCATGTTGTACAGCAGGAACTAATACAACACTGTAAAGCAATTATCCTCCAATTAAAAAAAGTGAAAGATAGTGGTCTTCTGAACACTCTGTGGACCTGAATCTGAGTCTGCGGAGTGAGGGGCAAATTCAGAACATGAAGAAATTGTTTTCAAGAGGGCCTCCATTAAGCCTGAAGATAGCAACTGAAGTCTGTTCTGGTGCCTGGGGAAAAGGAACACAAGTTAAGGGAGATGCTTTTTTTCCATTCTGTCCTGCCCCAGCCTCATTTCAGCTCAGGGCAGGGGGTGGAAACCAGTTTACTCTCGCAATTAGATGGTTTACATGAGGGCCACCTAACAGGTGCCCTGCACACAGACCTGAGTGGGCAGCCAGAGGGTGCTGGCAGCTGTGACAGTGAGAAGCACCGTCTGCAGAGACTTCCTGACAGACATCCACAAGAGGCTGGGTCTAAAGTCATGAGAGAGCTGGCTGGACTCACACAGCGTGGGCTTCCTAGGCGGTGCAAGTGGTAAAGAACCTGCCTGCCAGTGCAGGAGACATAAGTGATGCAGGGTCGACCCCTGGGTTGGGAAGATCCCCTGGAGGAGGGCATGGCAATCCACTCCAGTATTTTTACCTGGAGAATCCCATGGCAGAGAAGCCTGGCAGGCTACAGTCCATGGGGTCATACACAGGGTCACACATGAGGCCCCCAATCCCAGGAGGAGGAGCATATTGGGGGCTGCTAAGACCTTTCCTCAAGCAGTGAGCAAGGGTTTCTGAAATGTCTGTTTCTGCCATGTGACCCATATAATTTTCCTAAAAGCTGCAAATTCTCAGGAATTTGGGGTTTTCTGTACTATGGGTAGTAAACCTTCTAATCTTCCTGATTACATGAAGACCATGGGAAAATTCTGCAACATTTTCCTTTCACGTGCCTGGAAAATCCCATGGACGGAGGAACCTGGTAAGCTGCAGTCCATGGGGTCGCTAAGAGTCGGGCACGACTGAGCGACTTCGCTTTCACTTTTCACTTTCATCCATTGGAGAAGGAAATGGCAACCCTCTCCAGTGTTTTTGCCTGGAGAATCCCAGGGACGGGGGAACCTGGTGGGCTGCCCTCTAAGGTGTCGCACAGAGTCGGACACAACGAAGCGACTTAGCAGCAGCAGCAGCAGCAGCAACAGATTCACATTTGGCTCACAAAGCAATTTTCATAAAAATGGAAAAGAAAGAGGCATTTATTGAAAGTTGTGCTTATCTTGGTAGCTTTATTGTTTCTATATTTTTAGATGGCTTCTCTTAGGATTTGACACACAGAAACTTTGTCTTTAGTATAAGATTGGGAGAAGGCATGAAGTATGCCAACTGCTCAGTGAGGATTCCGCCACCCAGTCGGCTGGGCTTTAAATGATAAGAGCCCATGCTGACTGTCAGCTCACCCCAGCATGGTCCTGGGAGCAGTAGACATCCCAGGGGTTGAGCATCTGCATCCAGCAGGTGATATTTAGGCTCATGCATTAAAGAAGCAGTTGAAGGAAAGGTCACAAATTCAGCCTAGAGGACTCTGAGCATGCAGAGCACAAAGTGCGAGGGCTGATGGAATCTCTCCAGCTCCCCCCCAGGGCTGCCCAGCACACACCAACTGGAGGTCATGGACTGGCCTTTTTACATGGCCTCCTAAAAGGAAACTTTGCTGTGAGCCTATCAAGGTCTGCGCAGTGAGACTGAATCATGGCGGGTCTGCAGTGTTGCCACCGCCCGACTCAGTAAAAGCTTTAACCGTTGCCGGGCTGTGCGTGTAAGAGTGTGTGCAGCTGGCCCCAGGCCTCACAGGGGTTTCAGATGGCCTTG
This sequence comes from Bos indicus, assembly GCF_029378745.1. NCBI lineage: Eukaryota > Metazoa > Chordata > Mammalia > Artiodactyla > Bovidae > Bos > Bos indicus. The sequence continues at coordinate 8,066,019 of NC_091770.1, read as the reverse complement.
AAGGCTCTCTGTCTGGTAAAGCCTGGAAGTGGCGGAAGCTTGCAGTTAGTGAATGAGGCTCTGAGCCCCTGGGCTTGTTCAGAGCTGATGAGTCTACAGTTCTTCATCTCTGCCAATCAAATGCCTCTGGAGTTGAATTACAATTCTTCTCTAAGCCTCTAGCCTGTCTACTCTGTAGGTTTCAGCTTTGCCAAGCCTCCACAATTGTGAGTCAATTCCTTAAAATAAGCCGATGTCTCTTCCTCTCTCTTTCTCCATGTATATGCATATGTGTGTGCGTGTGTGCATGCTAAGTTGCTCAGTCCGTGTCTCACTTTTTGCGACTTTAATAGCATAGCCCACCAGGCTCCTCTGTCCATGGGATTCTCCAGGCAAGAATACTGGAGTGGGTTTCCATGCCCTGCTCCAGGGGATCTTCTTGACCTAGGGATCACACCCACATCTCTTAAGTCTCCTGCATTGGAGTAATCTCCTGCATTACCAGTAACACCATCTGGGAAGCCTGTATATGCCTATACAAACACACACACACACACACACACACTCATACACACACACTCACACACATTCTGTTGGCTGTACTTTTCTGGAAAACCCTGACTAGTATACACTGATTTTACTCTTATTATGACCTTTAATAGGAAAGCTAGACAAACACGCTGTCCTGTTTTTTATTTTTCTCATTATGATTATGCGGGGCTTTATTTTACACCCAATTCTCATATCTCTAGTTTTCCCGGTACCTCCTGCCCCTCAGCCACCTGACCCATGACTTGAGCCTCAGGAGGATCAGGAAAATGACATTGCCCTTGGTGACTATTGATCACTTCCACCACATGCTTCCCTTGAATGTCCAGGGCCCTCATTCATCATGTCTCAAACCATCCATAGCAATACCAGGGGACACACAGCTCAATGCAGGCTTGGTAGGAGAGTTAAACGTGACGTGATGGATAGGTGCCCCATAGATACTGTTCTTTTATGAGAGTAAATGTGCAGTGGCTTTTTACTATATTTTTATTATAAAGTAGCACAACTCTCATAAAAATAAATAACTCTAAAAAATTGAAGCTGAGGGACTTTCTTGGTGGTCCAGCGGTTAAGACTTCCCCCTCCAATGCAGAAGTGTGGGTCGATCCCTAGGCAGCTAGGGATCATGCCTCATGGCCAGGAAACCAAAACATCAAACGGAAGCAATATTGTACCAAATTCAATAAAGTCTTAAAAAAAAAAGAAAGAAAAACCCTGAAACCGGTATCCTCAAGCATTATCTTTACAATAAAAAACAAGTCCTTGGGGATGTTTTTGTGGCTGAGGGGTCTGGCTGTAGCCTCCTCAGCTTATTTTACCTTCTGCCTTTGGAGTAAGGATGGTGACCTCATGTTTCACCACATGTTTGGGAAAGTGAGTCAATCCATTTCCTTGTGGCAAATCCAGCCAGCCTTTATCATAATTTGAGGTTCATTGATGGCATCACCGATTCAGTGGACATGGGAGAACTCTGGGAGATGGTGATGGACAGGGAGGCCTGGCGTGCTGCAGTCCATGGGATCTCAAAGAGTCAGACATGACTGAGCGACTGAATGACAACACTAATTAAAGCATTAATAGCTGGCATTCTGTTTGGTCGTTCTGAAATAAGCTGTGAGTGTTCTCCAGAAAATAAGGCGCTTATGCAACGGAGCGGGAGCCCACGGTCATTTCCTCCCCCACCGTGCCCTCTGCCTGCTTTTTGTCCGTCGAAAAACTTCAGCCAAAGGACACGTTTAATCAGAGAAGTGAGAAAATGCAGAAACAGGAAAACAGTCCAGCAAGACAAAAGAACAGCAGTTTAGTCCCTAAGCACAAAGTCAAAGACCTTTAGTTCCTCCTCAAGAGCTATAGGTAATATTCTGAGCCGTGTCCTGTGAGCCGTCTTATAGATACTGACGCTCCCACCAGATGGAAGAAGTTGACTACATAATGATAAGGCTGAAAGAAATATTTGGCCAATCCAAAACTTGAAAGGAAGAAGAGCCCAGTCTGGAGGCAGGATGACTGGCCTAGAATGAAGGACACAAAAGAGTGGGGTGATCTGATAGCAGCGGGTGTTGAGGTAGTTCATCTTTATCGGACTTGATACTTGTTTTCATATGTGCCTTGCAGAGCCACTCCAGTCATTTCTGACTCTGCAACCCTATGGACTGTAGCCCACCAGGCTCCTGTCCATGCAATTCTCCAGGCAAGAATACTGCGGGGAGGGCGGGTGCCATGCCGTCCTCCAGGGGATCTTCCCGATTCAGGGATCGAACCTGCGTCTCTTATGCCTCCTGCACGGGCAGGTGAGTTCTTTACCACTAGCGCCACCTAGGGAGCCTTGTTTCATACCGTAAACATAAAACAGGAATGTCACCCGAAAACCAGGAGGCTGCTCAGGGACCTGAAACAGAAAGGTAAAGGTGAGTCTTCAAGCCATTCCTAACTAAATATTGCTTTTCGCATCATTCTCTAGAGCATGAGTTAATTGTATCACAATTTATCCTTCGGGAATTACAGGTGCTGTGACCGTAAATAGAAAGCAATGAAATTCAGTCTTTTGTTTTTAGCAATAATGCTCATGTCTAGTATTGTAATTATTTGCTCTATAGAAACTTACCAAGGTCACCATTCCATTTCAGTCCAGAAAACATAAAGTGTACTAGATACTACGTGTTGGAAAGGCTGAGAGGGAAAGGTCAGGTAACTCAGAGATCAGAAGCTGATCTGGAAAATTCTAAGAAAGAAACTCCCCCCACCCCATTTTTGTCATTTCCTTTTGTAAAATACCTCTGCTTGCTAACATATTCAAGTTTTTTTTAATTAAATAAATTTCATATGCAAGAACAACAACAACAAAAGAAACAGATCTGTAGAGTGAAGGTCTTAAGATGAAGCAGGGGCATTAACAGGATGCAGGACAGAGAGCTGGGACAACTAATACCAGTTATGGACTGTGATAAAGATATAATTGGGCTTCCCTGAGGGCTCAGAAGTAAATAATCTACCCGCCAAAGTAGGAGATGCAGGTTCATTCAGTCTCTGGGTTGGGAAGATCCCCTGGAGAAGGAAAAGGCAATCCACTCCAGTATTCTTGCCTGAGAAATCCCACGGAGAGAGGAGCCTGGCAAGCTATAGTCCATGGGGTTGCAAAGAGTCAGACATGACTGAATTACTGAACACTAACAAAGATATAATTATGTTTGGCCCTTGAACGAGGAGACCTGTGGTTGATGAGTGCTCACCCAAGACAGAGAGCCGGGACAACAAGGACCAGCCTGGAATCATGGAGGAGCAGCTACCCGATCATTGTTGGGATTATCAAGTGGATCGTGGGGGGCTACTTGACCAAAGGCTAGTTCAGGAAGAAATGAAGCCACCTTCAGGGAATCTATGACAAGTAGAGAAGGAGAAATAGATAAGAAATCCTTCTTTTTCCTTCATGCTTCTGATGTCAGGCTAGATACCTTATGAGCAGAACTGAAATATAAGCCAGCTTTCAAGGGACCCTGGGAAATCAACCAATAAGGACGGGATGTGAGTAAGACTTAGAAACAAAAGGTACATCAATGACATCTAAGTACCTTAATTAAGAATAAGTCTAATCCAGAAAGCCAATTGCTATCATACTCTTTCCGCACAGAATTTTAGCTTAATATGCTTGCTTAACTCAATCCTGAGGACATTTCCTATTTCTGTACACTGGCGTGGGGTTATGGAGATTTTAGTGAAGATTAAAGATGACAATTATGTAAAGTATCTATCACAAGGCCTTTATTGAATAAGAATTCAATGAAGCTTATTATTCTTTTGCATTTTCACCGTTATCATGGATTTTCCATGTTCACTATTTTATCTTTAAATTATTACTCAAAATTTAACCACCTGACATTGACTTTATTAATATTTAGAGGGAATTGTCAAGAGTCCTATTACATTTTCTTTTTAACTCAATTACGTGACTCAGTTGAGATGCCATTTTTTTTTTCTGTGAAGGCGAAAGTCCCTTCTTCATGCTCCCAGTTATGCTGAAAAGTTAGGAATTTGCCTCTAAGTTGCCATGTTCAGTTATTCCTTAGATATTGAAATATTAGTGGCAATAAAAGGTCAATTTTTTTCACTTGCATTCTTCTCTTCCAAAAATTATGTAATTTCTGTTACAATAATAGATATTATTCCATCCTACATGGTCAATGAGTTTTTATTGTGATAACTGCAAGATAGCATATAAACATTTTGACTTATCATGCATTGGCATCCTTACAAAAATAAAATGATGCACCAGTGCCTGGAATATTGTGGTTTATAACAGACTCCTTTCTCAGGAGGAAGAAAGAATAAGTGCCAAGAAGTATAGAATTTATAAGATATGGTTTCAATGGCAACTGTTTACAAAATCTTGCAGTGATGGAGAAAAATAAGCATGTGCAGAATTTATTTTATTATAATTGCACAGACCCTGGACTGAGAGTAATGATATATGAGTAGAAATCTGGTCATAGACAATGATTTTTTGGTCAGGGTACAAGTGAGACTCAGTCATGTCCAGCTCTTTGTCACCCCATGGACTGTAACCCACCAGGCTCCTCTGTCCATGGGGTTATCCCAGCAAGAATACTGGAGTGGGTTGCCTTTCACTTCTCCAGGGGATCTTCCCAACCCAGGGATCAAACAGGAGTATCCTGCATTGCAGGCAAATTCTTTGCCATCTGAGCCACCAGGGAAGCCCTCTAGTGGGACTAAGGGACTTTAAAGCAATGATGATATCTAATATATTAATATTTTAACTTGGCTTCTGTGTGGTGTCATCATGTCAGTTCCATTCAAACCCCAGATTTTATTCAATAAATTATTTTCTATATGTAAATATCTTCTAGTGAACTCCTTAATTAACTAATTAATTGTATTAGATATGAAAGTGAAAAGATTGTGATACATGCTCAGCCAGCTTGGGACATTAGCAGGCAAATAGTGGCTGGATGGGAGACACATACTTGATAGAGAGAGCAGAAGTTTACTGAGAAGTGAGAACCTACATACAGGCCCTTGAATTCTGCTTACTTGAATGACAGACTAAACAGATTCAGATCAAACCTGCTTCTGAAAGCAACTAGGGAAGTTGAGGAATTAAATAAATAAATTTGAAGACATAGAAAAAATATCAAAACAGGAGAACTTCCGGGCCAGGCTCTGAGAGATGAACTTCCAGAGAGGCGAACTGAGATCTTCCAGATGTTCAAGCTGGATTTAGAAAAGGCAGAGGAAGCAGAGATCAGATTGCCAACATCCATTGGATCATAGAAAAAGCAAGAGAGTTCCAGAAAAACATCTATTTGTGCTTTATTGACTACGCCAAAGCCTTTGACTATGTGGATCACAACAAACTGTGGAAAATTCTTAATAAGATGGGAATACCAGACCACCTGACCTGCCTCCTGAGAAATCTGTATGCCAGTCAAGAAGCAACAGTTAGAATCGGACATGGAACAACAGACTAGTTCCAAATTGGGAAAGGAATACATCAAGGCTGTATATTGTCACCCTGCTTATTTAACTTATATGCAGAGTACCTCATGCGAAATGCCAGGCTGGATGAAGCACAAGCTGGAATCAAGATTGCCAGGAGAAATATCAATAATCTCAGATATGCAGGTGATACCACCCTTATGGCAGAAAGGGAAGAAAAGAACCTCTTAATGAAAGTGAAAGAGAAGAGTGAAAAAGCTGGCTTAAAACTCAACATTCAAAAAAGTAAGATATGGCATCCAGTCCCATCACTTCATGGAAAATAGATGGGGAAACAATGGAAACAGTGGCATATTTTATTTTCTTGGGCTCTAAAATCACTGCAGATGGTGATTGCAGCCATGAAATTAAAAGACTTGCTTGCTTCTTGGAAGAAAAACTATGACCAACGTAGACAGCATATTAAAAAGCAGAGACATTACTTTGCTGGTGAAGGTCTGTGTAGTCAAAGCTATGGTTTTTCCAGTGGTCATGTATAGACGTGAGAGTTGGACTATAAAGAAAGCTGAACACTTAAGAATTGATGTATTCGAACTATGGTGTTGGAGAAGATTCTTGAGAGTCCCTTGCTTGGGCTGCAAGGAGATCAAACCAGTCAATCCTAAAGGAAATCAGTCCTGAATATTCATTGGAAGAACTGATGCTGAAGCTGAAACTCCAATACATTGGCCATTTGATGCGAAGAACTGACTCACAGGAAAAGACCCTGATGGTTGGAAAGATTGAAGGCAGAAGGAGAAGGGGATGACAGAGGATAAGATGATTGAATGGCATCATCGACCTGATGGACATGAGTTTGAGCAAGCTACACGAGTTGGTGATGGACAGGGAAGCCTGGCATGTGGCAGTCCATGGCTTCGGAAAGAGTCAAACACGACTGAGTAATTGAACTGTACTGAACTGAGAGATGAAGGAGGCAGGCAAGGCAAGCCCTGAACCAGGGCTGCTGGGTTCCTCTGGATACTTGTGCATGAAAGCTATGACTGATGTTTGAGAAGGTCTTTAAACAGAAGCACAGAGCTGAAGGGAAAAGGAAATGGAGAGCAATGCCTGCCAGTGTGTGGTGCTTCTGAAAATACTTTAGGCTTTCAGTTAAAGCCCCAGAGGTCTACTTCCTAGAGTAAAGCTAACCCGGAAAGTGACCAGCACATATACTAAGGGAAGTCTGTCTGCCAATACCTACTTGGATAAAATGTTCTGATATTAACATATTATCATATATGGGGAATCTAGAAAAATGATGTTGTTGTTGTTTTGTTACTAAGTTGTGTTCAAATCTTTGCAACCCCAGGGACTGTAGCCCATCAGGCTCCTCTGTCCACAGGATTCTCCAGGCAAGAATACTGGAGTGGGTGGCCATTTCCTCCTCCAGGGGGATTGACCTGTGTTTCCTGACCCAGGGGTCGACCTGTGTTTCCTGCATTGGCAGGTGGATTCTTTACCACTGAGCCACCAGGGAAGCCCCCCAGAAAATGGTATAGATAAACCTATTTGCAGGGCAGAAATAGACACTGACATAGAGAATGGATTTGAGGACACAGAAGGGAGGGGGAGGAAAAGGATAGTAGAACAAATTTGGAGATTTGAAATGACATATATACAGTGCTGCTGCTGCTACTGCTGCTAAGTCGCTTCAGTCGTGTCCAACTCTGTGCGACCCCATAGACGGCAGCCCACCAGGCTCCCTCGTCCCTGGGATTCTCCAGGCAAGAACACTGGAGTGGGTTGCCATTTCCTTCTCCAGGGGATATTCCTGACCCATGGATGGAACCTATGTCTCCTGCATTGGCAGGCGGATTCTTTACCACTGAGCCACCAGAGAAGCCCTGATAGTATCAATAGCGTTTCAAAAATTTATTAAGTAAACCTATTCAATGTGATGAGTTTACCTAGGGAACCTGCTATGTACTGGACGATGTGTCATTTCTCTGAAGCCTTGAAAAGGGACATGAATCAACTGAGAGTCATCAAACTCTTGGGCCTGAACTTTGTTATCTTTATGAATTGGTGCCTGAAGTGAACGAAACAGGCACAGACACCTTGCATTATCATGGGACGCTAAATCATCAGGGCTGTCTGATCACCTAGAAGGCAAAAACAAATCCAAAGTGGCCTTGATGAATGGCAAATGGTTCCGCAAAAACATATTCAGTGAGAGGAGTCGAAGGTGGTACACGTAGGGGAAAACAGTACTAAAAGCATGAGACACTACTGTGGAGTCTAAAATGCATAGACTCTAAGTGAGTGTGTGGGGGTCCCCTTGTGAGCAGTGATAAAAACAGTAATGGTAAACGTACCAGTGATGCTCCTGGGCTCTCAAACGAAATGTTTGAGTCTTTATATTAATATCCCCTTTCTAGACACACTTCCTCTCATCTAAAATGATAAATGCAGCTTAATGTTCCCAATAATATTACTTAAAGAACACTGCTATCTGTAACCCAGTAGAACTCCATGAGGCCTTACCCAGATAGGCTTTCTCCCACATCCTCTGCTTTAGCTCCTCTCTCTAGTACCTGTTCTCGTTCAGTCACTGAGTCGTGTCCAACTCTTTGTGACCCCATGGACTGCAACACACCAGGCTTCCCTGTCGTTCACTGTCTCCTGGAGTTTGCTCAAATTCATGTCCATCGAGCCACTGATGCCCTCTAGCCGCCTCCTGCCTTCAGTCTTTCCCAGACTCAAGGTCTTTTCCAGTGAGTCGGCTCTTCGCATCAGGTGGCCAATGTATTGGAGCTTCAGCTTCAGCATCAGTTCTTCCAATGAATATTCAGGACTGATTTCCTTTAGGATTGACTGGTTGGATCTCCTTGCCATCCAAGGGACTCTCAAGAATCTTCTCCAGCACTGCAGTTCGAAAGCATCAATTCTTTGGCACTCAGCCTTCTTTATGGTCCAACTCAAGCACCTAGGTAATAGTGCTTGTTGCACATCTCCTGAATTGTTTTGCAGATGGAAAAAAAAGACCTCCACTCCACCAAATGGAAAATGTTAACTGCTTGACGACCATGAGCACAGTCCCAGGCTTCCTGAAGCCTAGGACTGATGATGTTCACCCCTGGACACCACCCTGCTGCCTCACCATCAGTCAATCAGAGAATTATGCACGAGCTGATCACACACCCTGTGACCACACTCCGTCACCTGGCTTTTTTTTTTTTTTAATTAATTAATTTATTTTAATTGGAGGCTACTTACTTTACAATATTGTGGTGGTTTTTGCCAAACATTGACATGAATCAGCCACAGGTGTACATGCGTCTCCCCATCCCAAACCCCCCTCCCAACTCCCTCCCCTTCCCATCCCTCTGGGTTGTCCCAATGTACCAGCTTTGAGTGGCCTGTTTCATGCATCGATCTTGGACTGGTCATCTATTTCACATATGGTAATATACATGTTTCAATGCTATTCTCTCCATCCTCTCACCCTCACCTTCTCCCACAGACCTGGCTCTTAAAAGGGTTTTGTCCAAATCCTTCAGGGAGCTAGGAGTTTTTTAGAGCATAAGCCATCCTTCTCCTTGCATGTCCCTGCAACAAACTTTCTCTGCTCCAAACACCAATGTTTCAGTTTCTTTGGCCTCACTGTGCACCACCTGCCAATGCAGGGGACACAGATTTAATCCCTGGTCTGGGAAGATCCCACATACAATACAGTAGCCAAGCCCGTGTGCCATGGCTACTGAGCCTGTGCTGTTACGCCTGTGCTCCACAGCCAGAGAAGCCACCACAGTGAGGAGCCCACGTATCACAACCAGAGCGTAGCCTCTGCTCTCCACAACTAGAGAAAGCCCTCGTAGCGAGGAAGGCCCAACACAGCCAATGAATAAAATTATATACAAAAGAAAACCTTAAAAAATTAAAAGAACTCGCATTAACATGTGCCACAAATGATGCTTCATGTTTTACCGCTATGAGGCAGGTGCTACTGATCCGCTTCAACAGCAAGGAGCTGAGGTTCATTGAGGTTACATTCCCTGCCCTGGGCTCACAGCTCAGTGATGGCTCAGCTTGCTCTTCTAAGACAGCCGTGTGCAATGGCTATGACGTTCTAAGCCTCTTGGTCCACTTCTCACTAGGTCCCACCTGTTCCCTGGCTATGAACACTCAGGAGTATTTACTGCATTCACTCAAAGGTGTTGGAGGGGAGTTATATCATGAGTATTGCTTTATGATTTGACAATTTCCTGTCCCATCTCATTGTTTGACTGAATATTTATTATTTTAAAAATTTCATTGGAGTATATTTGATTTAAAATGTTGTGTTAGTTTCAGGTATACAGCAAAGGGATTCAGGTATGTGTATATATATATATATATATATATATATATATTTGTGCATATATATATATATATACACGTACATTGTTGTTGTTTAGTCACTAAGTCATATCCAACTCTTTTGTGACTCCATGGACTGCCAGGCTCTTATCTCCATGGAATTTTCCAGGCAAGAATATTGGAGTGGGTTGCCATTTCCTTGACCCAGGGATCAAACCCAAGTCTCCTGCATTGGCAGGCAGATTCTTTACCACTGAGCCACCTGGGAACGTCTTTCAATAAAAACTTTTTTGTCATTTTATTTTCAATGCAAATTTAGCTAGGTGATATGTAATGTTGCACAAAAAGTAGCAACTTCCTTCTTTTGTACGCTAAGTCTTTTTTAGTCGATTGGAGAAAGAATTGCTTAGGCATTTTAAAACTTTCACACACAGTATGCTTGTTCTCTAGAGCTATTTAATAAAAGACTCAAGTCAATAACAGTACTTATAAGATCTTATACATATGTGTTCTATATTGTCCTAATAAATGTTGAAGTGTTCTGACAGAGTCTGGTGTATCCTCTACAACTCATTCACTAGCAATCTCAATCTGATGTGAAAGTAGTAATGCTGTAACTTAACTGATTGATATGATTGTATTAATAAATGTTAATTTTCAAAAGCTAACCAAGTCCTCTAATTTCTGCTTGGATATATCACCTATATATTTTTTTTTTACAAATATCTTCTTAATTCTTACAGAAAACTTATTCTTTTGGAATCAGGACCAATTAGAATTTCTAGAAAGTTAAACAATATTCAGAGACATTCTAGAATTATCACAATGTTTGAGTCAATTGGAACTCATCAAACAGAAATATCAAAAATTAAATGGTGAAGGATTTAAAAAGGGTAAGATGGCAAAGCTCTACTTCTCACTGGCTGAGAACTTTTTTTTCTCTCTCTAGACACATTAGATTTGAGAATCCAAGAAGCTCTGTTTAATGATCCTGTATTGGCTGACATCCAAAGGAAAATTGCTTCACTTCTAAATATCCATGACATAACTGTATGTCTAATAGGAAGACCTGCGAAGTACCATTTGCTGTTGTATCCAGCAAGTCTGCGTGCTGTGCCTCCCAGACTGAAATTTGTAATTCATATTTCTTTTGGCCGGAACTTTGGAATGAATGCCCAAAAGGTACATTACTTGTACAAGAGGTTCTTGCAAGATGCTATTGGTTCTCCTTTGAGTACAACCCCTCTTTCTCTCTCTCAAGCCAGACTGTTTGTCAGAGAGGACCCTGCCACTTGTCCTCGTAGTTAAAAATGTAGAAACAATCTCTCCTTGGACAGATTCCTCCCGTTTTGAAAAATTGCCACGGCAAATTCTGCAGCCTGCCAAGTTGGCAGACTGTAAGCCCAAAGCTGGAACCCTGCCAGGCATCGATGGTGCATTCCAAACCTCTGAGTCAGCATCCAACACCATGCCACTCACTGTCTTCTGCAAAGAAAGCATCTCATGCCATGGAAATCATTGTTAGCCAGATATACAACTTGTCTTGGAAACTAAAATGACGTTTATAGAGTACTTTCATAACCTAGGGTGGAGAACACAGGAAAATTGCAAATCTTGCAAACTTCTAATTTAGGGATGATTTCTCAAGAAGTTGGGTGGATTTGAGCCTCACCGTTTCTTTCTTTCTTTTTTTTTTCTTTTTAGAGTGAGAGCAAAGTCTGAATAATTTTTTGGCCTGAGTTGTAAAACACAGGCCCTGCCCCCTTGTCGTCATTAAACATCCCATGGGCTCTTTTGAAAGGACTTAGAGGGATTAACCTTTCTGTTCTGGCTAAATTCCTAATTGGATAATTGCACTCTGCCTCCCTAAATTATCCTTCGAGCTCCAATTGGATATGGAATTTTCACTTCCTGTCATAAAGAGTTGTAGGGTGTTTCAACATTTCACCCCAGGGGTGATACCAATTAAGTCGTTAGTGAGGTGAAATCTGTATGTGGGTTGTCTTTCTTCTTTCTACCCACCCCCTTTTTCCCACCTCCTTATGTGGAGTTTCAAATGTATGGGAATCATTCAATCATTTGGGATGAAAAGGGGTGTCATAAGTTAATGACACTGCTTATTGTCACATCATTTCGTAGAGTATAGGAAAGATAGTAATTGATAAGCGTTTGCAGAGAGCATCATCCTTCCAAAGAGAATGTAAGCACTTAGCTTGAAATGCTGTCCAGACACAGAAACAGGATGATATGACAAAGTCAACATAAAGCATTTTTAAAGCAAGTTCACAGATTGTATGTGTGTGTGTTTTGTTTTGTTTTGTTTTTTAAACTGAGCAAGTCATGATGTGTCTGTGAGCATGCTTGCCCTGAAGCCTTTGTGGGAGGTCATCTCAGTATGCCGAGAAACACTCAGGGACAAAGCCAAGGGGAGTCAGTGTGTCTCCTGAATTCGTATCCAGCATTAACCACGGGCACATTACACAGGCACTTGGTTTGGAAAGCAAAGGTGACCCGTCATCTCTTCAGCTGTATTGGCCCACACTGAGAATCATTGCCCCGAGAACCACCTTTGAACCTGCAATGTAGTGCCACCACCAGCTGCCATAGGTTTACTCTGAGCTGAGAAAAAAGTTAATCATCAGCATATTTGCTTTGTCAAAAATTTGATTTGAAATACATCAAGAAAATAATCCATCAAGAATATAAACCATATTTACTTTTATTCTTCTTATAGACTATGTCATCAATAAATACTTTTATAAGAACATAATCATTTTCAGAGTTCTCTAATAAGAATTATGGATTAATTCTTCAGAAGCAGGGATGCAAAGATACTCATGTTACGTCAGTAGACCATCCCAGGCGCTCATGATCTAACGTAGTTACATATTCAACTAGATGAAATTTGGGACTAATTCACTAAATGTAAACTACAAGATCAAACAAACACTTGTATGTGCCTGACTGAGAAGCTCTCTCTACACTTTATCTCACCAACATCACAAAGACATCCATGATTTATGACAACATGATGAGAAATAACCAAAGGCTGGAAGCAAAGGGCTTAAATAAACCATCTCAGTATTTGAAACATAAATTTCAAAACTGATGCTTCTGTGTTAGTTATTTGATCCCATTTCATTTTGCTTTCTTGGTATAGAATACACAGAAAGATTCATTTTCAAACTGTTCAATGCAATTTGACAGGCATTTGAGGAATGTTCATCTCTGGCTGTCTGACATGAGCACTTCAGCACCTTCTATTCATCCTAACACTTTGTTCCGCTTGACCTTCCCTCTTTACCCATTTCTATCTCAGGGAAATTTCTCCCATGGAGGCCAAATCTATCCTGGTGGGTGTCTAAGAATATGCCAAACAGAGCTACTGCAACTGTTGCTTTCTCATCACCAATATCTTAGAAAATATATGCTGTAGAGAAGTTTGAGGACAAAAAGAGAATAAAAATAATCTGACCACTAGCTTTCCCCCTATCCTCTGTTGGCTGTGGTTCTAAGATTTCCTAATTAAAAAGTGACCTGGTAGAATTGATGGTAGGTGTTGTTCTGTGCTTAGTCACTCAGTTGTGACTAAGTTCGACCCCATGAACTTAGCCCACGAGGCTCCTGGGTCCATGGGGACTCTCCAGGCAAAAATACTGAATTGTGTTGTCATGCCCTCCTCCAGGGGGTCTTCCCAACCCAGGGATTGAACCCAGGTCTCTCATATTACAGATGGATTCTTTACCATCTGAGCCACCAGGGATGCCTAGGAATACTAGAGTGGGTAGCCTATCGCTTCTTCAGGGGATCTTCCTGACCTAGGAATCAAACCAGCATCTCCCGCATTGCACACAGATTCTTTACCAGCTTAGCTACCAGGGAAACCCCTTGATGACAGGTATTGCTGTGAAAATAGTAAGTGAACCAGGAGCTAACATTCTATTACCCTATAAAACAGTTGTGCTAACTAGTAAGCAGATGCATATCACTCTTATCTCTTCCAAGTTATACCACTGACTGTCCCAACAGATTGCCAGACCACTGCATTCTTTGTGAATTAGTTCAAGTATCTGCTTTCTACCAATGTTGTATATGATTACTTTTATGTGTGTGTTACACACATTATTTTGGGGGTGCAGATGTGTGACAAGATAATTTTTATGACACACTATTGTGTTAGTATCACCAAGTTGAAATATCAACCAAAATATGTGAGTTACACCCAGGTATAGATAGCAATCTTACCTACAAATCATTATAATCCTAAAAATAAAAGGAGTTAAACTATTATGAGCATACAATGCACTTTGACAGAATCACAGGCTGAAAACCACGTTTAGTACCCTAACCCTTTCATCCTGCCATGCCCTGCCACATCTCTGGTAAATAAATGAAGCTGGGACTTGGACATCAAGAAACATGTTCTCAGTTGACCTCATCTGTGCCCAGAGGGCAAGACGACCATAAGAGAAACTAACCGGCCAGCCTGGCTGCTGCACTGCCTCCCCGAGCACAGAACCCCTGAAACACTCATGTAAAATCATGATTTGAGATCATCTTCTGACATGAATGTCCTCATAATTGTATTGATATCAGATGACTATGTTTTTTTCCATTTGTTTTCAGTTTTTTTTTTTTTTTTTATTGAAGTATATTTGTTTGAAGGGCTGTGTCAGTTTCTGCTATACAGCAAAGTGAATCAGCAATGTGCACACATACCTCCCCTCTCTTTTGGATTTACTTACTGCTCAGGTCACCACAGAGCACTGAGTAGAGGTCCTTGTGCTCTACAGCATGTTCTTACTAGCTGTCTATCCTATTCACAGTATCAACAGTGTATATGTGTGGATCCCAGTCTCCCAGTTCATCCCACTGCCCTTCCCTCCTTGGTGTCTGTACCTTTGTTCTCTGTGTCTGTATCTCTATTTCTGCTTTGAAAGATTATGTTTAATTTTAAGACACTTTACTTTAGAAGCAGAAGAATGAGGATAGGAAAAGCAAAACACAACTTCACTGATGAAGCATTGTACCCACTTAACGCTGTGTAGTATCTTATCTTTCAATCCACTGTATAAATTATTGACAATTTTATACTTTAAAAATATAAACATATATTTTTGATAGAGAAAACCTGGGTTGGAAAATTTGACTTCTGTTAAACTGTTGGACCCGAAATGCCATTTTCTGAGAAGTTAAGGATGATAAGTTAGTCTTGAAAATCATAAGGAAACCAACAAAATCCAATCAATCAGCACCTGAGAGAAAACCATACTGCATGCAGTTCACTTTAAGTAATTAACAGGATAGAAAGTATACACGTGAATTTCCCTGTGACTGGAAAGGGCAATAAAATGCGTAGTGGCAAATTCTGTCCTTCACTCTACCGAAGGTCCCATTGCTCTGTTTTTGCTTTCCTGCCTTGTAAGGCATTAGCCAAAGAGTTCCTTTGGGTTTTTTTTCATAAGATGTTACAGAAAAGCTGAACAAACATTGTGGCCAACCTAATGTATCTACTCTCAGGTGAGCAGATCATAAGCATGTTCAAATTAGGAGATGAAAAATTTTTAAATATTTTATTTAAGCACTCACTGTGAAAACTGATTTCTTCTTTATAAAAAAGAGGGTCTCTTTTTTCAGTCTGTTCTTTGCTCTTATAAATCTTACTTGGCCAAGTCACTAATGAAAAAGAAAATTGGGTAAGGTCCATCTGAATATTCTGAGTCCTTCACAAAAACTAATCTAAAAGGAAGTCATCTTTGCAGGGAAGAAGGTGAAAGAGAACAAAGATGTGAAGGCAAAATAGAGTATTTTTATTAATGCAAAGGAGAGAGATGGTGCAGAGATAGTTATTGTGTTTTCTGCATTGAATGGACAAAAGTGTTATGGACGAGAAAAAGAAGCAGAGAGAGAAATTGGAAGAAAAGAAAAGGGAGAACAGGGAAGTTGTGAGGCAGATACTGCTGAGGGCAGGAAGAAGGGAAGAAAAGGCACTGGCAAGAGCTGAGAAATGATTGAGATTCACAGCACAACACGACGGATCCCGTCTCCTACCGCCCAGCTAGGCCTGGAAGACTAGAAATGGCAGTCCACGCGTGAATTCATCCCTGGCTCTGTATTTCCTCCCCTTCACAGCCTGTCTTGCAAAAACCATCAGGGAGCCCTAAACATCCCTGCTTCTTTTATGAAATCTCCTCTATTTATAAGGTGCAAAGGTAACAAGGGACCGGAGTCAACGTTCCTTTCTAGTTAGCACAAACATCCTTTCGGCTTGAATGAGGAGTTACTTATAAGATGGATAATGGACATGTACATCAGTTGCTCAGTCGTGTCCAACTCATTGGGACACTGTGGACTGTACCCTGCTAGGATCCTCTGTCTGTGGGGATGCTCCAGGTAAGAATACTGCAGTGGGAAGATCCAGGAGATCTTCCTGATTCAGGAATTGAACCCCCATCTCCTGCATCTCCTGCGTCTCCTGCATTGGTAGCTGGATTCTTTACCACTAGCGCCACCTGGGAAGCGCCTGTAGGAGACCACGGAAAGCAGGAAAATAGCATGTGTCTGGCCACTTGCACACGTGCTAGGTCACTTCAGCTGTGTCTGGCTCTTTGCAACCCTATGGACTGTAGCCTGCCAGGCTCCTCAGGTATCTCCAAGAAAAACAAGCTATTTGCAAAGTGCATTTTGCAAAACAAAACCGTGAATGGTTTCTGGAGCTTCAAGTGAATCCCAGTGTGAGAGGTGCCTGCAGTTCAATCAATGAGAGTAACCGACCTCTGCTCCAGGCCTGATACAGCAAAGAACACTTTGTCTTTTTAGGATGGAAAAAACAGGAGGCCAACACCTGTTGCCTTTGAGAGATGGGACCCCAACTGACCTTGAAAAGTTTTCTAATTTTCTCTGTTTCAAAATTTTCTGTAATGAGTCTGTCTGTGATGTGCTTTCCCTCCCCCATCCCAAATTAGTGTTTGCTGAGGCAGAGGTGACAAAAGAGTGACAGGAGGCTGTTTTAGTGATTCTCCATCAAGGGATTCTTCTCTGACCCTGGACCAAAGCAGCCATGATCACCTGGAACTTGCCTGTGATGCCCTGGAGGGTGAGTTCAAACTGACACACAGCTGGTCTCTGTATCCATAGCGTCTGAGAGAGTGGCTCTGGGATGCAGCCTGAAAACGTATATTTCTACAAAGTTATTTGGTGCTGCTGCTGCTGCTGCTGCTATCAGGACAGCTCTTTGAGAATCACTAGCCTATGGCACAGAGAAGGCAATGGCACCCCACTCCAGTACTCTTGCCTGGAAAATCCTATGGACGGTGGACCCTGGTAGGCTGCAGTCCATAGGGTCGCTAAGAGTTGGACACGACTGAGCGACTTCACTTTCACTTTTCACTTTCATGCATTGGAGAAGGAAATGGCAACCCACTCCAGTGTTCTTGCCTGGAGAATCCCAGGGATGGGGGAGCCTGGTGGGCTTCCATCTATGGGGTCGCACAGAGTTGGACACGACTGAAGCGACTTAGCAGCAGCAGCAACAGCAGCCTATGTCAACCCACTCCAGTGTTCTTGCCTGGAGAATCTCAGGGATGGTAGAGCCTGGTGGGCTGCTGTCTCTGGGGTTGCACAGAGTCAGACACGACTGAAGCGACTTAGCAGCAGCAGCAGCAGCAGCCTAATAGGAGGGCTTCCCAGATGGCTCAGTGGTAAAGAATCTGCCTGCCAATTCAGGAAACAGAGGTTCAATCCCTGCATCAGTGAGATCCCCTGGAGAAGGGACTGGCAAACCACTCCAGTATTCTTGCCTGGAGAATCCCATGGACAGAGGAGCCTGGCGGGTTACAGTCCATGAGGTTGCAAAGAGTCAGACATGACTGAGCAGCAAACACACACACATCTCCCCATACAAACATACACACACCACACTTATTAAATACGGACCAACTTCTGTCTTTCTTAATAATTCTCAGATTAGACTCCTCCTCTGATCCTCTCTATACAGAGTAAGGCCCAGAAGATGTCAATTATGATGTGATCACTCTTAACTGACTGAGGGATGTCTAGCAAGGAGGCAAGCTGTGAACAAGAAGACGATGCATTGGATCCACAAGGCGAGAGACAAGTTAAATCAGGAGCCAGAGGAAAGACACCAGCAAACAGAAATCCCATCCATCACAGGGTACTTGAGACCCCGGGGTGTGCAGGGAGAAAGTGAAGCATGAACACTGAGTTCCACTGGCCTGCAATGGATGTTGTCCAATATGTCCGTTGGTTCCAGAGGACTCTCTTCCTAAAGCCAAGTCTGGGAATGCCCAGGGTCAGGTCTTCCTGACATCACTTGGTGTTACCTATCTACTTCTTCCTCTGGCTTAGTGACAAGAGAGCTGCCCTGGAGCGCCACGTGATTTATCACTCTAGGATGTGTGTATATAATGTCTGTCATTCAACATATATTCCTGTGTCCATGGGATTCTCCGGGCAAGCATACTGCAGTGGGTTACCATTCCCTTCTCCAGGGGATCTTCCCAACACACGGGTTGAACCTGGGTCTCCTGCATTGCAGACAGATTCTTTACTGTCTGAGCCACCAGGAAAGCCCATACACACATATACACACATTTTATTAATATGTTAGTGAATAAAAGAATAATTGTTCTTATTATGAAGGATCTCTAATCTTTTCTATCAGGCTTTAAATTGACTCAGGAAATATTATACTGGAAAAAAATATATTATGTTGGTCTTCAGATCAGATCAGACCAGATCAGTCACTCAGTCGTGTCCGACTCTTTGCGACCCCATGAATCGCAGCACGCCAGGCCTCCCTGTCCATCACCAACTCCCGGAGTTCACTCAGACTCACATCCATCGAGTCAGTGATGCCATCCAGCCATCTTATCCTCTGTCGTCCGCTTCTCCTCCTGCCCCCAGTCCCTCCCAGCATCAGAGTCTTTTCCAATGAGTCAACTCTTCACATGAGGTGGCCGAAGTACTGGAGTTTCAGCTTTAGCATCAGTCCCTCCAAAGAAATCCCAGAGCTGATCTCCTTCAGAATGGACTGGTTAGATCTCCTTGCAGTCCAAGGGACTCTCAAGAGCCTTCTCCAACATCACAGTTCAAAAGCATCAATTCTTCAGCGCTCAGCCTTCTTGACAGTCCAACTCTCACATCCATACATGATCACAGGAAAAACCATAGCCTTGACTAGACGAACCTTTGTTGGCAAATTCCCGTAAAATAATGAAATGTAGAATATAAGTATTTTGATAATGGATATGATTTCTAACTAATTCAAGTGCATGCATCTGATATTGAATCGTCATATCTCAAGGACCATCTGTGACTGTTTGTGTTTACACAAAGCCGATTACTCAGGACAGAACCCACCATTTGCAGTCAATTTGGCCTCAAGCACTCTGATAAAGCAGTAACGAGGAGTGATGAAGGAGCCTCAGAAGATGCATGGAGATTTAGAAGCTTCTGTTCAGCAGCTAAGGGCTCATGCTGGGGTTTGTTCCTTTTACCTCCAGAAGTGATTTGAAGTATTACTGAGACCATACCCCCATAAGATAGTTTCAAAAGCAGAGCTGATGACTTGTACATGATAATTATTGCAGTGACTACTGGAGTACAGTGAGTTTGAGTACTGGAACAGATTCAGTTTTGCAGCTCGGCTGTTGCCTGGTTTGATCGCGGAATAAAGTGGGAATGTTGGTGAAAGTCAGGGATGAGGTCATTGTTCTCCTGTTATCTCTCACCCAATTTTGTAATGAAGCCTCATGCATTCATTCAGATTCTTAGTAATGCCATTGTCATTATTACCTCTTGAATAGCATTGAAAGCAATGTGGTTTGCCCAAGTCTAATGATTATGATCTCTCTGGCTTTGTTTCTAAATACAGTACTATACAATCTGCAGGTGGTTGCAGATGGTGAAGCCTTGTGGTGAGGACAGATACCTGGATTCAAATCTAGCTCTGCCCCTTTCTGGCTAGATGAGGTGTGCAGCCCCCTCCCTAAGTCTGAACAACACACCTCCACTGAGAGCCCCAAGTTCCTCCTCATCCTTTGGACTGAACTCAAGGGTGTTACCTCTCCACACCTTCTCTTGGTGCCCCAGCGCTCTCCACACAACCTTTTTTCCTTCTTTAACTTAAGCACTTGCACACTGGCCAGGGATGCCTCCGAATGTCCTACAACTTGGTTTTGTTTGATGGTTTTTCTCACAGTTAAACTGGGGTTATGTATTTTTGGGAAGAACACTGAGTAGGTGAAGTGAAGTACTTTTGTGGTGAAGTCATATCCATATGACATCAGAAGGAGGGCAAGAGAAGGGGCAACAGAGGATGAGATGCTTGGATGGCATCATCGACCCAATGGACAAGGGTTTGAGCAAACTCCAGGAGACAGTGAAGGACAGGGAAGCCTGGCGCGCTACAGTGCATGGGGTTGCAAAGAGTTGGACATGACTGAGCGACTGAACAATGACAGCATATCCATATGACAGCACTGATGATGTAAACAATGAGTTGGCTAAGGCGGTGTATGTCAGATTTCTCCACTGTGAAGTTCCCACTTTCCTTTTCCCTTCTCTAGTCTTTGGAAGTGAGTCAGGCCATGATCAAAAGGGAAAAGGACAGGGATTAAGCTCTCCCTCCTGGAGTGGGAGGTATCTAAATAAACTATCCAGAATTCTCTAAGGAAAAGTTTGACCTTAAATTTTTAATTTCTAAAAATATTGATGTACTCTTCTTTTGCTGCTTCTAAAGCTGCATCTTCTTGCACAATCATCTTGAGTCTTTTTGAGAATACTTATTAGCCTGTTTCTACTCTCTTCTGCTCCCTTAATTATTCCCAAGTCTTCTGCAATTCCCTCTTCATCTATATGACAGAGATTTAGGTCAATGATTTTAGTTATTGGGCTGGGTTTTCTTTGCCGTTGTGTAGAAACTTTTCCCCCAGAAGCCAGAACAAGGTTAAGTGTAGTTTCTGTTTAGGGTAGTAGCTCATGACAAGGGGAACACTGGTGGCCAGTCAGGACTTTCAAAGTTACCAGATTAAGGTAAAGAATCTGCTTGCAATGCAGGAGACATGGGTTCAACCCCTGGGTCAGGAAGATTCCCCTGGAGAAGGGCATGGCAAACCACTCCAATATTCTTGCCTGGGAAATCCCATGGATAGAGGATCCTGGCAGGCTACCGTCCATAGAGTTGCAAAGAGTCAGACATGACTGAGCGACTAACACTCACTTTTCACTTTGGAGGAAGGTGGGGATTTCCAGGAAACGTCACTCGCATCTAGAGTTCCCTTGGTTTAACATTATGTCCCTGTCTTCCATTCCTTTCCATCACATTCAGTGGGAAAGCCTGAGCTCCCTCCATCTCTGTTGCTATATTTTTGTTTTTCAGTCTCTCATCCTCTTGGCCTTCACATCAGTTCCTCATTTGTTTTTAAAAGCTCTTCTCTGGCATTTGTTCTGAGTGTAAAAGTCATAGTCGGCAATTAGGAAGGGAGGACAGGCAACCAGAAACTACCCTGATCCTTTCCCAAGGCTCTGCTCTTGGTATTTTTCTGCTGTCAGATTGGTTCTCCTCAGGGTCCCCATTTGTAAGAAATGGACCCACCTCTAGCACTTTGACTTATGAATTTCACAGCCCTACTCTCTTAACAGATGTGAATGTCTTTGTATTTTTGTGAATCCCTCATACTTTCTATTCTGCTAAAACAGTTCTTTTTTTTTTGAGTAGTTTCATGGTGTGACATCGAGCAGAGTGTGCATTGTAGTATGGCTATGTATGAGCTTCCCAGGTGGCGTTAGTGGTAAAGAACCCACCTGGCAATGCAGGAGATATAAGAGATGTGGGTCGATCCCTGGGTCGGGAAGATCCCCTGGAGGAGGGCATGGCAACCCACTCCAGTATTCTTGCCTGGAGAATCTCCATGGACAGAGGAGCCTGGCGGGCTACAGTCCATGGGGTCACACAGTGTGGACACCACTGAAGCAACTTAGCACGCATGCACACATAACTATGTATGACAGTGTGTACATGTCTATCACACATATACATATACACACATTTGTGAGTGCACTGACTATTCTAACCTGTCAACATGTTTTGTGCATGCGTGTGTGTGCAGTCACTTAGCGGTGTCTAACTCTTTTGAGACCCCATGGACTGTAGCCTACCAGGCTCCTCTGTCTGTGGGATTATCCCAGCAACAGTACTGGAGTGGGTTGCCATTTCCTTCTCCAGATGACTTGTGAAAGGAGGATATTTAGATGTGGTTGCATTATTTGCAGTCTTGGACTAGAAATCCGTTGAGGTGTGGAAACAAGTCTGCATCATAGACAAAAATGCAAATGTCACATCTGAACAACTTAGCTCTGCATTGAAGGAGTTGCTGCCAAGGCCAGTAGGCACCTGCACTGAGAGAAGGTATTTCATGTAGTCGGATAACCTTGGGCATGTAGGTGTTCCATTCACATGAATTTGCTGGCAGACTTTTAAAAATGTCTTTTTCCAAGGATCATGTGAATTTACCCTAATAGGCATTCTTCCCAAATCCATGTCTTCATCCTTCCACATCCTTACCCACATCCTTAAGTGAAAGGAATCATCGATATAAAAGTGATCCCTGTCTTGAAGTCAAGGTCAGAATAAATGTGGGATTTTAAATAATAATAAGGCAGCAGAAAATCTGCACACAAAGGAATGAAAAGCCACGTTTATTAATGCACCAAAGAGGACTTGTTTGGTGAAGGAGTTGTTATGTCAGGGTCACCATGGTTATTACTTTTAGATGGGGAGGGACTAATTTCATTTCAGGAAATAAACCTAATAATTGTGCTTTGCTTTATTTGTGTTCACTTTATTTGTAATGATTTCCTAGGCATGTGCAAGTGTAGATTTCATTAGGTCCAATAGCAGCATTTGTCTCACCTTAATAATACAACAGTAAGTTGTTTATATTTAAATATGGTCCTGTGAAGAAACCCATAATTGTTATTGCCCATAAAGGCAAGTGAAAACGGTAAAACAGAAGTAGGACTTATTGATCTCTTATAACCAAAAGCAGAATACATTACTTTAAGAGGCTCCAGCAGAGCAATGCCTGATACAAAGCCACTGTATGTTAGATTCCCACTCTGAGTGTACTTTGTATGTCTTCTTTCTGAGAAACATCTAGAAAAAGAATTTCAATTCTGTGTATGTTGAGAGCTATTGATTTCACAGTATCTTGAAGGCAATACATTATGATTTCCAAAATTTTATTTTCAGGCCTGGGCTTAAGGCCTATGTTCTTACTAATTTCATTATTCTTTCTGATAGAAATAAGTTTTTGAGGTAATATTTGTGCAATTCTAAAAGTATTAAAGGAGAGAGAAAATTAAAACCAAAGAGGAAGGGCACAATAATGTACAATAGGAGAATTTCACGATTTTTAAATTTCTAGTAGAAACTGGGTTATTCTTTTTGCGTGCCAAGAGTTTTTGCAGCTCCAAAAATCGTGGGAATTTAGTTCACCAGAATCACTTTACTTCACTAGAGTTTTTTCATTAAAACTGTTAAATCATCAACTCACCATATTCCACAGTGTAAAATTTATATGTGATCTGAAGAGTCTTGAGGGCTTCCCCAGTGGTTCAGTGATAAAGAATCCACCCGCCAATATAGGAGATGCAAAAGACTCGGATTTGATCCATGGGTCCAAAAAATCCCCTGGAGGAGGAAATGGCAACCCACTCAACTATTCCTGCCTGGAAAATCCTAGGGACAGAGAAGCCTGGTGGACTATGGTCCATGGGTCACAAAGAGTCAGACATGACTGATGAACTGAGCATGCAAGAGAAAACCTACATGTACACTCAGAGACAGGGACCCTCTTAGGGCTCAGAAATCAGCTGAGAGTTTTCCTAAACAAAGAGCATGAAACAGAGCTCTGAAGGTTGTATAGATGCTGAAAGCTGTCAGTCCCTGGAGGTGAATAGCAAACAGATGTCAAATATCCCAAGGGAGTGTTTACAGACTTCAGAACATGCTCCAGATGTAATTTCTGGCCTCCGTGGAAATCTTACCCTGAAATTTTACCTTCTACCCCTTAGGCATGTCCAATGGCTTGATTATGTGTAGTCCCAATCCTTAACTAACCTCTATCTAAATCTGTGCCCTAGGCATCACAAAAGGAAACATGCTAATGAGCATGCAACCCAAAAGGGAACCCCAGCCTGATTTTCTGTGATTCTTTCTCATGAAACTGCATCTGGAGTAGTCTGGTAAGAAGAGATAGTTTTGCTATTGTACACACACACAGAAGTCGCTCAGTCATGTCTGACTCTTTGCGACCCCATGGATTGTAGCCCACCAGGCTCCTCGGTCCATGGGATTTTCCAGGCATGAATACTGGAGTGGGTTGCCATTTCAAGAAGCTTGAATGGTGAGTTTCTGCCTTGTCGAAAATAAGGAACCAGAATCATAGGCTTAGCTATTCTATTGCAAGAATCTTCTAATGTTTGTTTGTAGAAGGCTGATTGAAAACTCTGGGCTTCCCAGGTGGCACTCCTGGTAAAGAACCTGCCTGCCAATGCAGGAGATGTAAGAGACACAGGTTCAATCCCTGGGATGACAGATTGGGATGATCACCAGGAGGAGGGCGCCCACTCCACTATTCTTAACTGAGAATCCCATGGATAAAGGAGCCTGGTGGGCTAAAGTCCATGGGGTTTCACAGAGTCGAACATGACTGAAGCGACCTAGCACACAATTGAAAACTTTAAGCTGTGGATTGAACTTCAATTGGGGTAATTAATATTTTCTTCTACCTTTTTTGGTCAGTGTTATCAGCTTTCCTTGTTTCCAGGTAATATGCATTTCTTGGAGAGTTTTTCTTTTTTGAAGTGTTCAGTTCAGTTCAATTCAGTCACTCAGTCATGTCTGACTCTTTGCGACCCCATGAATCGCAGCATGCTAGGCCTCCCTGTCCATCACCAACTCCCGGAGTTCACTCAAACTCATGTCCATCAAGTCAGTGATGCCATCCAGCCATCTCATCCTCTGTCGTCCCCTTCTCCTCCTGCCCCCAATCCCTCGCAGCATCAGAGTCTTTTCCAATGAGTCAACTCTTCACATGAGGTGGCCAAAGTACTGGAGTTTCAGCTTTAGCATCAGTCCTTCCAAAGAAATCCCAGGGCTGATCTCCTTCAGAATGGACTGGTTGGATCTCCTTGCAGTCCAAGGGACTCTCAAGAGTCTTCTCCAACACTGATGCTCATTACTAAGACAAAGTATGACGCAAAGTGACACATGGCTGAGTAGCAGGATGTGCACTCATTTTCTCCTGCAAGAACTCCAAAATTACAACTTGCTGCTAAACAGCCATCGACAGGAGAATGTTGGATCCCACCAGAAAAAGATACATTTCCAAGGGCAAAGGAAAAGCCCCAGAAGATGGTAGGAGGGGCAAAATCATGTTTAGAAACAAACCCCATAACTGCCAGAGACGCTCAGAGGGCTCAAACAAACCTTGTGCCCACCAGGACCCAGAGACCCCACAGAGACTGAGCCAGAACTGTGTTTGGGTGCTTCTTGAGGAGGTACGGGTCAGCAGTGCACTGCTGCAGGGACGGGGCTCTGGGTACAGCAGACCTGGGTATGGCATAAGCCCTCTTGGAGGAGGTTGTCATTAACCCCACCATAGAGCTGCCAGAACTTACACAGGACTGGGAAACAGACTCTTGGAGGGCACAAACAAATCTTCTGTACACCAGGACTGAGGAGAAAGGAGCAGTGACCCCACAAGAGACTGTCCTGGACTTGCCCATGAGGGTCCAGGAGTCTCCAACACAGGCATGGGTAGGCAGGGGTCTGCTGCAGGGTTGGGGGCACTGAGTGTAGCAGTGCTGCATGGGACTTTTTGAAGGAGGCCACCATTAACTTCATTACCTCCACCAAAGTTTGGCTTCAGGTCAAACAACGGGGAGGGAACACAGCCCTCCCCATCAACAGAAAATTGGATTAAAGATTTACTGAACATGGCTCCACCCATCAGAACAAGATCCAGTTTCCCCAACAGTCAGTCTCCTCCATCAGGAAGCTTCCATAAGACTCTTATCCTTCTCTATCAGAGGGCAGACAGAATGAAAGCAATCACAAAAAAACTAACCAATCTGATCACATGGACCACAGCCTTGTCTAACTCCAAGAAACCATGAGTCATGCTGTGTAGGGCCACCCAAGACGGACAGGTCATGATGGAGAGTTCTGACAAAATGTGGTCCACTGGCGATGGGACTAGCAAACCACTTCAGTATTCCTGCCTTCAGAATCCCATGAACAGTATGAAAAGTCAAAATGATAGGATACTGAAAGATGAACTCCCCAGGTCAGTAGGTGTCCAATATGCTACTGGAGATCAGTGGAGAAATAACTCCAGAAAGAATGAACAGATGGAGCCAAAGCAAAAACAACACGCAGTTGTGGATGTGACAGGTGATGGAAGGAAAGTCCAATGCTGTAAAGAGCAATATTGCATAGAAACCTGGAATGTTAGGTCCATGAATCAAGGCAAATTGGAAGAGGTCAAACAGGAGATGGCAAGAGTGAACATTGACATTTTAGGAATCAGTGAACTAGACTGGACTGGAATGGGTGAATTTAACTTAGATGGCCATTATATCTACTACTGTGGGCAAGAATCCCTTAGAAGAAATGGATTAGCCATCATAGTCAACAAAAGAGTCTGAAATATAGTACTTGGACGCAATCTCAAAAATGACAGAATGGTCTTTGTTTCCAAGGCAAACCATTCAATATCACAGTAATCCAAGTGTGTGCCCTGACCAGTAATGAAGAAGCTGAAGTTGAATGGTTCTATGACCTTCTAGAACTAACACCCAAAAAAAGATGTCCTTTTCATTATAGGGGACTGGAATGCAAAAGTAGGAAGTCAAGAGATACCTGGAGTAATAGGCACATTTGGCCTTGGAGTACAAAACAAAGCAGGCCAAAGTCTAACAGAGTTTTGCCAAGAGAATGCACTGGTCATAGCAAACACCCTCTTCCAACAACCCAAGAGAAGACTCTACACATGGACATCACCAGATGGTCAGTATCGAAATTAGACTGATTATATTCTTTGCAGCTGAAGATGGAGAAACTCTATACAGTCAGCAAAAGCAAGACCAGGAGCTGACTATGGCTCAGATCATGAACTCCTTATTGCCAAATTTAGACTTAAATTGAAGAAAGTAGGGAAAACCACTGGACCATTCAGGTATGACCTAAATCATATCCCTTACGATTATATAGTGGAAGTGACAAACAGATTCAGGGGATTAGATCTGATAACAGAGTGCCTGAAGAACTGTGAACAGAGGTTCATGACATTGTACAAGAGACAGGGATCAAGACCATTCACAAGCAAAAGAAACGCAAAAAGGCAAAATGGTTGTCTGAGGAGGTCTTATAAATAGCTGGGAAAAGAAAAGACATGAAAGGCAAAGGACAAAAGGAAAGATATATCCATTTGAATGCAGAGTTCCAAAGAATAGCAAGGAGAGATAAGAAAGCCTTCCTCAGTGATCAATGCAAAGAAATAGAGGAAAACAAAAATGGGAAAGACTAAAGATCTCCTCAAGAAAATTAGAGATAACAAGGGAACATTTCACATAAAGGTGGGCACAATAAAGGACAGAAATGGTATGACCTGAACAGAAGCAGAAGATATTAAAAAGAGGTGGCATGAATACACAGAAGATCTTCATGACCCAGAATAACCATGATGGTGTGATCACTCACCTAGAGCCTGACATCCTGGAATGTGAAGTCAAGTGGGCCTTAGGCCTCACTACGAACAAAGCTAGTGGAGGGGATGGAATTCCAGTTGAGCTATTTCAAATCCTAAAAGATGATGCTGTGAAAGTGCTGCACTCAATATGCCAGCAAATTTGGAAAACTCAGCAGTGGCCACAGGACTGGAAAAGGTCCGTTTTCATTCCAATCCCAAAGAAAGGCAATGCCAAAGAATGTTCAAACTACCACACAGTTGCACTCATCTCACAAGCTAGCAAAGTAATGCTCAAAATTCTCCAGGCCAGGCTTCAACTGTGTGTGAACTGTGAACTCCCAGATGCTCAAGCTGGGTTTAGAAAAGGCAGCGGCACTAGAGATCAAATTGCCAACATCCGTTGGATCACCAAAAAAGCAAGAGAGTTCCAGAAAAACATCTGCTTCTGCTCTATGGATTATGCCAAAGCATTTGACTGTGTGGATCACAACAAACTGGAAAATTCTGAAAGAGATGGGAATACCAGATCACCTTACCTGCCTCCTGAGAATTCTGTATGCAGGTCAAGAAGGAACAGTTAGAACTGGACATGGGACAACAGAGGGAAAGGAGTACATCAAGGCTGTATGTTGCCACCCTGCTTATTTAACTTATGTACAGATTACATCATGAGAAATGCTGGGCTGCATGAAGCACAACCTGGAATCAAGATTGCCAGGAGAAATATCAATAACCTCAGATATGCAGTTACCACCATCCTTGTGGCAGAAAGCAAAGAAGAACTAAAAAGCCTCTTGATGAAAGTGAAAGAGGAGAGTGAAAAAGTTGGCTTAAAACTCAATATTCAATAAACTAAGGTCATGGCATCCGGTCCCATCACTTCATGCAAATAGATGGGGAAGCAGTGGAAACAGTGACAGACTTCATTTTGGGGGGCTTCAAAATCACTGCAGATGGTGACTGCAGCCATGAAATTAAGACGCTTACTCCTTGGAAGAAAAGTTATGACCAACCTAGTCAGCATATTAAAAAGCAGAGACATTACTTTTCCAACAAAGGTCCATCTAGTCAAAGCTATGGTTTTTCCAGTAGTCATGTATGGATGTGAGATTTGAACTATAAAGAAAGCTAAGCACCGAAGAATTGATGCTTTTGAATTATAGTGTTTGAGAAGACTCTTGAGAGTCCCTTGGATTACAAGGAGATCCAACCAGTCCATCCTAAAGGAAATCAGTCCTGAATTTTCATTGGAAGGACTGATGCTGAAGCTGAAACTGCAATACCCTGGCCACCTAAGCAAAGAGCTGAGTCACTGGAAAAGACCCTGATGCTGGGAAAGATTGAAGGCAGGAGAAGGGGTCGATGGAGGATGAGATATTTGGATGGCATCCCTGACTCGATGAACGTAAGTTTGAATAAGCCACGGGAGTTCGTGATGGACAAGGAACCCTGGCATGCTTGGGATTGCAAAGAATCAGACACGACTGAGCAACTGAAAGGAAAGGAACTAAGACAAAGTATATGTACCTACAATGTTAGTACAGGCTTAGAACTAATGATATGAGACAGATGTAGGAAGATGCAGATAGCTTTGGGAACATTTGGATAAGCTTATGAGCAGTGAGATAGTCTCATGAATAGTTGGGTAGCTTAGAAATGGTAGGATAGCATTAGGAACTCTGGTTTAACCTTAAGAATATTTGGATAGGCTTAGAAATGGTGAGATAGTTTGGGGAACAGTGGAATAGCCTTAGAAACTTTGGCATAACCTTAGGAACATTAGAATAGGCATAGCCAACTGAGCGTGAAAGATTAACCGTTTACTGAACCAATGTGGTCAAGAGAATCAACAATTGTAATGTGGTTTGACCCTTCTTTGTAATGAAGTTGGACACTTTGCAAAAGGGAATTCTTTCTTCCAAATTTATTAGACACACTCCCACAGTACATGTTGGGAGTTAGGTGATGAAACAAATTGATTTATTTAGATTAGCATCTTCACTGTTCAGTTGTTATTACTAGACATAACCAGATTAATGGTAATAAAGAATAGTTGATAAGAGATGATGCAGAAGGAAAAGTTGAAACTGTGTGCTAGCTTTTCATGTATTATGTAATCTTCACAGCAAAATTAACAAGTATCACTTGACCCATCTCAATAATAAGGAAATAAAAATTAAAGGTAAGCAACTTACTGCCTGTTGCAAAGGTAGAAAGAAAAGAGGCAGGGCCAGTCTTTCTTATCCCCAGACTTACAGTCATAACTCCTGTGGGAGCTAGGAGTAAAAGCGACTAACCTTTCTCCTAGGCAAGTAAAAGTAAGCGTGCTGTGATTAGTTGCTCAGTTGTATCCAACTCTCTGCAACCCCGTGGACTGTAGCCTGCCAGGCTCCTCTGTCCATGGGGATTCTCCAGGTGAGAACACGGAGTGGGTTGCCATGCCCTCTTCCAGGGGATCTTCCCAACCCAGGGATTGAATTGAGGTCTCCCACATTGCAGACAGATTCTTTACCATTTGAGCCACCAGGGAAGCAAAAAAATGTAAGGGGGAGAAAGCTAAATACGAAGCAAAACAAAGAAATAAATGAAGCTGACACACTTAAGCATCCCCTGGGAAGAAAGTAAAACTGTACTCACACATATCACTGTGTAAAAATAAACTCTAGATTAATTAAAGCCTCTTCTATAATAAAAGTTAAAAAAACCTGAAAATCCTTGTGAGAAAAGCCACGGGAATATTTGCACAATCAAGAGCATAAATGGGTGGGAAGTACTTTCTAATTAAAGCTGAAAGCTCAAAGCTACCTACACAAGGTGTTTCTCTGTCAAAATTATATAGAAAAGATAAATAATAGGTTTTGCAAAATTACAGAGAAAAGCAAAGGCTAATATAAATACTTCATTCTTTTTTTAATTTATTTTTTGATTGGAGGAAAATAGCTTTACAGTGGTGTGTTGGTTTCTGCCATACAACAATGCAAATGGGCCATCAGTTCAGTTCAGTTCAGTCACTCAGTCGTGTCCGACTCTTCGAGACCCCATGAATTGCAGCACGCCAGGCCTCCCTGTCCATCACCAACTCCAGGAGTTCACTCAAACTCACGTCCATCGAGTCGGTAATGCCATCCAGCCATCTCATCCTCTGTCATCAACTTTTCCTCCTGCCCCCAGTCCCTCCCAGCATCAGAGTCTTTTCCAATGAGTCAACTCTTCGCATGAGGTGGCCAAAGTACTGCAGTTTCAGATTTAGCATCATTCCTTCCAAAGAAATCCCAGGGCTGATCTCCTTTAGAATGGACTGGTTGGATCTCCTTGCAGTCCAAGGAACTCTCAGGAGTCTTCTTCAACACCACAGTTCAAAAGCATCAATTCATCGGTGCTCAGCTTTCTTCACAGTCCAACTCTCACATCCATACATGACCACAGGAAAAACCATAGCCTTGACTAGATGGTCCTTTGTTGGCAAAGTAATGTCTCTGCTTTTCAATATGCTATCTAGGTTGGCCATAACTTTTCTTCCAAGGAGTAAGCATCTTTTAATTTCATGGCTGCAGTCACCATCACCAGTGATTTTGGAGCCCAAAAAAATAAAGTCTGACACTATTTCCACTGTTTTCCCATCTATTTCACATGAAGTGATGGGACCAGATGCCATGATCTTCATTTTCTGAATGTTGAGCTTTAAGCCAACTTTTTCACTCTCCTCTTTCATCAGGAGGCTTTTTAGTTCCTCTTAACTGTCTGCCATAAGGGTGGTGTCATCTGCATATCTGAGGTTATTGATATTTCTCCTGGCAATCTTGATTCCAGCTTGTGCTTCTTCCAGCCCAGCGTTTCTCATCATGTACTCTGCATATAAGTTGAATAAGCAGGGTGACAATATACAGCCTTGACATACTCCTTTTCCTATTTGGAACCAGTCTGTTGTTCCATGTCCAGTTCTAACTGTTGCTTCCTGACCTGCATATAGGTTTCTCAAGAGGCAGGTCAGGTGGTCTGGTATTCCCATCTCTTTCAGGATTTTCCACAGTTTATTGTGATCCACGCAGTCAAAGGCTTTGGCATAGTCAATAAAGCAGAAATAGATGTTTTTCTGGAACTCTCTTGCTTTTTCAATGATCCAGCAGATGTTGGCAATTTGATCTCTGGTTCCTCTGCCTTTTCTAAAACCAGCTTGAACATCTGGAAGTTCACGATTCACGTATTGCTGAAGCCTGGCTTGGAGAATTTTGAGCATTACTTTACTAGCATGTGAGATGAGTGCAATTGTGCAGTAGTTTGAGCATTCTTTGGCATTGCCTTTCTTTGGGATTGGAAGGAAAACTGACCTTTTCCAGTCCTGTGGCCACTGCTGAGTTTTCCAACTTTCCTGGCATATTGAGTGCAACACTTTCACAGCATCATCTTTGAGGATTTGGAATAGCTCAACTGAAATGCCATCACCTCCACTAGCTTTGTTCATAGTGATGCTTTCTAAGGCCCACTTGACTTCACATTCCAGGTTGTCTGGCTTTAGTTGAGTGATCACACCATCGTGATTATCTGGATCGTGAAGATCTTTGTACAGTTCTTCTGTGTATTCTTGCCACCTCTTCTGAATATCTTCTGCTTCTGTTAGGTCCATACCATTTCTGTCCTTTATCGAGCCCATCTTTGCATGAAATATTCCCTTGGTATCTCAAATTTTCTTGAAGAGAACTCTAGTCTTTCCTATTCTGTTGTTTTCCTCTATTTCTTTGCATTGATCGCTGAGGAAGGCTTTCTTATCTCTCCTTGCTATTCTTTGGAACTCTGCATTCAGATGCTTATATCTTTCCTCCATTCCTTTGCTTTTCACTTCTCTTCTTTTCACAGCTATTTGTAAGGCCTCCCCAGACAGCCATTTTGCTTTTTTGCATTTCTTTTCCACCAGGATGGTCTTGATCCCTGTGTCCTGTACAACGTCACGAACCTCAGTCCATAGTTCTTCAGGCACTATCTATCAGATCTGGTCCCTTAAGTCTATTTCTCACTTCCACTGTATAATCATAAGGGATTTGATTTAGGTCACACCTGAATGGTCTAGTGGTATGGCGAATCAGCCATAATTATACATATATCCCCTCCTTCTTCAGCCTCACTCCCCTCCTCCCACACCATCCCTTTAGGTCATCACAGAACACCATCCTAGGCTCCCTGTGTTATACAGCAACTTCTCACCAGCCATCTATTTTACACACGATAATGTATATATGTCAATGCCACTCTCTCCATTCATCCCAGTCTCTCCTTCCCCTGCTGTGTTCACAACTCTGTTCTCTATATATGAGTCTCCATTCTGTCCATGCAAATAGATTCATCAATAACATTTTTCTAGATTCCATATATATGCATTAATATGTGATTTTTTTTCCCCTTTCTGACTTATATCATTCTGTGTAACAAGCTCTGGGTTCATCCACCCCACTAGAATGGGCTCAAATTCATTTATGGCTGAGTAATATGCCACTGTGTATACATAGCACATCTTCTTTATCCATTCATCTGTAGATGGACATCTAGGTTGCTTCCATGTCCTGGGTATTGTAAATAGTGCTGCTATGAACATTGAGGTGCCTGTGTCTTTTAGAATTGTGACTTTTTCAGGGTATATGCCCAGTAGTGGGATGGCTGGATCATTATGGTATTAGAACACTTCCTAACACAATACACATAAATAAACTTAAAATGGATTAAAGATTTAAATGTAAGGTTAGAAACTATAAAGCTCTTAGAGAAAAACATAGGAACTACCCTCTTTGACATGAAACACAAGATCCTCTTTAAGCCACCTCCTAGAGTAATGGAAATAAAGCTAAGCAAATGGGACCTAATTGAACTTCAAAGCTTCCTACAGCAAAGGAAATAATAAACAAGATTAAAAGACTACCCTCAGAATGGAAGAAAATAATTGCAAAAGAAATAACTGGACAAAGGATTAAACTTCAAAATATATAAGCAGCTCATACAGCTCTGAATCAGAAAAAGGAAACAACTCAATAAAAAAATGGGCACGAGACCTAAACAGACATTTCCCCAAAGACACACAGACGGTCAATAAACACTTGAAAAGCTGCTCAACATCACCAATTACTGGAGAAATGCAAATCAAAACTGCAATGAGGTATCACCTCACAACAATCAGAATGATGATTATTAAAAAAAAAAATCTATAAACAATAAAAGCTAGAGAGGATGTGGAGGAAAGGGAATCTGCTACCTTGTTGGTGGGAATGCAAACTGATACAGCCATTATGGAGAACAGTGTGGAGATTCCTTAAAAAACTAGGCATAATACTCAGTTCTTAATATAAAAACAAAGGCTGCTACTGCTGCTAAGTCACTTTAGTTGTGTCCGACTCTGTGCGACCCCATAGATGGCAGCCCACCAGGCTCTGCTATCCCTGGGATTCTCCAGGCAAGAACACTGGAGTGGGTTGCCATTTCCTTCTCCAATGCATGAAAGTGAAAAGTGAAAGTGAAGTTGCTTAGTCATGTCTGACTCTTAGCGACCCCATGGACACCCAACAGCAACCCAATAGAAAAAACAGCCAAGGATGCATATTATGCAACACAAGAATAAGCCCATATTTATATGCGTGGACTGCAAAGAGATCCAACGAGTCAATCCTAAAGGAAATCAGTCCTGAATATCCATTGGAAGAACTGATGCTGAAGTTGAAACTCCAATACTTTAGCCACCTAACGCAAAGAACTGACTCAGTTGAAAAGACCTGGATGCTGGGAAAGATTAAAAGTGGAAGGAGAAGGAGATGAGGACAGAGGATGGGATGGTTGGATGGCATCACCAACTCGATGGACATGAGTTTGAGTAAGCTCCAGGAGTTGGTGATGGACAGGGAGGCCTGGCGTGTTGCAGTACATGGGGTCGCAAAGAATCAGACACGACTGGGCTACTGAACTGAACTGAACTCATATGCATGGATCTTCAACGTAACGCAACACACACCATTTTACCCCCTATTAAACAAACAAACAACAAAAAAAGTTACACACCTGAAGTTGATAGTGGATTAAGAAGCATGAAACAGTGCCTATGGAAACTGCAAGTTTTAGAATATTTTGGAAAGCAAAAATCAGTATTAGGAGTCTACTATAGAAACAAAATTCCTTTAAATCAGAAGTTAAATATATATGGTCATCTATTTTACTATTGTTTATGGAATAATTTGTAATATATCAATGGCAAGAATGTTATTTAGAATTAAAAAGAAATAATTAGGAATCAATTATTTTTTGTGAGTGCAGCAAACAATTACAGAGTCTGAAAAGCAAAAATGCTGACCAGTATGTATAATATGATTCAGTTTTATAATGTGTACATGTATCTACACATGTGTATGTATTAAGTAGCCTTATAAACATGGGAACATGAGCAAATGCCTATTAGAGATTCACATTTGCTGCTTGGAGTGATCTGTGCCTAGACTGGTGAGAAAGGAAGAGAAATAGATAAGAGAGAAGCCAAATAATAAAAATTGAATTTAAAAAGAACATAAAAATTATTCAAGCAGAATAGAAGCTTACATGAAAGTGAAAGTCACTCAGTCCTGTCCAACTCTTTGCAACCCCATAGGCTATAGAGTGCATGGAATTCTCCAGGCCAAAATACTGGAGTGGGTAGCCTTTCCCTTCTCCAGGGGATCTTCCCAACCCAGGGATCAAACCCAGGTCTCCCACATTGCAGGCGGATTCTTTACCAGCTGAGCCACAAGGGAAGCCCAAAAGTATACATAAGTTCACCTTTTTATATTTATATAAAATTAGGAACTCCAGAAAATTGCTACTTGTAGCTCATCAATAAGAAAAGTACTTTCTCATCATATAAACCTGTTGTAAATATTCAATTTTAGCCTACCTGTTTTTTCCCCCATCTGTGTTGAAAAAATGCAAATTCTGGCTTTTATGTCTTGTCTTTTTGCCTTCACTAACATTTCTCAATTTTACTAATGGCCTTTCAAGATTTCCTGAGCCACAGTTACTTTGTCTTCTCTAACTTCTTGCATTCTGTCAGGTCTCTGTTATGGCATTTGCCATGATCTGCTTTTTATTTGTCTTACATATGTTTTTTGACATTTTAAAATTTTTAATTATTTTTTAAATTTTATAATATGTATTTTGGGGCCATGCCCCCAAGACATATGGGATCTTAGTTCCTCCATCAAGGATTGAAACCATGGCCTCTGCAGTGGAATGGAGGAGTCTTAACCACTGGATCACCAGGAATTTTCCTGTTTTTTTTTTTAACATTTTTTTTAGGATAAAGATTCATCTATAGGATGAATAGATATAGGATATAGATATAGGATATAGAATAGATAAAGGATATAGATTCATCTATATCACAAAATATCTACTATAAGAATTCTCAGTAGAATTAGGCACTTTGCATATAGTAAAATTATAATAAATTGTCATTCTAATATTCATTAACATATTCAACCAATAAGTATTTTAAGTCAATTATATGCAAAATTCTAGCTATGTATTATGGGTATTATAGATAAAAATATGGAATTTTTGTAAGAAATGTGCCATAAAAATGTCTACTCTTGATTAATTTGATTCTTAAGAACTAAGCCACTCATGATATTAACATGTTTGTTTAAAATTTTATATTTAGTAACTCAGAAAAACATATCAACTATGTAACTACATATGTGTGTATACACAGATGTGTGTAAGAGAACATGAGACAATTTGTATAGTGTTTTATAAATCATGAATATATGTCTTAAAGATTAAAGAGATTTATGTGTGAAGTAGTTGGATCTCTATGGTAGAAATATGCAAGACCAGTTTTGTAAAACCTCATTAAAATCAAAATTCATGGAACCAAAAAAAAAAAAAAGCTTTAATTAGCCAGTTTGGATTTCCCAATATTTTGTTTGATAATATGAGAAATTTTATTTGGCTAGGGAATAGCAGTTGTTTTGAATTATGCACTCTTCTGAATCAAGACGCTGGTTTAATGAGGTGTTAGCTTATGAAGGATTGTTACAAGTTTATAGAGTGTAGAGGATTACCATTAGGTAATGTTCAGTGAAAACTGCAATTTAACAGGCACAAAAACAAAGCATAATTTTGCAAGTGCCTTTCAGAGAAGACTGTCTAATAGTGAGCATATCTAAGTTTATTGTAACTTCAGTTACTCCCAAGTAGCCATGGAAAAAGAGGATGAGATGGAAAATACAGGAGATGATCATTTATTAATACCTGCAAAAGTAATTTCACAAAACAATGATTTGAAAATAAACTTTAGAAAAATCTGGTAAGTTTCTCCTTTAGCTTTTCTTGGTTTAAGGAGTCACTTTTTCACCCTATATACCTGACAATAAACTGTTTGCCTTGTGTCCTCTGAAGAAATAAATGATTTAGTCTCCTCTTCAACTCCTTACCTCCTTACCTTTGAGGAGAGCTGTCAGCTGAGTGTGCAGTGCGCTCAGTCGCTCAGTCGTGTCTGACTCTTTGCGAGCCCATGGACTGTAGCCCTCCAGGCTCCTCTGTTCATTGGATTCTCCAGGCAAGCATACTGGAGTGGTTGCCGCTCCTCCTCCAGGGGATCTTCCCAGTGCAGGGATCGAACTTGTGTCTCCTGCATCTCCTCCATTGTCAGGAGGGTTCTTTACCACTTGTGCCACCTGGGAAGTCCCCAGTGGAATAGAAGGCTCAAATAATACATGCAGCTGCCTTTGTGTCTAATTGTTTGGTAGAGATGACAATGCAAACTAAGGTAAACAAGACCAGCATCAGCATTAACTGCTGGATTTGGGGTACAGATACGCTCAGGTCTAGTTCTCCATTAAAGTGCTTGTCAGACACAGGCAAGATCAGCACAGACAGATGACCTCTGGACAAAGACACCAATCCTGACACCAGAGCTTAGGTCCCAGGAAGGAGGCTGGTGTCATTAACCTGCTGAATAATCTTTTCAGCAATAGCAGTGACTTCTGCTTTGCTGCAAAAGAGGCGCCACCTCTTTCTGCATCATTAACTAAGGACATGCATAGAGGTAAAAAAGATTTCATTTAAGCAGACTGAGGTGAATGAGGAGCAGAGGTTTGAGTGGTTCCTAAATGCCCAACACTCTTCTAAGCAGTTTCTATAAATCATCACATTTAATGTATATTATCCCTGTAGAGCACATGCTACTAATTAACCTGTTTCAGAAATAAGTAAAGTGAGCCACAGACTTTAAGTTCTCTGCTGAAATTAAAAGACGCTTGCTCTTTGGAAGAAAAGCTATGACAAACCTAGACAGCATATTCAAAAGCAGAGATATCACTTTACCGACAAAGTTCAGTATAGTCAACACTGTGGTTTTTCCAGTAGTCATATATAGATGGGAGTTTTGGACCATAAAGAAGGCTGAGTGCCAAAGAATCGATGCCTTTGAACTGTGGTGTTGGAGAAGACTCTTGAGAGTCCCTTGAACTGCAAGGAGATCCAACCAGTCAATCCTAAAGGAAATCAATCCTGAATATTCATTGGGAGGACTGATGCTGAGGTTGAAGCTCCAATAATTTGGCCAACTGATGAGAAGAGCTGACTCATTAGAAAAGACTCTGATGCTGGGAAAGATTTAGGGCAGGAAGAGAAGAGGGCAACAGAGGATAATATGGTTAGATGTCATTACCAACGCAATGGACATGAATTTGAGCAAACTCTAGGAGACAGTGAAGGACAAGGAAGCCTGGCATGCTGCAGTCCATGGAGTTGAAAATGTCAGACACAACTGAGCTACTGAACAATATCAATATGAACACAAACTCAAGTCTCATGGCAAAACTCTGGGGGAAAATCATTTACAGAGCACAGATTTCAGAGTGAGCAAGTGCTGAGTTTAAATCCCACCTTTGGTGAGTACTTGCTGACTTCATATAATTTATATATGACTTTTTATAACTTAAACTCTGTAAATAGTATATGTATCAGTACCGTGGACTTAGCTCTTCCCTGGCAACTCAGTGGTAAAGAATTGACCTGCCAATGCAGGAGAACAGGGTTTTATCCCTAGTTTGGAAGATCCCCTGGAGAAGGAAATAGCAATCCACTCTAGTTTCCTTGCCTGGAAATTCCATGGACAGAGAAGCCTAGCAGTCCATGAGGTCTCAAAAGAGATGGACATGACTTAGAGGCTAAACAACAACAATGGACTTAACACCTGCTTTCAATAACTGGAATAACAACATGCTGTGATAAACATGGGACACCTCAAGGAGAGTTAGACAACAGATGTTAAAAATTATTATCTTTACTTATAATAGAAGGAAAACATGGATCATCATTTAGATATAAGATGCTCTTTGTTCTTATCTCTTCATAAATTCTGCTTCTCAGGAATTAATAATTCAAAACTGAATAAAATAATAAAGATAACTTGAGTTCTATTTTGTTGGAGCCCATTCTAGGTGACACGACATTACACTGAAGTCTTACAAGAAATGTTATGACTAAATCTTTGGGAAGCGATGACTAAAATTATGGACATTCGCAATTTCACAGTGAAATGCTCAATTTCACACAATTAAATTTTCAATGCTATTTTCGTTTCAACTGTGGAAGTCACATTGCTTTACTTTCTAACCTCAAGAGTTAGTAATCTTATTTATATTTTATCGTCCTTGAGGAAAAACTCAAAATATATACAGGCATTTCCTAATATCAACTCCATAAAGAAGAAAAGATAAATCTTCTCTTTGAAAAAGATTCCAAAGTTACTAATGCTAATCTTCCGTGTTAATTTATTCATTTTACAGAAATAGGAAGTAACTAGCTTGCCCAGTGTCAATAAGACATGATTTAATTTTAATTATCATTCCAAAATATGTCTAAATGAACATTTTGGGGATGGTAATTAAACAATCATAATGTGAAATGTCAATTAGATATACTGTGTCTTTATTTTCTAACACTTTCGTTGAGTGTTATTTTGCAAGTTGCCTATAATTTGGAATAGAAATTGAATTGTTATCAATAAAGACATGCCATTAATCTCACTATGACAATCATTAAGGTATCTTTGCCCTTTAAGGGCATTCATTCTGATTCTCTTTATTTCATTCAACAATGGATGTCAATAACTCACACATGTTTAGAGAATATTATTACAAGAATTCTTCTATTATTGAATTAGAGAGGTCTTTGGGGGAAATGTGCTTTGATGTGTTTTACTCTGTATGTATTAAACAACATGCAGTTAATATGAGTTTCACTACTCTTAGAAGATGGATAGACACGTAAAATACACAGTTTCAGGGTGGTAATATACAATTATTCAGATATCAGACATTAGTAAAATGACTGATACATATATTTACATATCATCCCTGTGTAAGAAATCTGGGCTTTTTTTTTTTTATCATGACCTTCAAATTGTTTCTCATATGTTCTGTCCTATGTACTTATTTCTAGCATTCTTCTTGAATTATACAGGGAAAAAATATTCATTTCTGATTAGGTTGGTGTTGGACATCTAATCAATTAAATTCCAGAGATAATTTGGAAAGAAAGTAAAAATCTACCCAGCTTGTTGCATTTTTGCTGGGCTATCAGGTTCAGGACTTTCGTTTAGAAACACTCATGAGAAAATGTGTGTGTGTAGCCAACGAACAGAGAAATAGAAACACAGATCTAGATACAAGGAGTGTTGTTCTTGTTGGTTAGTCACTAAGTTGTGTTTGACTGTTTTGTGGCCCCTTGGACTATAGCCCACCAGGCTATTCTGTTCATGGGATTTTCCAGGCAAGAATACTGGAATGGGTTGCCATTTCCTTTTCCAGAAGATCGTCCTGAACCAGGGATCGATCCTGGGTCTCCAGCATTAGCAGGCGGATTCTTTACCGCTAAGCCACAAGGGAAGCCCCAGATATATAGATAAATATTTTGAAAGAGAGAGTTATAAATGTATTATATACATGAATACTCGTTCCAGTCTACTATTTTCCCTTTACTTGGATTACTTTTCTGTAAATTATTGCCAAAATTGGAAATGGAGTTCAGCATATATAGATTTTAACCTACAATTTAGCCCTCAGAATTTCCATGTATGTTTGCTTTGTTATTGGGTGGATGGGAAATTGTAAATAACAAAGAAAATTTTACACTGCTCGAAACACCAATTTTGAACAGAGAAAAAAATGTAGATTGTGGCTTACCTGAGTTGATCCAGTGTTTCTGAACATTTGACTGGGGAAGTTTGTCTGCCAGGGTTGATATTACACGTTTCCATGTGCTAATTATACGGGCAGGTGACAGTCCTGTGACCAATTTGGCTATTCCAGAGAAGCAAATAAGGTGTTCTCCTTCTGCTATTTGAAGCCATTCTGTTCAGGTACATAAAACCCTAGGTGCTGGCAATATTTCCCCATGTACCCAGTCTTAAAAGACCACTCTAAATGATCCTCCATAATGAAATTTCGTGGTGTGCCCATCAAGTGCATTCCACTGTATTAGGTACACTCCTAAGATAATCCCACCCATTACTGGAGATGAGATTTCCTATATGAGAATTACAGTCTCTTCAGAGCAAATGAGCTTACATTGAATCCCATTTCAACTGAGAGTTATTTGGGTTCTCGGTATAAATCAGTTTATGAGTGAGCATAATGCTTTGAAAAAAAAATCATTACTAATTTTTAAACAATTTGAGATGGAAACCACAAAGACTACTGAATATTCATTGGTTTTGGAGTTAAGACGATCTCATTATCTTAACCATGCCCTTCACCAGAATCCCCCTCGGAACCATTGTTAGGAGGAATTATACATCTTTCTTTTCTTCCTGGCCACATCAGACACGTTTTTGTATCAATGAAGTCTGTTTCAAAGGCACATTGCCAAAATGATAATTTACCACAAACAAAATAAACAAGACGGAAGATGATATACTAAATATTGGCAGAAGAGTGGAGAGTTTGCAGAGGGTGAGCGAGTTCTCTCCCAGCACCACTGATGTTGCCTTTGCCAAAGCAAACCATGATATCAAAAGCTTCAGAGGATTTTATAAATTATTTTAAATAATTAGATATTATTGCAAAATTCAGCATAGTTGTATGATTCACAATACATACACACAAGCATGCATATAATTAACCCACCACTTGGGTTTAAAAAGTTTCCCCAACATAATCTGAGAGATGTTACTTTTCTCCTTAATCCTTATCTCTTTCAGACCTCAACTTTTTTTTTCAGAAAATAAGAGCACTAAAGCTTTCTCACCCATATTCAACATCAACTAGAGCAGCTGTCACCAAACACAACAACAAAATAAATTATACATTGTGCTTCTTAAAAATTCCTGGGGACACACATGATTTGATCAATTTAAGACCCAATGGAAGCATCACTTTAATCTACCACCTCTGCTCTGCATGTCAATGAAATATGCCTTTAGCGGAGAGGAGTAACTGCTTGGAGAATCACAACAGAGAAAAGACACCAACAGGGAGGAGAAGGAGGGGTAGAAAGTAGTGACCACAACTGAACAGGATGAAAGATATGGTCTGCATAGAAATAAGGGAAAACTCCTAAATGATCAAATGATAATCTGTATAAACAGCATGTCTTCATCAGTTTCCCTGGTAGCTCAGTTGGTAAAGAATCCGCCTGCAATGCAGGAGACTCCAGTTCGATTCCTGGGTCGGGAAGATCTGTTGGAGAAGGGGTAGGCTACCCACTCCAGTATTCTTGGGCTTCCCTTATGGCTCAGCTGGTAAAGAATCTGCCTGCAATGTGGAAGACCTGGGTTCAATCCCTGGGTTGGGAAGATCCCCTGGAGAAGGGAAAGGCTACCCACTCCAGTATTCTGGCCTAGAGAATTCCATGGACTGTGTAGTCCATGGGGCCGTAAAGAGTCGGACATGACTGAGCAACTTACACTCACTTACACAGAAGTGAGAAGGAATGGCTCTTATAGAAGGAAGAGAAAGTAAGCAAAGACATGTGTGAAGTAGAATTTAATATACTGCATTATAGGAAATTTTGTTTTGACACAACAGGCAGAAGTATGTATGAAGGATAGACCCCAGGACAGGGGATTTGGGGAACAATGAGAGCAGCAGGTATTGGGTAAGTGAGAGCACGAACAACCAAAACCAGAGAGAAAATAGCTGGAGTGTAAATCCTCAGCTAGCATTGCCAAGAAATTTAATCAGAGAAAGAGCTTAGGAGAGGCGCAGAGAAATACTTAAAGAATGGAAACTGAGGGGTCCCCATGGCTCTCCGTAGCTCTCACTGGGAGAAGATCTCGGAAGGTAATGAGGTGTGGGCTGTGTAATTGAGAAGAGAACAGGAGAGAAGGGAGATCCATGAATAACCAACGTAGGGTTAAGAGACCATTTGACAATTATTTTGTAGTAACTGGCTGGCGATAATTGGAGCTGGGGAAAAGTGGGATGGTGCGGATGTGTCTAGACCCAAAGCAAAAAGGAAAAAAACAAAACAGTAAAAGGGCTGAAACTGTCAAAGTAGAACTGGCATCTTCCAGCTTGAAAGATATAATTAGAGTTTTAATCTTTATCAGCTTTGCTCTACTTTTAACAGTTGCACTCCCCTCCCTGACATTAAAGCCTGAGAGTTAGAGTTTAAATGTGTAATGGTATTCTTTGTTGCTCTTTTAAACACACACACA
Source organism: Bos indicus (assembly GCF_029378745.1). NCBI lineage: Eukaryota > Metazoa > Chordata > Mammalia > Artiodactyla > Bovidae > Bos > Bos indicus. The sequence goes on along the minus strand of NC_091770.1, from coordinate 8,022,750 downwards.
CACAACTACCCCACATACACACACAGGTGGGTGTCTTCACACTATTGAATTCACGTTGATAGTAGAGTCGATGTGGTATCCATCCAATCCGTGGCCCTGTTCTGGCTCTGGGAATGAAATGGTCCTCTCTTAAAGCAATGGAAGAGATGGGTACTTTGAAAACAGACTACCAAATAGGCAATTGCTCTTCTCATAATGTAAACAGGGTAATGAGGGAACGTATATTGAGAAGAGAAACAATTAGTGAGCCTGGGCAGGAAGCGTCGTGCTGTTCCACTTAATTAAATAATTTGTTTCAAAGAAGGGTTTCTCCCTATATCATTCCAGCATTGTCATTTTAAATCAATTCAGCCTCTACAACAAGAGGTCTTGCCATTGCCAGCTCCACGGTCACTCCCCACCTCTTGTTTCTGTTAACTTTGTCCTCACCAGTCCAAGGAGCCCTTTCCTGAACCTCTTCTCTGTGTCTCCTGGTTTCCTAAGTAGTGTGTGTGGGGGGCAGGGGGGAGGCAGGGGCGGGGGTCCCACTACCTTCTTCCAGATTTTGGCAGATTTTTGCTTTGCCTTTTTGGTTCAAAAATACATTATGAGCTAAGTGTAAATAGTAAATGTTGGACTAGCCAAAAAGTACTTCTGGGTTTTTCCATGCCGTCTTACCAAAAAAACTGAAAAATCTTTTTTTTTGGGGGGGGGGGGCTAATCCAATACAATTTATTTTTCCTTCTTTCCTAAAATACTTATAATTTATATGTAGATCGTGGGACATCACCGTTCACACTCATTAAATTGGAAATGAGTAGATTGTAAAATTTTATCAAGCATACTATTTTATTTTAGGTTTTTTGTTTTGTTTTGCACTAGATAACATTTGCATTGGAGAGGATTGACTAAGTAGTCCTGGATAAAAAGTAGAATCAGACATGGGGAAGGAGAAGGTGGGATGAATTGAGAGAGTAGCACTGATATATACGTGCTGCTGCTGCTGCTGCTGCTAAGTCACTTCAGTCGTGTCCGACTCTGTGTGACCCCATAGACGGCAGCCCACCAGGCTCCCCCGTCCCTGGGATTCTCCAGGCAAGAACACTGGAGTGGGTTGCCATTTCCTTCTCCAATGCATGAAAGTGAAAAGTGAAAGTGAAGTTGCTCAGTTGTGTTCGACTCTTTGCGATTCAATGGACTGCAGCCCGCCAGGCTCCTCCATCCATGGGATTTTCCAGGCAAGAGTACTGGAGTGGGGTGCCATCGCCTTCTCCGTATATACGTGCTACCATGTGTAAATAGGTAGGTGGTGGGAAGCTGCTGTATAGTACAGGGAGCTCAGTTCAGAGCTCTGTGATGACCTAAAGGGGTGGGATGGGGGCAGGGAGGATGGAGGGGGTTCAAGATGGAGGGAGTATTCATATGGCTGATTCACTTTATTGTATGGCAGAAACTTCCAATGTAAAGCAGTTATGCTCCAATAATAAAGATGTAGAATTAACTTCATGGTTTCCTGCTCCAATATATGAAATTTTTACCTTTGCAGCACATGGGACACAATTAGTGTTCTAGATGCCTTTTCCTTTATTTTGATTATTTAAATGTCACTGAGATAAATGCTATGGCTTCTGGATGGTGCTTTGGATACCTCTTGCCAGAACTTTCTGAAACAGGTGATATCCAACTGAAAAGTGGCAGTTTTGAAAAACTGTTACTTATATTTCCTTCAGATGCAAGTCATGCAAGAGCCATGACTGCTACCTCAGATGGTGTGTTTGAAGACAACAGCGGCACAAACAAGCAATGGGTTTACTTTGAGCAGCACAGCTTTAACTTGGGCCCCATGACTCTGCCATGAGAAAAGTGTTCACCATTGCTTTGCCCTTTGAATATACTACACACATTTTAAGGTGGTAGTCTATTGGTAGTCTGATCCTGTTGCTGGGAAAGATTGAGGGCAGGAGGAGAAGGGAGTGACAGAGGATGAGGTAGTTGGATGGCATCACCGACTCAACGGACATGAACTTGAGCAAACTCCAGGAGATCGTGAAGGACCGGGAAGCCTGGCTTGCTGCAGAACATGGGGTTGCAAGGAGTCAAACAGGACCTGGTGACTGAACGACATCACATTTCCTTATCTGTAAAATCACCTACTCTAAGGTGCTATTGTTAAGGATTGCATGTGACGATGGGTGTGAAACATTTAGCAAAGTATCTGATCTGTTGTCATAACCCAACACCGAATTCTGTTATTACTCGTTTTGTCTAAGCATTTGAAGTTAAGGTAAGCAGTTTAACTGAATTGCAACTGCTTGTGTTTGAAATGCATATGGTATATACTGGTATGGTTTTTATGGTCCTTCCCATAGCTTTGCAATTAATTGACATATATTTCTGCAAGATGATTTTCATTCATTAGTGTATTACTTGAGTTACTCTTTGGCATATCAGAGGGTTATCTTGCTTTCTTGATAGGTTGCAGTTAAACTAATTTAAGTTATGTCGTATTCCACAAGAAGCATTAAAACCAAAAAAATAAAACAACTAATAAGCACCTGCTCTTTTTGTTGCCTGCCTCTGTCACAATCTTTCTGATTCACTGCTCTTGGCATAACGCAGGCAGCCTCCTTTCAATGCCAAGGCTAAAATGCGGTGAAGAAGTGCCACGCATCTCTGCTAAAAGTTGAAACCAGATCTCCGCCATTTAAAAAATGATGATTTATGGTTACGCGTTCTCAAGTTTAATATGCATTAAGAATTCAAATGCTGTTGCGATAATTTTTTAGTAAAAGCTGCTTTTGAGGACTACCTTTGCACATTTTCTTCAGGAGCAATAATTCTTCATCTAGGGAGTAATTTATTTCTTCTGGTTTTAATATGTTACAGATGAATGGTTGTATGTCTTTCCTGTTAGAGCATTACAAGACAGGCCACTTTTGCATTAGGCTGGTACTACAACGGATACCTGTGGTGCTCTTCATGCTTCATGTGGTACTAATTTAAATGGGAAGTTGCACATATTTCATCGAAACACTTGGTAAAGCCAGCTTTCACAGAAGGGTGCAAATGATGGACTGTTCTCTGTGTGCAGCTGAACCGCTCTAAATGTGTCAGAGAGGGTTATGGATCATTTCATTCACCCATCAACTCTGGTCCGCTATGTGTACAAATCACAGCCTCGTGTCATCCAACAGAACATTCCTGACAATACTAGAACATTTATAGGACTGCCATTTTTAATAGGAGTTCTGCAACCCCGTTTAAATCGTATTACTTCTTTAACACTTTCGCTCCTGATCCATTTCTCAAGCGGGCTTGGCCATGGTTGCAAGTTGTCTTGCGACTACTCAGCCATGGGAAGCGGGTGTGTCTGTAGATTTCATTGCACACCACACCCGGGTCCTAATCTGACTTCTATCTGCTTGTATTTGATGCTGTGAGAACCTCTTTCTTTCATCAAAAGCAAAGCCACTGATCCCTCCATGGTTTGTTCTTGGGTACAACCAGTTATATCATTTCAAACAGGTAGCTTTGGTTTCCAATAAATATGTTGAATAAATTGATTGTAATTGTTCTTTGATTTCTTTTTTTTTTTTTTTTTGCTTTTGACTACTACTGTTAACAACAACAACAAAAAAAACCTAAAGAATTCAGCCACTCTAATTTTTTCCATATTTTTGAGATACCGTTGTTGGGTTTTGTTTGGTTTTCTTTTATAAAGATGAATTTGGAGACTGCTGCAAATAAGTGTACTGGGTTTGTTTCCAGTAGCTTCACATACACGCTTTCGGCTGCTGAAACGAAATTACAAGAATCCCACGCAACTTTGTCTATACCAGGGTAATGAAAGAAAGAGATCCAGAAAATGTATTTTGGGTTTTTATGACTTATTATTTTTATTTTGCTGCTTATTTCAAGTGGCTGTCTAGTGATACCAGTAGTTGCTTTATATGCATGTATATAAACCAATATGGTTTACAACTTAAAGCTCACTGCGGACTGTAAGAATCTAAGACAATTTGAGGGACTTCTCTGGTGGTACGATGGATGGGAGTCTGCCTGTTGATGCAAGGGACACGGGTTCAATCCCTGGTCCAGAAGGATTCTTCATGCTGTAGACCAACCAAGCCTGTGCACCACAACTACTGAGCCTGTGCTCCACAACAGAGAAGCCACCACAGTGAGAAGCCCGTGCAGCACATTTAGAGAGCAGCTCCACTCACCACAACTAGAGAAAGTCCCGCACTCAGTAATGAAGACCCAGTGCCACTAAAAATAAGTGAACAGAATCAAGTAAAAAAGAAGCAAGGCAAGTTGAAAAAAAAAATGATATTACAACTAGGGGCAACACCACAATGACAACATAAAGCAGACTGCAGATTTCCCAGAGATTCTACACAAAGCCTTAACCCAGGCCTTGCCACAATACTGTTATTGGGATAAACTGAGTGAGAAATAGAAGTGTAGATATTGAAAGATTATCTGCCATGTAACCCTCAGAATTAGAAATTACGGCTTTAAGGAAAAAATAAGCAATAAGCATTATTCATCATACTTAGAAATTATCTTTGTGTTAGCCACCATATTAATTTACTGGTATAAACTGGGGGAAATAACCTTAAGAAAGATACCATTTGTATAATGTCTTTCTCAAATGTGACGTCTAAGGAAGAGTAAAATCTGTAAAGTGAAGGACAGGGAAGCCTGGCGTGCTTCAGTCCATGGGGTCACAAAGAGCTGGACATGACTTAGCGACTGAACAACAACAGCAAAATCCATAAACCAACGATCATTTTTCTGGGGTTTTTTTGAGATGAATATTCAGCTCTAGGATGTACTTTTCATTTTAGATAATAATATTCACATGATAAAAAGTAGAAGAACCATCGCCTTTTGCAGTCTCAAGGGAGGTTCTGGTTGTGCAACACCTGAAATGTACAGACCCTTTAAAGGAAACCCCAAGAAATGAGATCCATCAGAAGGGAGAGAAAAGCACCTAGGAAATCCAGGCTGATACCAAACATCACACCATTCTGCTAGCAGAATAGGAAATAGAAATCCATTCCTATATTAACAAAATAAACCCAGGTTTACATCTTGATCTTTTAACAATGTGAGTCCTCTGGACTCGCCAGCTTCCATTTGAGAGCTGCAATCACAGATGACTGTGACATTCTTTGCTTACTGATATGGAAGGAAATATTCCACCTCCTGCCCCTCAGAGGCCAAGAAAGGAGGAGGCCCAGGCTGAGGAGCTGGTGTAAAAGCAGGGATAGAAGGTTTCAACAAAAGCAGGTTCTGGGTTCAACTGGAAGCAAGGCCCCCAACCCTTTTGTCTTTTGATCTTCTGGTCTTGGCCAGTGCCTCTCATCAGTAGTATCTTCTTGGAAGCTGAACAGTGGTCAAGGCAGACAAGTGTGGAGAATGGATCCAAGGAATGGGGAGGCCTAGAAAATAACAATCAAAATAGCCACACAGGAGAACAATAGAGTTTAGTCATTTCTAACAAATATACCAAATAATCAAAACCAAAATACAATTGGAGTATAACTGCTTCACAATGTTGTGTTAGTTTCTGTTGTACAATGAAGTAGATCAGCCTTATGTATACATATATCCTCTCCCTCTTGAACTTCCTTCCCCTCTCCATCCCAACCATCTAGGTCATCACAGAGCACCGAGCTGAATTTCCTGTGCTTTATAGCAGTAAATGCTTGTGATGATGTGGAGAAATGGGACTATCCTACACTGTTGGTTGGAATGTAAATTGATATAGTGACCATGGATAACAGTGTGGAGGTTCCTTAAAAAATAACTATGGAGCTACCATATGAACCTGCAATCCCACTACTGGGCATATACCCTGAGGAAATCATAATTGAAAAAACACATGTACTCCAATGTTCACTGCAGCACTCTACAATAACCAGGACATGGAAGCAACCTCAATGTCCATAGACAGAGGAATTAATAAAGAAGATAGAGTACATATCCACAATGGAATATTACTCACTAAAATATTCTTACACTGACTTTTTCCCTTATGTCTCTTGGCTGTTTTTAATCCTAAAATCAAGTTATGAAGCCCCAGTTGGACACATGGTACACTGGAGCATATGCTCTTTCTCAACTGGGTTTCCCCATCTGAACCATGAAACACAAAGCATAATTGGAGGCCTTTTTCTCAAGGCTCCCAAGATACACAATCAGTACCAATTGAAGGAATGGGAGAGCAATTAACTGACCACATGTGAAGGATGCTGTAGTCATTGTTGTTTAGCTCCTAAGTCGTGTCTGACTCTTTGCGACCCCCTGGGCTGTAGACTGCCAGGCTCCTCTGTCCGTGGGATTTTCCAGGCAAGAATACTGGAGCGAGTAGTCATTTCCTCCTCCAGGGGATCTTCCAGACCCAGGGATCAAACCTGAGTCTCCTGAGTTGGCAGGCAGATTCTTTAACACTGAGCCACCAGGGAAGCTCACTGTGGTCATTAGGACTTGGTTATCTGGAGAAAACCAGGGGAAACATGCTAGAGACCCAGTGCTCTGGGGTTTCTTGCTGGAAGCCTTGATATATGGATGATGCCCTTTCTGAAGAAAAGTTCTACTCTGTCACTATTAGAATCTCTTGTTGATGGAAACAGGGCATGGCTTTGCTACATCTTGTGACAATAAACGTTTTTCTTAGAAAGTCCTCACTCCCCACTACCTGATACAAAGTGCCGGGTGAACATTACTTGATGATGAGTACCTGAGTGAATGAATGAATCAACATCTGTGCTAATAAGTTAGTTCAAAGGCAACTCTCCACTGAAAAGTGTAAATAGTCTCAAAGAAAATTGTAGACCTCTGACTTAGGATGAGCTTTATGTTGGTGATTTTAAAAAGTCTGGAATGTCACACTGCACTTGAAAATGTGTGGATTATTTTCAAATATCTTTTGACATTGATCTCTAATATAATTCTACTGTAATAAGAGAACAGACTTTGTATGATTTCAATACCTTTAGACCATGAAATTTCCGCACCTCGTCTTAGGTCTCTGGATATGTTCTAAAGTCTCCTTGTTTATAGTCTACCGGAACTTGAATAGAATTTGTATCCCACTGTTGTTGTTGCATGAAAATTGTATAAATCTTAATTATGTCAAACTGGTTCATAATGCTTTTCAGTTCTACTATATTCTTCTATTTCTCTTTATGTTCATTATATTAATTTCTGAGAGTTTGATATTGAAACTCCAACTAAAAATCTTAATTTATCTATTTAAACAATTGCAATAGATAGGGGAACTACGTGCAACTTTGTTCTGTATTTCCCAAGTCTCCTATAAATGAGTTATCATATTTTCATAATCTAAAAAATAAAACAAAGATTTAAAAAATATGTTTGGAGAAGTATTTAAACACTTCTTTTAAAGGAGCAACACAGTCTTATCTTTAATACTGCGTTTCCTTCGTGTGTTTTTCATACTTCTTTTTTTTTTTTTTTGCATTCTATTTATTTCCTTCCTGTGTCTTGAGTCAGTTAACTTCCTTAAATGGCCAATTTTCTAACTTTGAGTGTCATTTGAATCCATGTATTGGCCTCATTCCCAATCCTTCTAAACATAAGTGCTCACATTTAATAAAATGCATGGCTTCCCATCTGTGTTTTAATATCAAACTTCTAGGGAAATCAACACGGGAAGTATGTTAAAGGCTGTCAGAAAACATGGTCATGTTAGGGTGAAATTTGAAAGGAAGGTTGGAGGGGGAAACTGAAGCAGAGGAGGCTTGTGCTCCTTTTGGGGTCTCATTTTTCCATGGCTGTGTGTGGAGACTCAAAGGCGGCTGAGGCTCCCCATTGAACACAGAAGGGCATAAATTGAAGCCCTGAATGTGTGAACTGCATTGTACCCTCTTTTGTGAGCATCTCTGAATGCTACCCCGTTGCAAGCATTTAATTTCATTCTATAATAACTCACTTGCCAAAGTCTTTGTCTTTGTTTCCTCACATATGCCCCAAAGGCTTGTTTCACGCCAGCAGGTGCCATTAAATATGTTTATTAAGCTTAAAGATAGAAAATGCTACCTCCACCTGCATGGATGTTGTAACACAGTTTCAAAATTTAATGAAATATTCCCTTAAGAAAGTAATGGCATTGATTTCTATGTGGCATCAAATCGCAGGCTTCCATAATTTCAAGAACTAATTAAGCAGATAGAGAGTAGTGCCTGTGGCTTAATCCTGTGATAAATCTGCATGAGCCCCAGACACTGGGGCATCTCTCATTTGAATTTGCATTGGATCGACAAAATAAACCAAGTTCTGGAAGAAATACTTATTGTATAATTATACTTTAAAGATACGCACTATGATAATTACTTAAATCCATAGGAATTGCAGACAGTTCATGGAACCCAAAGTACAGGAAGGTCTATGAACTACATAACTGTAAATGTTCTTCCTTAGAAAGAATGTGGAATAAGCAGGTTAGAATTGGCGAAATTCCTAAGCAGTGAGAAAATCTCTCAGTTGTTTCCCATTGATATGCCACAAAAGAACCAAACTTGGAGACCGATGTGGTTTTTCGGGAAGAAGTGAATAGAATTCTCAGGGGCATGCCATTTCCAGGAGTTGGCATGTTGCTTAGTTTTGTCCAATTATCAATAAGTGAGGGGGATTAGCCGTTGGTAATGGTGCAACGGATAAAAGCCTCAGGTCATAAGCAGTGAATTTTAAAAAGTGAGAGTGTACTTAGAAGGGGGAAAGCTTTTCTAAATTAGCAATAAAATGGGATGATTAGGTTAACTGTTTAGTTTCTAAAGTAGATAAATCCTGGTGATATGAATTATACCCTGAGTGGTATGTCAAGGTTCATCTAACTTTCATTTCCTTACTGGAAAATAATCGTTTTGGCCTTCATTGAGCAGGCAACAGAAGACCCTGGGTAAAATTTAAAATGCCTTTGGAAACTGCAGAAAGTGACCTTGAGAAGAGTAAAAAGGAAAAAAGACAAACAGAGGGAAGGGAAACTCATAATGGTTAATATAAAGTTTAGATTCAGATTAATGATTTTCTTTGTTTAAATGCCGGTACTTGTATTCACAAGAAAATCTGTCCTAAAAAGTGCAGTTAGAACACATCAATCCTTAAATGCTGCATACCAGAGATAAATGAAAAGTCATTGTGCTAAAAACAAAAATGTTGATTTATGGCTGGCAGAAGCTGACTACTAGCTTTTCTATCATCATTTTGGGGTATCGGTTCACAAGAAAAATATGCAAGGTAATTAAGAAAGCAGAAAATTATGAATTTAGAATGCGTTTCAAGACTTCTCTAAGCATCTACAATATTCACATCCCGTTAGCTAAACATTCCAGGAAAAAAGAGAAGAAAAAATTTTTACTTTATTCCTCAGTCATTAAAAAATTAACCTGTATTTCACAGATATTTGCCCTGAGGAGGGTAATCTTAATTTGGGGGTTCATGAACAAAAGCCATCTTCACTTCTTTGATGTCCCGAGTCATCTCTAAAATACTGTCTCCAGGACAAGCACAATCTGGATAGCTGAGAAGATCCAAGAAATGTTACCCTTTTTAAGTTTTCTGAACGCCCAGAGAAAGCACACAGTTAATATTTGTAAAAGCTTAGCCGTAGAAAGCCCAGCCAATAGAACATTATGTGAGATCTGACATCATGTGTTCCATAATTAACTGATGAAGTCCACCAGGCGCTGTCTCTTTTGTGCTGTGTAAGACATAACAGTGGCTGCAAACCCAGTTCACAAGCTGTCTGAATGAGTAATATGTGGGAGGAGTGAGGAGAAAGATGCTAGCATTGTAATATATTTTCATTTCAAAATGCCAACTTTTTTTAACAAGCTGGGCCCCTGGACATTGCTCGTTTTAGTTCAGTACATGAAAATTGATATTTCAAGTTAAGTGAAATCTTTTAAGTAACACCACAGTCGTAGGCATGTCCAATGGATGTTTTGTGGTTAAAAAGGAAAGGAAAAAAAAAAACAGAAAACAACTGGCATACTCCACTGAAGTTTAGCTCATATTGTTACTATGTGTGTAATGAGTGTGCCTAGGACAGAAAGTGAGAAGATGTTTCTGTGTGCTCATCTATGAGGTTTGATCTACAAGGAAAACAAAATTGGAATAAGGCAGATGGGGAATTCTCTGTTATGGAGAATCTCCTGGTGTTTAAATAGTTTCAGTATATGGCAATTCAGTATATTTGAAATCGACTGTATTGGCGATAGAGGCATAAAGATGTATAATATGATGTGTGATGTCAACTATCATCAAAAATTGCCCAGCTCACCCCACTGTATCTCACCCTCTTCCCTTCTAGTTTTCTTTCCTTGCACTAGTAGCATAATTTTTTTTAACATCCAATATCCTTTTGACTACCTAAGATACAATAGCTTTTGTTGGTGAAAAAAAAGAAAACTAGAAGCCCTTGTATAAAGTTTGAAATCTGGGCTAATGGTTTGGTATAATTGGGCTGGTGGCAGTTATATAATCTTGGATATGGCTGACATTTGATAAACAACTGATGTTTATTGGCAAAAATCTTATGAAGACAGAGACATGAAACAAATTCAAGGAATTCAGAAAACTTGCTGTTTGATGTTGGGAGAAAACAAATGTTGAGTACTAGATTAATTTCTTCCTTATGGAAAATCTTCATTCAAAGATAAAAGTTAATTTTGCCAGAAGTAATGCCAAAGTTCACTGACTCCAAGTGTCCACCCCTGAATTCAACAGACATTTTTGTGTGCCGAGTACATGGTAAGCAATGAAATGAACTCTGCATGCTCCCCCAACCCCTTGAACTATTAAATGCTAGCTACGTGCCATACATCACATGGACACTGCACACATCAGATACACATGTGTTAGAATAGTTGTAATTGCTCAAATCCCAGAAAGTACCAGAACTTTAAAGTAATAGCAGGAATATAGTGAAGATGTGGAGAATCCCATGGACGGAGGAGCCTGGTAGGCTGCAGTCCATAGGGTCGCTAAGAGTTGGACACGACTAAGTGACTTCACTTTCACTTTCCACTTTCATGCATTGGAGAAGGAAATGGCAAGCCACTCCAGTGTTCTTGCCTGGAGAATCCCAGGGACGGGGGAGCCTGGTGGGCTGCCGTCTATGGGGTCGCACAGAGTCGGACACGACTGAAGTGACTTAGCAGCAGCAGTGAAGATGCCATTTGGACTGAAATCTGAAGACTGAGTGGGAATTTCTTAAGAAAAGAAACATTTTGAGTAAATGTAATGGTGCTAATTTTGCTGGGATACAAACACATCCATACTTAACACTTAGTTGTCATTCCTCCTGAGAGATCAAACAATATTATGACTTTTATTTATATAGTGTCCCAAAATTAAAAACTATCTTGGTATCAGTACTGCTTATACAGGCTAAGCAGGCATACATTTCAACTTCTCTCTCACTCTCTCATATTTCTCTATTTCTCTATATTCACAATTTAATACACATAAAATTGTGTGTGGTATACTGAGTCACTCAGTTGTGTTCTACTCTTTTGTGACCCCATGGACTGTCCTACCAGGCTCCTCCATCCATGGGAATCTCCAGGCAAGAATACTGGAGTGGGTCGCCATTTCCTTCTCCAGGAGATCTCCCCAACCCTGGGACCGTACCCGTGTCTCCTACATCGGCAGTGGGAGCCACTGAGCCACCTGGGAAGTCCAACACATAAAGTTATAAATTAGTAAATTCTCCTTTTCCTGCGTGGTATGTCCGGTTGTTCTTCCCTAAGTAAAGCTCGCTCAGATAAGGTATTTTTGTTGTTACTACTTTTTGTTTTAATAGAAATCTATGATTATAATGACTAGAAATAACCATATAGCTTAGGACAATCTACAGCAATTATAAGCTAAGGATTCACTAATAACTTTGTCTAATCTGGGTTATATTAATACAGTGAGTCACCTTGCCTTACAAATCAACTAATTTTACTTCAGAAATGAACTTCTCTGAAGAAGTGGACACTCACTGTGTCTTTATCTGATTTCCATTCTTCTGGTTGTGTGATTCCTCATAGACGTGAGCGTTTGGAGGTCCCATCTTCCTACACCACCCCTGACGATGTTGAGTTCTTAAACTAAGCACAGTATTTTTTAAAAATGTATGTGTAACTTTCTGCTAAAGTATAATATTAACACAGAACAATTAAAGACTGCACATGGAGAGCTCAGTGAATTTTCACAAAGCCAAGGGACCATCCGGATAAGGAAATAAACAAAACCAAACACTGCCAACACCCAGGAAGCCTCTCATGCATCCTTTATGTTCTCTCTCCAAAGATAACCATTATCGTCAATGATTTGTTTCACTGGTTTCTCAAACTTTTTGTTAAAGGAATAACACTACATGTACTCTTTGGTATTTTCTTCAACTTTACAACTTGCTTGTCATTTATAAAGTTTTTATTCTGAAAATTGTCAAATGAGCACAAGAAAAAAAAGGATAGCAAACTCTCATGTGCTTATCATCCAGCAATGAACTTCAACAAAAAGGCAACCTTATCCTGGTTCATTTATACATTTTTCCTTATCTTTTCTTTCAACGTTTTTTGGTTTTGTGCAGTTTGAATATGATATACTTAGGTTAATTCTGCATCGTATTTTCTCAGACCCCTGGGCTTGTCACTTGCTTTCTGTCATTATTTTTGGAAAATTCTTATTCATTACTTCAAATATTTTGTACATACTATGCGTATGTGGGGGCGTCCTTGGTGGCTCAGACTGTGAAAAATCTGTCTCCAACGCAGGAGAACCAGGTTTGATCCCTGGGTCAGGAAATCCCCTGCAGGAGGGAATGGCAACCCACTCCAGTACTCTTGCCTGGAGAATTCCATGGACAGAGGAGCCTGGCGGGCTGCAGTCTGTGGAGTCACAAAGAATGGGACACGATTGGGAGAATTAGCAGGCACACACAGGATACCGATAATTATTCCAGATCCACAGGTGGAAGCTGGAATTGCCTCAGGAAACCTGGTCACCCTCCCCATGAACCTTTCTGAAAAGATGGGGAAGGAGACTAGGAACTCACTGTCATTCTTTCTGACTATATTCCAGCTCTAACTTCCTTCAAAGGCGGGAGCATCCTTTGACTTTCATAATCTCTCATTGCTAATAAATTGACCCTCCACAAGAGAGTTTGGACAGCATCACTGATTCAATGGATATGAGCTTGGGAGAACTCCGGGAGATGATGAGGGACAGGCATGCTGCAGTCCACGGCGTCACAAAGAGTCGGACATGACTTAGTAACTAAGCGGGAACAACAACGAGGGTTAATTTTACTTTTGTGTTTTCTAACCAAACCAATTTAAAATCTGAATGGGAACCCACAAATAACTGTTTGCACAAATCAAAATGGAACAGTGGAGACATGTGGGGAGGGGTGACTGTAAAACAATAAATGTACTCTTGCCTAATAATTAAGGTATCTTATCTGTTTCACAGAATATGTAGAATCTGGGTGTTAAATACACAAGTCAGCTGATTGATTTCAGGGAGCAGTGCAATGTAAATATCCAGATCCCTTGTTCAGGTCACAAGAAGTGCTGTTCAAGGTACTGAACAAGGTACTCCACAGCACTCTAAGTTCTATGTTTTCCCTGGTCTCTCTCACAACCTGCTATAATATTTTTTGTTTTGTTTTGTTGTTTTGTGGCAGAGGTGCAGGTGGGATCTTCCCTAATCAGAAATTGAACCCATGCCCCCTGCATTGGGTACGCAGGGTCTTAACCACTGGACCTCCAGGGAAGTCTTGCAATTTTTTTTTTTTTTAATTCAAGAAATCTTTACATCTAAAGATTTAGGTGTTAATCTAAGTGTTTAGGTGTTAATCAAGAATGAACACATATATTACTTAATAAATTTTGCAGGAAAAGAATTACATTTTACTTTAACATTTATTGGTTAAAAAAATTAATGATGCATATGGTTTTATGGGGGCTTCCCAGACGGCACTAGTGGTAAAGAACCTGTCTACCAATGCAGGAGATGTAAAGAGACTCAGGTTTGATCCCTGGGTCAGGAAGATCTCCTGGAGGAGGGCATGGCAACCCACTCCAGTATTCTTGCCTGGAGAATCACATGGATAGAGGATCGTGGCAGCCCATGGTCCATAGGGTTGCAAAAAATCGGACATGACTGAAGCAACTTAGTACATGCATACGCATGGTTTTATGGATAGTTTCAACTGATTTTTGTTCTTGTTTTCATTTAGTACACTACTCTTGAAAAGGACACTGATTAGCTAGCTCACTGCTCATCATTTTTACTTATTTATTATGAATTTGTTTATCAGAATCACAGAGGGCAGAGTTCACACATGGGCAAGAGTTTGGACATACATATTAAGGTTATAAATAACCTGGTAGAAGAATATCATGCAGCTTAGTTCTATGCATTTGATAGTATACAGATGAGTTCAATAAATGGTACTAAGAAAATGAGATGCGTAAGCCAGCATTCTAAAAACAAAAACAGATAATCCTGACTCCTCTATATATTTCTGCTCTTGACTAGGAAAAATATATCTTTATGCTGCTATTTATAGTTCCTGGAGCTGTATAATAATGAGAACAGAAGTAGAAATATATGAAAATTATAATGCAGTAGGAATCAAGATACATTCATAGCAACACCAATATGAAAATATATATTTTGTATGTGTCTCTGATTTTTATTTCTTTCCATACCCAACTCCCAACATCCTCATTAGACATGATATAAAGACTGCCGCCTCATCTCAATTCTCTAAGGACAGCAGAAGTAGATGAAGGACTTCAAAACTGAAGTGGAAGAGTTTGAGCAAGCAGGAAATCACTGGAACACAGATGAAATTTAAAGCCCATTCTTAAGATATTTATGGAGGAAGTTTACATAGGATTATTTTAGCAGCAACCAAACAATAAACACTTCATTTATACCCATCCACTTAAAAACAAAAGCAAAACTCCTTTCTGAACAATACTCATTCCACACTTTAAGCACATGACTTACCAGAGAATCTTGTGGAAACTCAGGTTCTGGTTTAGTTGGTCATGGTGGAGTCTGAGAATTTTCTTTTCTAAGGATCTCCCCGCGTGATGAAGTTGCCTTCCAGAAACAATACTTGGGGTGGCAAGACCGTAAAAGGCACAGAAGAGAAACGCCAGATAAAATGGCTGGAAAGACACTTTCTTCAGAAAACCCAGCCCAGGGAAGTTCCTGGTCTCTACCTAGCACAACGTTGTTTGCTCAAATTTGTTCTCAGAGGTGATGAGACAGAAGCTGTTGTCCTATTTCTCCCGATCACTTTCTCTGCAAAGCAGACTTTTCCCCAGAGGAATGTGTTGTTTGGATATTGCTATAACTAATGTTTTTTAAAAAAGTTTTATTGAAGTATAACTGATTTACAATGTTGCATTATTTCCTGCTGTGCAGCAAAGTGAATCAGTTATACACAAACACATATCCGCTCTTTCTTAGATTCTTACCCTGCAACGGTCATTACAGAGTATGGAGCAGAGTTCCCTGTGCTATACAATAGGTTTTTTTTTTATTGATTTTTGTTTGTTTGTTTGTTTTGTGTGTGTGTGTGTGTGTGTTAGTCTATCAATCGTGTCTAACTCTTTGTGGCCCATGGACTGTAGCCCACAAGGCTCCTCTGTCCATGGAATTCTCCAGGAAAGAATCTTCCCAACCCAGGGCTCAAATTTGGGTCTCATATTGCAGGCAGATTCTTTACCATCTGAGGCACAAGGGAAGCCCTTTTATTAGTTATCTAGTGTGCATATAGTAGGATGTATATGTCAATCCCAATCTCCCAATTTATCTGCCACTCCAGTAACCATAAGTTTGTAAATAGATTCCTTTGTACCACTTTTTAAAAAGAGTCCACATATAAGCGATGTCATAATTTGTCCTTCTTTATCTGACTTACTTCACTCAGTATAACAATCTCTAGATGCTTCCTGATGCTGCTGCTGCTAAGTCGTTTCAGTAGTGTCCGACTCTGTGTGTCCCCATAGATGGCAGCCCACCAGGCTCCTCTGTCCCTGGGATTCTCCAGGCAAGAACACTGGAGTGGGGTGCCATTGCCTTCTCCCTAGATGCTTCCATGTTGCTGCAAATGGCATTTTCTCTTTCTTTTTATGGCTGTCTCATATGAAATTGATGCAAAAAAATATGTTCTCCAAATTATTACTTCATTTCTCTAGAGACAAAAATAGACTTGTATCCTTGGTTCACCTCCCTTTTATTTTTACAGATTTGCTTTCTCCTTCTACACTTAACTCTGGAAGAACTGTAGCCCTCATTTGGCCACCTCACTCAAGCTCTTTTTCAACAACTGCATTGAAAACCCTGCTCCTTTCTGGATCTTTTCAATGAATCTAGGATAAGAACCACTGACATTTCCTCAGATAATCTGATCCATTAATGCACTCATGAATGGCAAGCTCTAGAAAATATGTATAGGTGATGCTTGTGTATCCCTGACATTGGGATATATAAGGAAAATAAGTCCTACTATTTCCATTTTAGTGATGGGGAAATTGAGGCACAAAGAGGTTAATGCCTTGTCCAAGGTCACATGGCAACTGATGGTGCTTGGATCTGGACCCAGCAAGCCTTGCCCTCTGCTCCTCACTTAAAGGTACAGGACTGCTATGATAACAGAGATCTTCACTATTGAGGACCATGTTGTGAGGGATGGTGGGACTGGTATCAGTAAGGAAACTTCTAGGTTAGGTTTACAAAATTTCTGTGGCTTATCTTACACCTGAGGGTCTCCCTTCTAATTCCAGTTACAGGTATGGTGAATAATAGGAAGGTTTCCAGTAGTTTTGTGCATGCACTATCTCCTTCTGCCTTTATAATGTCTGTCTAAATAATGTAGGCATGTCTAAGGGTAATTAACATTAAGGAGAATATTTTCATTGTACCTAGGTTTAATATAAGTTAAATATTAGTATATCTGTTACAAATTTGTCAGCAAGGAAATTACCTCGCGTGAAGAAACTTCTTAAAAAATATACATGAAATAAGAACTCTATTAGGAATGTCTGTCTAAAATATTCTATCCAGATTGGGGTAACTTGAACTTCTAAGGGTTGTACTAAACTAAGTGTTGGAAGTCTATTGAACAGCTAAGTCATTTCCAAATAAATAAGAATTTGAAACATTTACTACTAAACACTACCTCTTATAGAGAAAGAGATTTAGGATTAAAAATAAATGATGTTTGGTGCCATCCTAAAATGTTCTCTCTAAGAAAACAAAGGTTTTAGAAATTATCACTGGTATTTATGCTCACCAATCTATAAAATGCTAATATAAAAGTCAGTTTTTGGTTGATTAAGGGAAGTAGGAAGTGTGTTTTCAGCAAAATATGAGGAATGAAATTGCATTTTGTAAAGGGAAAAGGAAGTAAGCCTGACTTACAGGTGGCTTTTTAGGATGGAAGACGATAGCAATGGGTACAGAAAGGGATAAGGTTTGTGAAAAGTCAACCCTGAGGAAAAGTTTTGTATATGGTTATGCTGCTGCTAAGTCACTTCAGTCCTGTCCGACTCTGTGCGACCCCATAGACGGCAGCCCACCAGGCTCCCCCGTCCCTGGGATTCTCCAAGCAAGAACACTGGAGTGGGTTGCCATTTCCTTCTCCAAGGCATGAAAGTGAAAAGTGAAAGTGAAGTCGCTCAGTCGTGTCTGACTTTTAGCGACCCCATGGACTGCAGCCCACCAGGCTCCTCCATCAATGGGATTTTCCAGGCAAGAGTACTGGAGTGGGGTGCCACGGTTATGTTAGGTAGTTAGAATAGGGAAAGAGTCCAAAATGGCGGTGGCTAAAAGACAAGGAAGGGAAAAGCCTGTGAAAATACAACAAAGGAAGGTCCGAGGACCGGGGTGAAGACCTCAAGCAGAACAAACAGCACTCCTGGCTATGCCTAATTTGCATAGGGCAGGCCCAGGGGGAGGAAAAAACATATAAAAAGAGGAGCCAAAGCGCTTGCTCGCTCGCTCTCTCTACCACTTGCTGGCACGCTCCTCCACTCTCTTCTCTTTGCGTCTTTGGGATGGCATGCCCTCACGCTTCAAGGACGGATTCTCCTGCTATCTTCTAAATAAAATAGAGCCATAACACTGATTTGTCTAAGAGCTATAACACGGTTTGTCCAAGACCCGAGAGCTGTGACACACCAAGGGCTTTAATGTCCGTTACTCCAAATCTTTGTTGTGGACGAGACAAAGAACCGAGGAACATACACTGGCCTGACAGTTAGGACTAAGTTTGGGGCTTCCCTGGTGGCTCAGATGGTAAAGCGTCTGCCTGCAATGCCGGAAACCCGGGTCCCTGGGTCAGGAAGATCCCCTGGAGAAGGAAATGGCAACCCACTCCTGTACTCTTGCCTGGAAAATTCCATGGACAGAGGAGCCTTGTAGGCTACAGTCCATGGGGTCGCAAAGAGTTGGACACGACTGAGCGACTTCACTTCACTTCTTCACTTTGACAGCCCCTCTTGGCAGGCTTTACATGTGCTACCTAAAGCTACTACAGAGTTTACAACTATGGGGCAGCCTCAACCAATGAGTAGGAGGTTGGACAAGTACTCTCCCTTTGCTGCTGCAGATGGACAATTCTGAGAAGATCCATAAGCAAACTTCTAATGCAGCTATGTTCTTCAGGGGATCATGGCTATGAAATACTCTGCCCAAGTCATTGAAAGCTGGCCCTGGCTAAGCTTATGTACTTGTTTCTTTAAGAGTTTGGAAACCTGGGTGTCCATCATTTTGTTTGTTTTGTTGGGCTTCCCTGGTGGCTCAGACGGTAAATAATCTGCTTACAATGCAGGAAGCCCAGATTTGATCCCTGGGTCAGGAAGATCCCCTGGAGAAGGGAATGGCAACCCACTCCAATATTCTTGCCTGGAGAATTCCATGGACAGAGGAGCCTGGTGGGCTACAGTCCCTGGGGTTGCAAAAGAGTCAGACCACTGAGCAACTGAAAAGTGTTATAAAACATTAGATTCACTTAAAACATATTACAGAAAATTAAAGTTGCTATACTGCATTTATATTTGAATATTTGATTTATGAAGAGATTATTTTAGAAGAATAATGTAGTGCCTTAAAGACTTATCTAGTAGAGGAAGGGCATTTGGTTATGTCTATTTGCTCAGATTCTCAGTCGTGTCTGACTCTTTGTAACCCCGTGGACTGTAGCCAGCCAGGTTCCTCTGTCCATGGGATTTCCCAGGCAAGAATACTGGAGTGGGATGCCATTTCCTCCTCCAGGGGATCTTCTTAATTCAAGGATTGAACCCATGTTTCTTAAGTCTCCTGCACTGGCAGACGGATTCTTTACCACTTAACCACCAGGGAAGCACCCTATGTCTATTTGTCAGGGAAGTATTAAAATTAATATGCTTCTTTGGTCATCTGATTACAGTGTTCCCTTCAGCATTTTTACAAATCTATCAGGAGGTAGCATTTTGGGTTAATTTTTCAGGTAGGAAGGACAACTTATTGATTTAATTAAAAGAGGAACTCTAATTCAACAAAAGCAAAAAAAAAAAAAATGTAGCTTTGTCTCAACGATAACCCACAGCTAATGCAGTTCAAAGTATTTGTCAAAGATATAATCCTGACAGTAGTTGAATTGATGATTAATCTTAATTATGCCCAGATATTGTTTCACATGTTTTGTTATTAATTAATGTCAGTGTGGCAATTTCAATCTTTTTTTTAACTAGAAATCTGATAAAATTGCAGCTCTACCCTCCTGAGTATTTGATGTAAATCAAATTTATTCTTTTTTACTCTATATACAAATGATCACTCTCTTTATTGACATTTCAAAAGAAGTTTTAAAGTAATCACTCTGTAAAAAAAAAAACAACAGTTAGAAGCCCTAAAAACATACAAATGCCTCAGAATCCAACAACATTTATGAATTGCTCCTCTCACTCTTTTCTGTGATTTTATGTGACAGTATGCGTAGGGTGGATGGAGTCCTTCCTTCCAAGCCCTTAGCAAATGACAACCATGTGGGCAGAGAAAGCAAGTTCATTCTGATCCTCAGCAGCTGGCAAAGAACAGGTTAAACTAGAAACATCAACTCAATTCAGTTCAGTCGCTCAGTTGTGTCCGACTCTTTGCAACCCCATGAATCACAGCACGCCAGGCCTCCCTGTCCATCACCAACACCCGGAGTTCACCCAGACTCACATCCATCGAGTCAGTGATGCCATCCAGCCATCTCATCCTCTGTCATCCCCTTCTCCTCCTGCCCCCAATCCCTCCCAGCATCACAATCTTTTCCAATGAGTCAACTCTTTGCATCAGGTGGCCAAAGTACTGGAGTTTCAGCTTTAGCATCATTCCTTCCAAAGAAATCCCAGGGATGATCTCCTTCAGAATGGACTGGTTGGATCTCCTTGCAGTCCAAGGGACTCACAAGAGTCTTCTCCAACACCACAGTTTAAAAGCATCAATTCTTCGGTGCTCAGCCTTCTTGACAGTCCAACTCTCACATCCATACATGACCATTGGAAAAACCATAGCCTTGACAAGACGAACCTTTGTTGGCAAAGTAATATCTCTGCTTTTGAATATGCTATCTAGGTTGGTTATAACTTTCCTTCCAAGGAGTAAGCATCTTTTAATTTCATGGGTGCAGTCACCATCTGCAGTGATTTTGGAGCCCCCCAAAATAAAGTCTGACATTGTTTCCACACTTTCCCCATCTATTTCCCATGAAGTGATGGGACCAGATGCCATGATCTTCGTTTTCTGAATGTTGAGCTTTAAGCCAACTTTTTCACTCTCCTCTTTCACTTTCATCAAGAGGCTTTTGAGTTCCTCTTCACTTTCTGCCATAAGGGTGGTCTCATCTGCATATCTGAGGTTATTGATATTTCTCCCGGCAATCTTGATTCCAGCTTGTGCTTCTTCCAGCCCAGCGTTTCTCATGATGTACTCTGCATAGAAGTTAAATCAGCAGGGTGACAATATACAGCCTTGACGTACTCCTTTTCCTATTTGGAACCAGTCTGTGGTTCTATGTCCAGTTCTGTTAGGCTGATATTTGTCAAAATGAATTAACTGCATTTAATTTAATGATATTTAATGATATTTCTGCTTCCCAGGTGGCTCAGTGGTAAAGAATCTTCTTGCAATGCAGGGGACCCAAGTTCAACCCCTGGGTTGGGAAGACCCCTTAGAAGAGGAAATGGCAACCCACTCTAGTATTCTTGCCTAGAGAATTCCATGGAGAGAGGAGCCTGGCAGGCTAAAGAGTCCATGGGATCACAAGGAGTCATACATGACTGAGAGACTGACTTTCACTTTCACTTTCATAACTTTAGAAGTGACCAGCATTACCAAATGCCATTAAAATCATCTGAGAACCACAATATGGAAGGAAGGCGATCATATAGGTACCATCTACTTCCTCCAAGGAACAAGAGCAAGAGCACATATCAGGTATAAGCTAGATGTCCTGATGCTGTGAAAAGTAAGAAGAATAAAAATCCATGTTCTTTTCCTATCAGATCTGACAGGCCATGCTGGGTGGTATCAGAAAACTGATGTACAAAGAAACAGATTGGACATGGTTTGGAGTAGCTGGACTCTTATCAATTGGACAGCGCAGTCCCCTTGCAGGGACATCAGTAGAACTCTGCTTTTAAACAGATCATTAGGCAAAAAAAGTGCAAAACAGCGCTTAACAAAAGCATTTCTGGTATGCTTTTGATGGCTCAGATGGTAAAGAATCCGCCTGCAAGGCTGGAGACCTGGGTTGGATCCTTGGGTTGAGAATATCCCCTGGAGAAGGGCATGAGCAACCCACTGCAGTGTTCTTACCTAAAGAATCCCCATGGACAGAGGAGCCTGGCGGGCTACAGTTCTTGAGGTCCCAGAGTTGGACATGACTGAGCAACTAATAACAGGCCAGCAAAACTCAGGTACCTCATCATCACCCAGTGGAGCTTCTTCTGCCTTGTCACCACTTCTCTGAGTGGACTGGCTTCTGAACATTCTATTCCACCCTGTGGTTGGACTGACCATGACATCTAATAAAACAAAGATGTCTCAAGTTTTTAAAGCCTGCTCTAACCACTCAATTCTTTTTGATTACAGATGATAATTACTATGTTAAGCATTTAAATCAAATCTTCATAAAACTGGGTGGATTGCTACACAGCGCAGAAGACGAGATGATGATCTGTGCTGTGTCTCTCCCTGGACTCGCACCAATCCATCTGCATTTTCCAGATGAACCAAAAAATGTAAGCTTGTTTGCTGGATTCTGTTTTTCCACTTTCTTTATTCTCCTGAGCTTCACAGTCACATCCTAAGAAAGGGACTAAGGAATTAAATCATTCTTGTGTATCTAACATATCTTATTCTGTCTTTGTATCCTACTGATAATTTCACCAGACGTGGGACTCCAGGTGTATGCCATTTTTTCCCTCTGAGTTTGAAGTCATCATATCTGACTTCTGTTCTCCCTGCTTAAGAATCTGCTGCCATCCCCACTAGCTACTTGTCATATGGCTTTCTTTTTCCTCCTCTCAGTAAGTTTATGGGCTCTTTGTGTCTGATGTCCTAACATTTTATACTGATGTTCCTTTTCATTTGGTTTGCCTGGTGGATCTCTTCAGTATGTATTATCTCAGTTAAGGCTCACAATGAAAGTAGTCACTATTATCCTCAACTTTCAGGTGAGAAAAGGGAGGTCCAGCTACCATGTGGGATGTGAGCAGGACCACGCAGCAGCAGCACCAGAGCAAATTCTGAGACCTGGACTTCAACTGTCCCGTTGGATGTTTAAGCATCCAAAGATTTCATCCTCTTACCTCAACTTCTTGCTAAGTTTTACCTCCCATTTTCTGATATTTAATTGTGAGCTTTCATCTATTGGTACAATTTTGCTTTTGTAAAAAACTAATTGTAAGAAATTATTTAACTCTGTTGAGTTAGTAAAAACTAAACATCCTCTTCTCTAATTCCATCAAGTGTTTCTGGATCCTGGTTGTGTCATTAGTTGCATTAATCATTGCTCTTAGTCTGATGTCATTCCCAAATCTGATAAGGAAGGATAAGTTCTCTTTGATAAGAATGTTCTCTCCATTGACCATAAAGCCGCTGTATATGCTTAGTAAGGCAACATGAGAATAGCCTACAACTTAAAAAACATGAACCTTAGATTCAGACTTGAATTTAGAAACCAAATATGAAATGATTTCTTTACCTATCAGAGTCTTCTGATCTAGAACATAGAAAAATGCCTATCTCAAAAATGATATAACTGATATGAAAAAATATAACATGAATATTCAGAAAATGGCTGCTTAGATTTTTGAAGACAATTTCTGAAATAATTGATAAGTATTAAGAAGAGACACACCATAGAATTAAGGCCTATTTTACAAAGAACAGAACAGAAAACAATCTTTTCCCCAAAGTACCTAAAACTATGAGATGTAAAACATATATAAATATTATTAATTAGAATAGTCTCCTCCAAAAGGGGTTAGATTTAATTTTCTTTCAAGTTAAAGGACAGTATTTGCAATTTGTTAAACAGATGTTAAATAACTATTTCAATGAGTTAATTACTTTAAGGAATTTTCATACTATATAAGGTTATAATACTTAAATCCTTGGCTAAGTATTTGGATGTGGTCTTTGAAGCAAGCAAACTCATTGGTGTGACAGGATATGGTAAATTCTGTATTAGCCATTATACGTTTAATTTCATCCCATGTTGGTGATATCATGGCTCTGGAGAATTCTTGCATGTTATCTCAGTGATGCTCCTCATAATTTAAATGCATATGTGAAGCATTTCTTTAGAACTTTATTGATGAGGTGTGTCTGTGCATTTGGAGAAAGAGGGAATGACATTGATCTTTTTCCCTGAGACATCCCATTGCTACTTTATTGAGAAAGTTACATTTGAATCTTCATGAGATTTTTCCATCTTTCATATTAAATCCATGTGTTTGGATGATGTCTTGAAAATGGATAGTAACAAAAAATTGTGAAAGTATTGGTTTAGTATCTTACTTCTGAGGTCTGTTAATTAATGGAAAAGATCCTGATGCTGGGAAGGACTGAAGGTAAAAGGTGAAGAGACCAGCAGAGGATGAGATGGTTAGATAGCATCGCCCACTCACTGGACATGAATTTGAGCAAACTCCAGAAGAGAGAGAAGGACAGAGGAGCCTGGTGTCCTGCAGTCCATGGGGTCGCCAAGAGACACGACTTAGCAACTGAACAACAACAATGATGACAAATTAATGATGAATAGTCTTAACAGACTCTTGTTTGCTTAAAAGAGACTGTACAAGTTTAAGTGGAGTCAAGGGGAAATTTATCACTAAGGCTGCTACTGCTGACTTTTATTGAAAATAAATCAAGCCTGAGAGTTCTAATATCTCAATTGCCATTTGCTAAATGTTTTAACAATCATGCTTATATTTTCATACTCCACTGAATGACTTTGCACCGAGAAGAAGCTAATATTAACACTGTATTTTTTGGTAGAGATCTTTTCTTTCTCACTAATTCATCTTTACTAGATCTGTATTTAGTGTAGACACAATAAACACCAGTGGTAGAGCTGTTTGAAAAGCTAATCCAAACTGTTGATTCAGCACACCTATTATATTTAACTACTGAATTAGTAGAACTGACCTGCTTTATGAACCAGAGACCAAATTGCCAACATCTGCTCGGTCATGGAAAAAGCAAAAGAGTTCCAGAAAAACATCTATTTCTGCTTTATTGACTATGCCAAAGCCTTTGACTGTGTGGATCACAATAAACTGTGGAAAATTCTGAAAGAGATGGGAATACCAGACCACCTGATCTGCCTCTTGAGAAACCTATATGCAGGTCAGGAAGCAACAGTTAGAACTGGACATGGAACCACAGACTGGTTCCAAATAGGAAAAGGAGTATGTCAAGGCTGTATTTTGTTACCCTGCTGATTTAACTTATATGCAGAGTACATCATGAGAAACGCTGGGCTGGAAGAAGCACAAGCTGGAATCAAGATTGCTGGGAGAAATATCAATGACCTCAGATATGCAGATGACACCACCCTTATGGCAGAAAGTGAAGAGGAACTCAAAAGCCTCTTGATGAAAGTGAAAGAGGAGAGTGAAAAAGTTGGCTTAAAGCTCAACATTCAGAAAACGAAGATCATGGCATCTGGTCCCATCACTTCATGGGAAATAGATGGGGAAACAGTGGAAACAGTGTCAGACTTTATTTTGGGGGGCTCCAAAATCACTGAAGATGGTGACTGCAGCCATGAAATTAAAAGACGCTTACTCCCTGGAAGAAAAGTTATGACCAACCTAGAGAGCATATTCAAAAGCAGAGATATTACTTTGCCAACAAAGGTCCGTCTAGTCAAGGCTATGGTTTTTCCAGTAGTCGTGTATGGATGTGAGAGTTGGACTGTGAAGAAAGCTGAGCGCTGAAGAATTGATGCTTTTGAACTGTGGTGTTGGAGAAGACTCTTGAGAGTCCCTTGGACTGCAAGGAGATCCAACCAGTCCATTCTGAAGGAGATCAGCCCTGGGTGTTCTTTGGAAGGAATTATGCTAAAGCTGAAACTCCCACCTCATTCGAAGAGTTTGACTCATTGGAAAAGACTCTGATACTGGGAGGGATTGGGGGCAGGAGGAGAAGGGGACGACAGAGGATGAGATGGCTGGATGGCATCATTGATTTGATAGACATGAGTCTGAGTGAACTCCGGGAGTTGGTGATGGACAGGGAGGCCTGGTGTTGTGCAATTCATGGGGTCGCAAAGAGTCAGACAGGACTGAGCGACTGAACTGAACTGAACTGAACCTGCTTTATTTGGAAATTGCAGTTTAATTCAGTTACCTAATAATAAGTTTGATTTCCAAAAAGTTTTAAAGAATCCATTTTGGTAGAATAATAATTTCTATCCCGTTTATCGTTTTTTCTTTTTTTGTCATTGAAGTATAGTTGACTTAGAATGTTGTGCCTGGGCAAAACTATAATTGGAAAAGATACACGTGCCCCTATGTTCATAGAAGCACTGTCAAAATCGTCAAGACATGGAAACAAACTTTTCTTATTTTTAATAACAATTTTCCTTGTCGTCCATCTGTGGTTATGTCTCCGCTGTGATTCACGTGGGGGATAGCACTGATCAACTAAGTCCTATGGGCCATGTGTTCATGAGTGTGGAGCAAAGGAGAGCACCATTCTGAAAAAACGGTCCCTTATTTTTGTAAATATCAAAGCTTAGGCTAACTTGATGCTTTTCTGCTTGCTTGTGTGTTGGATTCTTTCTCAGAGTGCCATCCAGAAGATTTTCACATTTTCAAATAAAATAATTTATAGAAAAACTAAGGGGGAATTTGTTTCAAAGGACTCAAAATTGAAACAAACAAAGCAAACATCAAAGGAAATGTTCCTGCCAGGTTGAACTCTTAAGCAACTTCTAAGAACTTCTCAATCACATCAGAGAACATATATGAAAATATATTTTTAAATGCCACAATGCCAGTTTTGATGCCAACTAACCGGAAATAACCCACTGAAAGGAAAATGCATTTCATTTTCTCCCTCTCCCCTCATCTCTCTGTATATACATACTTCAATAGATAGATATATTTTTAAATCTCTGTGTATACGTATTTGAAACATCACTATCACTGAAAGGTTTTAAAACAGCATTTCCATGAAGTGAGACATAAAGTCTATCCCACCTTCCTCCTAGACGGCTTTTAAGCTTTCGGTTTGCAGGAGGTAACCTAGAAGCTTTCACATCAGGCAGTCTTTTATGTTTAGAGAGGCATGAGCTGTGATTATATTGATTGATTTCAAGGGCATATTAGAGATGAAGCCAAGTCTCTGGAGAGAGGTTGCCGTCACCTTGACCTTGGGTCAGCGTTAGACCACTGACCTTTGAACCTAAGACCTATCTACCAGATTCTGATACCATCCAGGCCACCCGAGCAAGTCAGCGGGGGACTCACGTCGATGTGCCTCTGGCCAAATCAGAATTGACTGGCCAGTAGGAAGCCCACGAGCAGAGGGAAATGCAGGTTAAAGTATGTCAATAATGTTTCAGAAGAACGATTTCTCTCAAGAATTGTAGCTGGTGGAATGTTTTGACATTTATTCGGTCGAGAAATGTAGCATGTTTTGTGAAGCACTTCAAGAGAGCTGCTGCTAACTGCGGTTGTGTATTGATCTTTCTGTTAAATTGCACCGGCACACTTGGGAGATCATTGTGATGCAGGCAACAGGACAGAAGGGATCTGCTGCACCTGATGGTCACTAATGGTAATTGGTTTCGATCCTTGCACTTGAAGAAGCCATGATTTACTTGGCTCCCTGATGAATGGTAGACACTAAATATTTTGAAAAGAAGAAAAAGATGCACACTGTTTTTTGTTGTTTTTTTTTTAACCTATGACAAGGCAGTACCTCCGTTCTTGAATGTTTCATACATAGAATAAATCCGGCAATGTAGAAAATATACCAAGTCATTATTTACAATTCTGATTTTCTTGTTGGCTTTGCTTGTTTCTTCACTGGTTTGTTTTTCAACTTGTTCAGAAATGAATTGAAGGCAGTATACTCTACTTGTGTGTTTCCATGTAAACTTTATAACTGTGTGTGCGTGTGTGTGCTCATTGACTCAATTGTGTCTGACTCTTTTCGAGTCCACAGACTGTAGCCTACCAGGCTCCTCTGTCCACGGGATTTGCCAGGCAGGAATACCGGAATGGGTTGCCATTCCCTTCTCCAGGGGATCTTTCCAAACCAAGGATCGAACCCAGGTCTCCTGCATTGCAAGCAGATTCTTTACTGTCTGAGCCACTCCTGATTAAAAGAATAGAAAAGGAGCAAGAACTAATATTGTCTATTTAACTTGAGGGCATTTTGCAAACTTGTATTACACAGAAAACTTCCTATGTATTTCACTGAATCACATTCATGAGGAATTGTGGTCTCCATTGCGTTCAAATATAACATGTGCACCGCAGCCCACTGGGAGGATTTCAACCCTGAAGGTGAATAACATTATCATTTCTTTGAAATCTCCTTTGCCATTTCTAGATGAAAACAACATTCATGAAAACCACCAGCAGGAATCACAGGAGGTGGACCTTCGTGACTGCTGCCATTGGGGTAGTGGTGGTGGATTTGCCTTACAGATTCCTAACAATGCATTTCCACCTTCTTTTCTGTAAGGATCAGCACTGGTGGAGATAAAGGGATTTTCCTTTCTGTCCATCCCATTAACAGGATCTCATCCAGCCTTGACAATAGATGTGCTAATTAGAGTTAATTGCTCTAATGGACACTAGTCTAGCAGGACTCAACAGATAGTTCATTCAAATAGAAAAGTACTTTACTGAAGGCTATGAATGCATGAATTTCAACTGTTTACTTCAGAGTAAAGGGAAAATATACATCCAAGTCTCCTAAATTCTAAAAGCTGTTTTCTGTATTTTGAAAGAATGTTTAAAATAAAATCGTTTTTGGTTGATCTTCTAATTTCACCAAGGGGTAAAGCAATTTCTCCCAAAGAAATGGATTCATAAGAAATCAGCACGAGGGACTTCCCTGGTGGTCCAGTGGCTAAGCGTCTGCATTCCCAGTGCAGGAGGCTGGGATTCCATCCGTGGTGAGGGAACTAGATCCCACATGCTGCAAATAAGACCTGGTAGAGCTAAATAAATTAAAGAAAAAGAAAACACTAATTTAAAAAAAAAGAAAAGAAAGCAGCCTGAGACCGACTGTGATACTGGATGAAATATCAAGTTTCCTCTTTTTCTAACAGTTCACATTCAGTTCTTTCCAGCAGTTTTCACATTCTTTAATGTTTCCCATAGAATTATGCATGTGTATACATATACCCTCATTCTGTTAGAGATTTGTCAATCCCTAGGCTCCAGGTGTCTTCTGAATCTTAGAGATAGAGCTAAACAATTCAAGACACAGATGATACAGATAAAGGTGTAAATAGAGATATAGATATGTATCTATATACCATCTATATCTATATCTATATAATAGATCCAATCTGGCAGCTTGGATAAGACAGTGCCCTGTGTGGGTGCTAAGTCACTTCAGACATGTCCAGCTTGTGCGACTCCACGAACTGCAGCCTGCCAGGCTCCTCTGTCCATGGAATTCTCCAGCCAAAAATTCTAGAGTGGGTTGCACTTCCTTCTCCAGGGGATCTAAGGTGGCTCCAAATTAAGGAAAATAAATCAGTTATTCCCAATCAATTTTTTTCAAAAAGTAAAAATACTGTAAAGTTTTCCCTAAGACCAAAGTCATTATTTTATAATGTTAAAGACTGGATCAAAATAAAACATAGAAAAAATGTTAGAAGAGATGAACATGGATTGCTCATCATTTTAATGATAATACATCATTTTCAAGGGTGTGGATGGGATCCCTAATTTCAGAGCATTCACAATTGATTACAAACAGTTCAATTTACACGTGTTGGAAAATGAGATATTGTGGAGAACTAGAAGCACAGGAAGACAGCCCGAGGCAATCGCTGATCAAGTCAGATCTATGTGGTCTGTGGGTTTTGCTGGAAAATCTTTTACCAAGTACCTTCACACATAGTTTTGGGCTTTGGGATAAAAAGATTGTTCACCAAAGGGAAGGAAAGGTTATTTACTGCCATCAGGAACAGAGGCTCTAATAGTAAAGTATACGAAGGTTATTATCTATCACACATTAATCTACCAGGGCTGTTTGGCAGCTCTCGTAGCAACAGATTCCATCTTTTGCTGCTCCAAGCGATGTTTCAGATAAAAGTCCGTATGATCACTTTAAAGGGCTGCATACTGTTAATCAAGAGATTTTGCTCCAGGCCTTGTGTTTGCCTTTCACTTCAGGGTATTCAGCACTAAACAGAAAAGGCTGAATCCCACATGTCTGTCGTCAACACTGTGTCACTGCAGACTTACGCGTGTTAGTGTCAGAACGAGGCAGTTGGTGAGTCTTCGAGTTTAAGTGGGAGTAGCTGCTTATTTGGAGAAGGAAATGGCAACCCACTCCAGTGTTCTTGCCTGGAGAATCCCAGGGACAGAGGAGCCTGGTAAGAGGCCGTCTATGGGGTTGCACAGAGTCGGACACGACTGAAGCAACTTAGCAGCAGCAGCAGCAGCTGCTTATTGGTTAGTTTAATCTTTGATTAGGAAAACCAGCAAACGTGTGTGTGAACTCAGTTGCTAAGTCGTGTCCAACTCTTTGCAGCCCCATGGACTGTAGCACACCAGGCTTCCCTGTCCTTCACTGTCTCCCAGAGTTGGCTCAGATTCATGTCCATTGAGTCAGTGGTGCCATCCAACCATCCCATCCTTTGTTATCCCCATCTCCTTTTAAGGACTTCCTTGTGGCTCAGCTAGTAAAGAATCCGCCCGCAATGCGGGAGACCTGAGTTCGATCCCTGGGTTGGGAAGATACCCTGAAGAAGGGAAAGGCTACCCACTCCAGTATTCTGGCCTGGAGAATTCCATGGACTGTATAGTCCATGGGGTTGCAAAGAGTCAGACACGACTGAGCAACATTCACTTTCTTTCTCCTTTTAAGGGAATGACTTTACTCAGGTACCAGACTAGATGTTTTATAATTGTTTCTGATGTCATGTTTATTCTCTACTCAAGCTCTCTTTTGATGATCTGGTCTCTGATGAGAACAATTCACTCAATGCAAAAAAAAAAAAAAAAAAAAGAACTTTAAATCCTTATTGGAGGAAAAGAAAAAAATTTAAATGTACAAATATTGGTAGATTTTCTAAACAGGAATTTGTTGCTTTAAGTAATGAGATCCATCTAGCTCTCCAAGTTGCTGTTATAAAATTTTCTCTTACATTTCCAACAGTATATTCAACCTGTTATTTCTGAGCATCTGTATTTGCTCAGTACTGTGTGAAATTCTTTATATTCATGAGCCCATTTTGAGAAAGCATTATTTGCATTTTACTTAGGACTGAACAGAGAACGTATCACCAGGAAGTAGTGAAACTCTGGATTCAAATAAAAGCTCAGCAGAATCCATATCCCAGACTAATATGTTACTCATTTATTCACCAACCAACTTTTATTTGAGTGTGGACCACACGCTTGACTCTGGGGATGCAGCAGCATCTTTACTTAAAGAGAGCTTATATTCTGGAAAGGTAACAGTGATAGTAGCCTCTCTATAGGCACCTCTCTGCTGAGATAGCTACATCCTTCAAGTTGGTATCTTCGACAACAAAGACAGAAGCTGCAACATGGCTCAATAACAGGATCCGTTCTTCCACCACAAAGCTCAGGCCACCAGCCCCCTCACCCACCTGCCTCTCTACCCACTCGGTGAAAGTGAAAGTCACTCAGTTGTGTCTGACTCTTTGCAATCCCATGGACTATACAGTCCATGGAATTCTCCAGGGCAGAATACAGGAGTGGGTAGCCTTTCCCTTTTCCAGAGTATCTTCCCAACCCAGGGATAGAACCCAGGTCTCCCACATTGCAGGCGGATTCTTTACCAGCTGAGCCTCAAGAGAAGCCCAAGAATACTGGAGTGGGTAGCCTATCCCTTCTTGAGTGGATCTCCCCAACCCAGGAATTGAACTGGGGTCTCCTGCATTGCAGGTGGATTCTTTACCAACTGAGCTATCAGGGAAGCCATGGCAATTAAGGGACAGTCTCTTTACATTCTGAGTGTGTGGGATCTCTGAAGCTCTTCTTAGACAGAAACATCATTGCTATGTCTACTTCAATTTTTTGATGTTTTTATACATTTATTTAAATAAATTAATTTTTAAAGTTATTTTTAATTGGAGGATAATTGCTTTTCAATATGATATTGGTCTCTGCCATACATGGGTATGAATCAGCCATAGGTATGTATATGTCCCCTCCCTCCTGAACCTCCCTCCCATCCCCACCACCCATGCAGCCCCTCTAGGTCATCACTGAGCTCGGAACTCAGCTGAGCTGAGCTCCCTGCACTATATAGTAGCTTCCCACCAGCATAGTAGTGTGTATTAATGTCTCCCCTGCCCCACCCCCAAGTCTTGAACCTCCCTCCCAACCCCACCTATCCCACCCCTCTAGGTAGTCACAGAGCACTGGATTGGAGTTCCTTGCATCATATAGCAAATTTCCATTGGCTACCTAATTTTATACATGGCAGTGTATAGACTGGCTTCCCAGGCGGTGCTAGTGGTAAAGAACCTGCCTGCCAATGCAGGAGCCATCAGAGATGCGGATTTGATCCCTGGGTTGGGAAGATCCCCCAGAGGAGGGCATGGCAACCTACTCCAGTATTCTTGCCTGGAGAATCCCATGGACAGAGGAACCTGGCGGGCTACAGTCCATAGGGTCACACAGAGTCAGACACAACTGAAGCTACTTAGCATAGCACACATGTATATACATCTGCTTTAAGCCCCACACGATAAGGAAGGTCAAGCTTACTACGAAGAGTTGGCCACCTTCACTCACAAAGCACAAACGGGAAGCAGGCACCCACATCCCAGCTTCTGTGTTGGGGTTCTGGAATCTCAAACCCTGGTCTCAACTTTAGGAAGGGCACAGAGTGGAGAGTGGCTTTTCTCAGACCATGTGCACCACTTTTCCTCGCTGCCACTTCCTCCTCCAGTCCAGGCAACATCATCTCCTTGCTGAGACTGAAATAATTACTGTTCTCATCTGAAAAGTTTGTGGGCTAGATTCAATGGCTTAAAAGATGGAAGCTGTAACATTCAAAACCCAGAGTCTCTTAATAAATATGTGTATTATTAAGAAAAGATTAAGAGAAAAATTTTATTTTCTATTTAATTATTTAATCCCATGGACAGAAGAGCCTGACTGGCTACCGTTCATGGGGTTGAAAAGAGTTGTACATGACTGAATGATTGAGGATGTACGCAGGCATCATATAGTCTAAATAGCAAGTTAGACCAGTAGTGACTACTATGCCAGATATTATGGAATTCACTCAGGGTCTACTTCAGGAAACATGCAATCAGGAAAGACTGTAGTTCAAATGTGACTGATCTAATCACTTTGGTGCTTCGTATTGAACTGAACTAGACCCAGTTTACGGATCTCCTCAAACGGGCTGTTTATGCAGGGGAAACCCGGCTTCCTCTATAGCTTCCGGTTTCCTGATGCTACAAGTCCTCACGCTTGCTGCTGCATGAGAACTGGGCACATCCTTATCGTGGCTGCTGCACCAGGAACTCCAGCCCCACTCCCACCTCCCTTTCTGGCTATTCCTAGACTACCAGAAAGTACTGTCTGTGGATCATAAGATCTAGCTCCCCAGTGGCTGAGGGAAGAGGTATTAACTATTAACGAGATATTAATAGTTTGTTTCCAAAGATGGACACCATACAGTCCTCTCTTCACTCTATACACAGCATGCTACTCATCCTCTAAAGAGGTAAAAATCTATTTTTCCTCTTGAGTCTGAAGTCTGACTCAGCCTCGGTGCTTGCTTTGACCAACCCCAAGCCTAGGGCCGAGAGACTGGGCTGCTTGCACGTGTATTCTCACTTCAGCAACTTGCCAAGTACATAAGCTTGGGTTAGACTGAAGAACAGTGAATCAGGGACTTCCCTGTTAGTCCAGGGGCTAAGACTGAACTCCCAATGCGGGGGACCCGGGTTCAATCCCTAGTCAGGGAATTAGATTCCACATGCCATAACTAAGACCTGGCACAGCCAAATAAATAAATAAAAATTTAAAAAGAGAGAGAAAAAAAAAAGAATAATGAGAATCTATTCAGAGAGAGAAGGGTTCAGCAATGGTAGTGTTTCAGCCATTCCTCCTGAACTGACGGACATATGAGTGGGTTCCTTTCGTGTTCCCAGCTGAATTCGGCTAAAGTGATCCCAGCCAATATTCCATGGAACAGAAAAACCACCAAATTGGCCCACAAAACTATGAGAAATAATACATTATTGTTGTGCAAACCTGGTAAGGTTGGTGGTAGTGAAATAGCAATAGAGAAATTAAGGACCCTGGTAATTTAACATGGAAATTTGGGGGCATTTATGACTTAACCAAAGAGAGACAGGAAAATGCAAACATACTTCACATAAATTCTTCACTTGGTTTGGAAACTTAAGGGAGCTGCCTGTGTTATCTCTCATACATATTTATATGGAAGTGACTTCTCTCCAGAGAAAAAATACTCTTTTGAGATGATTGTAAGTATTCTAGGATACTTGATAAACAAGTATCATCATAAAAATCCTAAACATACTAAAGTCATCACTGGTATATACATTCTCATTAGGGAGAAAATAAAAGTTGGGGGAAGGGCTTGTTCTGATGTAAGATGCTTCCGTTACAACATCTTTAGATCATTATGAATCTCATTTGTTTTTTAAGGCAAAAGGCACAGCAGACTGAGCACTACTTTTCCTTTAATTAAAATATTTTCAAGAGCATGAGGTATTTAAAAATGCCATTATCTTTTCAATTGCGTGCCAGAGATTTTATAAAGTGGAATTAGAATTTTTCACTAATTTCCAGCAATTCAATTTAAATGTTAAGAATTAGACAATTTTCTTCTAGATAAAATTAGAAGAAGAAAATAACATCTCTCTCTTTCATCACAAAACTCCTTCCTCTGAAATGCTACTATTTACTTGTGAGGAAAAAGTAGCATAAGTTTACTCATTTCAATTTTACATCAATGTTGTTTAAAACATTGAGATTTGGGACTTAACCTGGTGGTCCAGTGCTAAGACTCCCAACTCAGGGGGCCAAGTAAGATCACTGATCGGGGAAATAGAGCCCACAGGCTACAGCTAGAGACCCCCACATGCCGCAATGAAGATCTGGTGCAACCAAACAGGTAAATATTAAAAAATAAAATAAGATACTGAGATTTAAATATGGCGTGCAGTGTGACTGGCGGTTTCCCAGCTGGTGCTAGTGGTAAAGAGCCCCGCTGCCAATGCAGGAGACATAAGAGGCGTGGGTTCCATCCCTGTGTTGGGAAGATCCTCTGGAGGAGGGCATGGTGACCCACTCCAGGTTTCTTACCTGGAGAATCCCATGGACAGAGGAGCCTGGTGGACGACAGACCACAGGGTCACCAAGCGTCTGACACAACTGAAGCGACTTAGCATGCATGCCTGGTGTGACTGACTTCTAAGAGGACCCAAAGGAGTGTAATGACTCGTGCTCAGTATTTGGATGATTTTGCCTAATTTCCTCCAATTAAAGAAAGAGTTGGACTTTTGATGACTCAGAGCAGAAAAGTTAATAAGAACCCCATTATGAACATGGGATGAGTCTGAAGAACCTGGGATAAATCGACAGCATTGTAATTTTTGCATTTTCAGTCCCAAGTCACCACTGACATTGAATAGGAGCTTCATAAATGTTCACTGGAGCCCTGCCTCACCACGCCAATCACCCGAGAGGCACACAACCCCTTCTGGTGCAACCACTTCCAGACCAGGCGTTCTTTCTTTCCATTTTTATGATAATTCTTTTAAAAAGTAATACAAAACACACTACGAACATAAAGTTGTAAAATGGCAGACACTGAAACTTAAACCAAATCTTAATCCAAATATGACGATCAAATGTGAGGAAATGGTTTTCAGTCAACAAAACCTAAAGCATGTCTCATTCATCTAATACTCAATTGACAGTGAAAATATATTTAAATGTTTTAGGACTACTGAAAACAATTCTAGAAATAATTTTCATAGAGTACAGAAAAAGCAATGTCTTCATTTTCTAAAGAAGCAATCTTAATATAAATGTGGTGCTTTAAAATTACTGTGTGCTGTTGAGTAATTTATGCATCTAACTAAAATAAATCATGAAAAATCCTGAAGAGAAATGCTGTGAAGTAAAAATAACCATTATTGCAGGAGATATTCCTAATACAACAACCCAATTAGTAGGGTAAAAAATCATTATTAGAAAATTATGTCATATTCTTAGGGACATTTTTCTTCCTTCAAAGGATGTTAGCTCAAATTTTAGATAAATAATACCATATTTGACTTTAGGTTTCTTTTAACATGATTTTAAACAATGTGCTATTACTTGTATCTTGTAATTTTAATAAGTGATTATTGAAAACAATATAAAAATATATATACGGGGTCAATGAAAGTTTTAAAGTTGTCTGTGTTCTTATTACATAGTTAGGATTAGGTGTGGGTAAAAATGATGCATCCCTTAGAGTCAAACAAGATTTAAGTTTATTTCACTCTCCTGTACACTTTCATTCTATGCTAGCAGGGATTAGGCTTCCCTCCTGTTTCTGGGGTTTACCAGGTGGTACCAGTGGTAAGGAACCCGCCTGCCAATGCAGGAGACATAAGAGATGGGGGTTTGATCCCTGAGTAAAGAAGATCCCCTGGAGGAGGGCATGGCAACCCACTCCAGTACTCTTGCCTGGAGAATCCCATGCATAGAGGGACCTGCAGACTGCAGTCTATGGGGTTGCAAAGAGTTGGATATGACTGAGCAACTAATACTTTATGTAATATCAAGAGATAGTTTGTTAAAACCAACACAACATTGTAAGTTAATGATATTTCAATTTAAAAGAAAAGACAGAGACCATCAGACCAGAAAGGAAAATATATCTGTATTTTAAAAAAGACACTATTTATTCATTCAATGTAAATGCTGCAGCTGCTGCTAAGTCGCGTCAGTCGTGTCCAACTCTGTGCGACCCCATAGACGGCAGCCCACCAGGCTCCTCTGTCCCTGGGATTCTCCAGGCAAGAATACTGGAGTGGATTGCCATTTCCTTCTCCAATGCATGAAAGTGAAAAGTGAAAGTGAAGTCGCTCAGTTGTGTCTGACTCTTCACGACCCCATGGACTATAGCCTACCAGGCTCCTCAGTCCATGGAATTGACTAATACTGTAATAATAAACTTTCCATTTTATGATAAGCCTAAACTTATATAAGCAAATCTTTACTGTTGAAAACTTAGCCTTTTTCAAAAGTGTGTTAATGTAACAAATTTGGCATGATAATAACTATTATATTGCATTTGGGTATATCTTGTTATTCCTTTATAATAATTATGTATTTACAAAATAAATAATATAGGGAAACCTCTTTGACATGAAAAGGAATATGTTATCAGATAAATATGTTATCAGATATATTTTAAATTAATTTTCAAGTCATTCAAGTTATACTGTCTTAAAAATCTGAGTTGTGTTTAGCTTTTAAACTGTATAGAACTTGTTATTTAAGCCAATTGAAAATTTAAAAGTAGTATAATTTTGAATATAAAATCAATCACCCTTTTTTGCATTTTGGGTAACTTGATTTATTTTATACATTAAAAAATAAAATTACCCCATTATCTAATAATATTTACCAATTTAACAACTAAATTCTTTTAAATATTGCAAACTAAAATTTCAAATTCAATATATTTGAATTTTTTCCTTGAAAATTTAACATGACAGACTTTCAAGTCTAACATAATGATTTTTTATAAGCACTTAACCTCCTTTTAAATTAATAAATTTCTTAAACATTTTATAAGTCTTAAAATTTTTTATATTAATACAAACCTGTTATTACACTGTTATTAAAAAATATTTTGTTTTGGTAAAACTTCCTGGGATTACACATCTCCTTATACCATAACAAGAAAAAACAAATTTACTTGTTTCATAATGAGAAAAAACATATTTACTATTATCTTAAATATGGATATTGAAATCATCAAAGGATATTTTTATAGCTAAATAAATAAATAAACAGCTTTACTCATCCTGAAGTATATGTGAGATAACACTACAATATCCCATGAACTTATATTTTAGTAACTTGACAGCCACAGTAAAATGTGACACATGAAGACGGAAAGAGGGAAATTCAATGGTTTCTTAGTAAAATGAAAAAAAAAAAAACACTACCCTTGACTCTGCAAGACTTGAAATCACCAATCTATGATTCATTATTTGTTTTCCCTCATTATGCATTCACATAGCAACCTCTTTTATCCACTGAATTATAACTTATATTCTAAAGTATATCAGTGACTCTCATAGGTCAATCTCCCCCACCAAATATTTCCATGCCCTAAGCTTTAGAACCAGTTACTATGATACTACCATATATGACAAAAGGGACTTTTCAGCTGTGATTAAAAGTATGGACCTTGAGATGTGTATATAGAGTGTGAGTGGACCAGACCTAATATCATGAGTTCATAAAAATGGAGACCCTTTCATAGCTCTGGTCAGAATGAGAAAGATGTGATGATGAAAAGAGAGTCAGAGAGATGCAATATTGAGAGCAGAATGAAGAAGCCACCAGCCAAGGAATGCAGGTGGCTTCTAGAAACTAGAAAAGGTGAAGAAACAGATTCTTCTTCAGAACCTCAAGAAAGAAATGTAGCCCTATCAATGCTTTGATTTTAGCCTGATAAGCTAGGTATTAGGCTTCTAACATATGCAACTGTAATCCCATGGATGGAGGAGCCTTGGTGGGCTACAGTCCCTGGGGTCGCTAAGAGTCAGACACGACTGAGCGGCTTCACTTTCACTTTTCACTTTCATGCACTGGAGAGGGAAATGGCAACCCACTCCAGTGTTCTTGCCTGGAGAATCCCAGGGACGGGGGAGCCTGGTGGGCTGCCGTCTATGGGGTCGCACAGAGTCGGACACGACTAAAGTGACTTAGTATTAGTAGTAGTAAGATAATAAGTTTGTGTTTTTTTAAGCCACTGAGTTTATAATAATTTGTTAGGGCAGCAATAGAAATCTAACTTAGTGACTTCTACAGCACTGAACTGAGATGGTTAGGTAAACCCATGATACTTTTATCCAAAGATGAATCATATTATGCTGCTGCTGCTGCTAAGTTACTTCAGTTGTGTCTGACTCTGTGCGACCCCGTAGACGGCAGCCCACCAGGCTCCCCCGTCTCTGGGATTCTGCAGGCAAGAACACTGGAGTGGGTTGCCATTTCCTTCTCCAATGCATGAAAGTGAAAAGTGAAAGTAGTCCA
This sequence comes from Bos indicus, assembly GCF_029378745.1. Taxonomy (NCBI): domain Eukaryota; kingdom Metazoa; phylum Chordata; class Mammalia; order Artiodactyla; family Bovidae; genus Bos; species Bos indicus. The sequence continues at coordinate 7,983,700 of NC_091770.1, read as the reverse complement.
ATATAAACTTTTGTTTTAATAAACATATTACACTTACTTTACCAAAACAGATGTGCAGCTTTTATGTTAAATAGAATGTAAATTCCAATCAGGTTCAACAATAGCTTACATGTTTACCTAGTTTTTCTTCTCATTTTGGGAAACTAGCCAGTCATTTCTAGACTGAATTATGTCTTTTAACCATATAACCGAGTGAATCCTATTTCTACAACCTCACTCAGAAGTTCAGTCAAGCGAGCACTCAACAGCATACACAGTTTCTGGAAATGTGACTCTGGAAGACTCAGAGTCAGCTGGAATGTGAGGTAAGTCTCCACCTCAAGTCTTCATTAAGAATCTATGGGAATGGAGCTTATAAGCATTCTTTTAAGCATTACTTCCAAGCATTCTTTTAAGGCACTTCTTATGCAAAGTGAAGTTTGTAAAGCAATGGTACCTCCAGCAAAGCTCTTTTCACTCCCTTTAGAAAATATTCTTATCAAAAGTAAAAAATTTGCACAGAAATTAAAAATCTGTACAGGAACAAAGTAATACTATGAATCTGGTTTTCTTTTTATACCATAAAAGCAACTCAGAAACTTTTCAGTTTCATGTGCTGACTCAGGGAAAAATAATGAAAAAGCAAGGAAATTACCTGGTCCAGTTTGCGTTTCAATGTAGACACTTCCTTGGGGTTAGAAAAAGTAATATCCAATCCAGGTGAGATAGCATGGGTGAACTCTATCTCATATTCCCGTGCAGCAGAGATGAGAGTCATAAGTTGCTCGGCTTCCCCCACTGAATTCAGATGGTTAGGTAAACCCATGATACTTTTATCCAAAGACGAATCATATAATCTCCTGTTTAAGAATATGTCTTACGCAAAGATGTCTTCAGCACCATGGACAGCATTTAGAAGTGTGTTGAAGAAATTGCTCTTCCAAAATTATATTCCCCTTTACTTGTGCATCATTTGACCAAGTTAAGCATTTTGCAGTTAATTTAATTCCCCAAATTATTGAATGGGCATTATTCATAAATTTTAGTTATTTACAGAATGTAAATTGGAGCAGAACAACCTCCACCTCTAAGGCATTTGTAGATCTAGTAGCTGTAAGATTGGGAGCTCAATAACTTATTAAGTAAATTGATAGACAGGACCCAAAAATGGATATTCAAGGCTAACCATGCCAAAGAGGAGAAAAGGCATTGGGTAAAAAAAAACCAAGTCATGGAAAATGGAAAATTCATGGCATCCAGAGAATATGAAGATGGTTTACCCACTGAGCTGGCCTTGCTAATTGAAGCCTATGTGAACTTATACATTAATACTCTTCATTGTATTTCTACCTTATCAGATTGAGTCTCATCTCTTCTTTGGTGCACTTCCTTACACAAGGATGCAATAGCTCTATTTGTATTTTTCCTTCTCATGTCTCTATCTTTCATGCGCATTCACTCAGTCATGTCCAACTCTTTGTGACCCCTTGGACTACAGCCTGCCAGGCTCCTCTGTCCATGGAATTTTACAGGCAAGAATACTGGAGTGCATAGCCATTTCCTTCTCCAGGGTATCTCCCTCACCCAGAGATTGAGCCTGGGTCTCCCACATTGCAGGCAGATTCTTTGTATCTGAGCCTTTAGGGAAGCCTCTTAGTAACTATTTATTAGCACCAATTCTATGTCTAAAATCATATTTGAGTAAATTTTTATTTGATTGGTTTTTATTCTTCTGTCCCTATGCCACAGCTTTTAATTCAAGGAATATGTTTCAGCCTATAGCTTTTTCCCTTCCACTTAATTCTAACTTGATAACTAGTGCCTTCATATGACAGAAATTCTACCATTCTTTAATCATCCTTGATGAGCTGGTACTGAGAGAAATGTCTGGTTGGTTCCAGTTACTCATGAAAAACCTTCCCGAGACAAACCACATGGAGACATCTAATTGTTAAGAGAAAGACTGAAACTGCCCACTCTGGCCAGGCACTACAGTAACCATTTGCATGAGTTATTTTATGACAAGAGGTCCTAATAAGGAAGATGGAACTAGTAAGCCACCACCAACTGAAAGAATTTGAGAAAGATCAAAATGAGATGCCACATGTCCTACCACCTCCTTTTCACTGGCATCCCTCTTGGCTAAACAATGGATGTGCCACCAAGAAGGGCCCAAAGTCAGAATGACTGGCCAGAGACAACCTGGAAACTAACCCCATCATCATAAAACCCAAGATACCCACATAGCAGAGAAGTCCTCCTGGGTTCCCTTATCCTACGGCTCGCCACCAGGGCACCCTTCCCAATGAAGTCTCTTGCTTTGTCAGCATTTGTGTCTCCTCAGACAATTCATTTCTGAGTGTTAGACAAGTGGCCTCTTTCAGGCCCTGGAAGGGGTCCCCCTTCCTGCAACATAATTCCACCTGTGGTCAATGCTATAGGTTTTTGTAAAAGTACTCAACATTCAGCTTAATACTAATTGGAACAACATTTTCTGTTTTCTCAGATTTCTTAGAAAGTTATTATCTAGTTATTATAGCTTCCATGAACCTAGTTTTTCTCTGACAAGTTTTAGTTCCAGTTTCTAGCAGTTGTCCTCACTTGCTGTCCTGATGATAATGATAAAATCAAAACTAACCAAGCTCCACTGTCTCAGCTAGCAGATATTTGGCCCTGTATAACTAAGATCATTCAGCCACTACTAATTTGTCTATGGCTTAAGTTGTAAAACAAACCAGTTAACTTTAATCATAATAGTTATAACTTTTATGATATAATCCTAACCTATCTCCCCAGTCTTATCTCCTACTTCTTCTGAGAAATGGAATAGTTCCTGCCATATCAATAAACAAAGACATCACAGTAATTAGGGATTGCAGCCCTCCAAAAGTGAACCAGTGAGCTCTGAGGGAACTCAGGAAGGAGAGGAATACCTATTATCTAGCAGCAATCAGATTGCAACTCCTCCCTATTTTGAGTTCCAAGGAATCTCAGGATGTGAAAACATGGAAACTGGCCCCAGAGAGCTGAGGTACATATCAAAAGAACTTCAGTGAGCCCAGACGCTTGCATTTTCCTATATAGAGAAAATGGACTTTAAGAAATTGGACTGCAGGGAGATCAAACCAGTGAATCCTAAAGAAAATAAGTCCTGAATATTCACTGAAAGGACTGATGCTGAAGCTCCAATACTTTGGCCACCTGGTGTGAAGAGCTGACTCATTAGAAAAGACCCTGGTGCTGAGAAATATTAAAGGCAGGAGGAGAAGGGGACGACAGAGGATGAGATGGCCTCACCAACTCAATGGACTTGAGTTTGAACAAGCTCCAGGATATGGTGATGGACAGGGAAGTCTGGCATGCTATAGTCCATGGGGTCGCAAAAAGTCAGACACGACTGAACAACTGAACTGAACTGATACATAGAAAAGCACTAAATTCCTTCAGTTCAGTTCAGTTGCAAAGTCGTATCTGACTCTTTGTGACCCCATGAATCGCAGCACGCCAGGCCTCCCTGTCCATTATCAACTCCCAGAGTTAACTCAAACTCATGTCCGTCGAGTCAGTGATGCCACCCATCCTCTGTTGTCCCCTTCTCCTCCTGCCCCCAATCCCTCCCAGCATCAGGGTCTTTTCCAATGAGTCAACTGTTCGCATGAGGTGGCCAAAGTATTGGAGTTTCACCAAATTCCTTAATTTGGGAATATTTGGTTTCCTTTAATTTACAAAAAGACCTTTCAACATTCAGACTACCTGCCCTTGGTTGCAAAACGTCTATATAACCTGATTCCTCCCCACCCCCTCACCTCCCTGGAGCAGCAGTCTCAGGGTCACTTTAGATGCTGCTGCCTCCAAGGCTTGAAGTCCTGAAAATTTTCATCGAGTAAAACACAACTCTCAATCTTAAGGCTGTGTGAGTTTTTTCAGTCAACATTCCACATGCATAACCTGCATGTCTACCAATACTTGATACCTCTAAGGAGAATCTTACTCTCTGTCTCCAGAATATCCTTCCTAATCACTTTTACCTTTCTTTCTTTTTGTATTGTAATACCACTTAACTTTCCTGGGTTGTCTTTAAGTCTCTTTCATTCATTTAGTTTTCAGCAACTTCTATTCTGCCCTCTCACTATTTTTTTTCTGGGAAATACACTATGTTAAATGATGTAAAGGTATATTATGACTATCAGTAAAGCGTTTTCTTCCAAGGCTGCCCAAGTCACAGTTAAGTTTCTTTCATTCTCAGCCCTTACTCAATAGACTAGTTTGGATTAAGACAGTTGGTTGTGACAGAAAAACAAAAATAACTGTGACCTAAATGAAATAACACTTATCTGTCTTCAGTTCAGTCAATTGCTCAATCGTGTCCGACTCTTTGCAACCCCATGAATTGCAGCATGCCAGGCCTCCCTGTCTATCTCCTGGAATTCACTCAGACTCACGTCCATCGAATCGTTGATGCCATCCAGCTATCTCATACTCTGTTGTCCCCTTTTTCCTCCTGCCCCCAATCCCTCCCAGCATCAGAGTATTTTCCAATGAGTCAAGTCTTCTCATGAGGTGGCCAAAGTACTGGAGTTTCAGCTTTAGCATCATTCCTTCCAAAGAACATCCAGGACTGATCTCCTTTAGAATGGACTGGTTGTATCTCCTTGCAGTCCAAGGGACTCTCAAGAGTCTTCTCCAACACCACAGTTCAAAAGCATCAACTCTTTGATGCTCAGCTTTCTTCACAGTCCAACTCCCACATCCATACATGACCACAGGAAAAACCATAGCCTTGACTAGACGGAACTTTGTTGGCAAAGTAATATCTCCGCTTTCCAATATGCTGTCTAGGTTGGTCATAACTTTCCTTCCAAGAAGTAAGCGTCTTTTAATTTCATGGCTGCAATCACCATCTGCAGTGATTTTGGAGCCCCCCAAAAATAAAGTCTGACACTGTTTCCACTGGTTCCCCATCTATTTCCCATGAAGTGATGGGACCAGATGCCATGATCTTCATTTTCTGAATGTTGAGCTTTAAGCCAACTTTTTCACTCTCCACTTTCACTTTCATCAAGAGGCTTTTGAGTTCCTCTTCACTTTCTGCCATAAGGGTGGTGTCATTTGCATATCTGAGGTTATTGATATTTCTCCCGGCAATCTTATCTGCTTAGACAAGTCCAAAACTCAGTAGTATTGAGTAAGTAATGCTCCATGTTGCTGTGTGATGGGGGAGACTCAGTGTGTTTCTACAGGAGCTTCTCCTTCTCCAGGTGACCTCAGGATTCACCACGGCAATTCCAAATTCAACTATGAAATCTGCATTCTATCCAGCAGGAAAGAGAATAGGGACAATGACTTTTAAGGACATTTATGGTTTTAAGGACAATTCCTAGAAATCAAAAACATTATCTACATACTCTCCATTGATCAGAACTAAGTTCTGTGACCACAGTGATGGAGTCTGAATCCATTGTCTTATGTTCCCTGTTCATAGTTCTTAAACCTCACTCCTCTCTGTTCTTGTTTAGAACAAGCTGCTAAGAGAACTCTCTTTTTTTGGCTCTGGCGAAAGGGTCAAACCAACAAAGACTTGTCTGTATATAGGAATCCTCACTCCAGTCTCATTTCCAAACCACCATCAGAACCTCAAATCAGTCTCCTTTTGCTGCAATTTCACTCCAGACATTTGGGGATCTGCCTAGGAGTTACCAGGGGTTTCTCTGATGGCACAGCAGGTAAAGAATCAGACTGCAGTGCAGGAGACACAGGAGACACAAGTTTGATCTCTGGGTCAGGCAGACCCCCTGGAGGAAGAAATGGCAACCCACTCTAGTATTCTTGCCTGAAAAATCCCTTGGACAGAGGAGTCTGGAGGGCTACAGTCCAAAGTGTTGCAAAGCATTAGACACAACTGAGCACACACAGAAAGAGAGATAAGAGTTACCATCCCTGGTCCAGAAAGCCTGATTATGTGAATCATAAATCTTTTCACACACTCTTGGCATGTGTATATAGAATCATCAGTTTCAATATCTGAATCATATTTTGGGCGGAGTTCCATTATTTTTCTGCAACTACCCAGTAAAGGATGCTGAAAAAAATGGTGTAATCTATCTTCCAGTGTATTCTGGGCCCAGCCCAAATCTGGTGGTTTTATCACAGAAGAACAGGTAAAACTGAAAGTGTAACTAGCAGTTTATTTTGCATATTTCCACTTTGAATGTAATAATGATAATCTACATTAAGTAAATATTCAGGAACCATGCATTGAAATTATTATGATTTTTATGCGTTTTAATTATAGCTTTAGTATGTATATAATGGGATAGTTTGTATTAGAGTCTTCTGCACTTAAGTCAAGAAAATTACCAAGTGAAAACATTTTCACACAAGCAGCACCACCCCCCACACACCTAATGGTGCTCAAATGCTTTTGTTTATACCTTAAGATAAAACTAGCACAGAACAGGCCGGGATGATTCACATTTAGGAGCCAACGAGGAGTCAGATGATTTGCATTTCAGGGAGACTAGGAGTCTCAGGACCTACCACCCCAGTTCATTGCTGGACAAACATTAATACACCTTTTCACATTTTATAACTGAATGCAAGTTTTAATAATTATTGGTATTGGACACAATATTACCTGGATGCGCTGTGTGAGTGTGTGCCCAGTCGCTCGGTCGTGTCTGATTCTTTGCAGCCCCATGGACTGTAGACTGACAGGCTCCTCTGTCCTTGTGATTTCTCAGGCAAGAATATTGGAGTGGATTTGCCATTTCCTCCTCCAGGGGATCTTCCAGATCCAGGGATTTAATCCACATCTCCTTCAGCTCCTGCATTGGCAGGGGGATTCTCCACCAATAGGCACCTGGGAAGTCCCTTGGATGCCATGTATTAATTGAAAGGATATTTTTAATTTATTATTATTCCCCAAGCTTTTAAACTGTGTTAATACTACTGATTTTTTTAAATTTTTTATTGGCGTTTAGTTGCTTTACAAGGTTATGTTAGTTTCTGCTGTACAGCAAAGTGGATCAGCTATGTATATACAAATATCCTTTCTTTTTTATGCACGAGTAGAAAGAAAAAAAACACTATAATTAAACAATTACATACTATTGCTTTTAGGTACCAAAGACATCAAACTTTGTCCTTTTTTAAGTGAGTTTAGAATCAATGAGATGCTATTGTTTAAAGAAATATTCAGTTCAGTTCAGTAGCTCAGTCATGTCCAACTCTTTGCAACCCCATAGACTGCAGCACACGAGGCTTCCTTGTCCATCATCAACTCCCGAAGCCTGCTCAAGCTTATGTCCATTATGTCTGTGATGCCATCCAATCATCTCATCCTCTGTCATCCCCTTCTCCTCCTGCCTTCAATCTTTCCCATCATCAGTCTTTTCCAGGGAGTCAGTTCTTCGCATCAGGTGGCCAAAGTAGTGGAGTTTCAGCTTCAGCCTCAGTCTTTTCAATGAATATTCAGGACTGATTTCCTTTAGGATTGACTGGTTTGATATCTTTGCAGTCCAAGGGACTCTCAAGAGTCTTCTCCAACACCACAGTTCAAAATCATCAATTCTTCAGTGCTCAGCTTTCTTCATGGTCCAACTCTCACATCCATACATGACTACTGGAAATACCATAGCTTTGAATAGATGGACCTTTGTTGGCAAAGTAATGTCTCTGCTTTTTAGTATGCTGTCTAGGTTGGTCATAGCTTTTCTTCTAAGAAGGGTCTTATAATTTCATGTCTGCAGTCAATATCTTCAGTGACTTTTGGAGCCCCCCAAAATCAAGTATCTCACTGTTCTACTGTTTCCCCATCTACTGGCCATGAAGTGATGGGACCAGATGCCATGATCTTAGTTTTCTGAATGTTGAGCTTTAAGCCAGCTTGTTCACTCTTCTTTTTCACTTTCATCCAGAGGCTCTTCAGTTCCTCTTCACTTTCTGCCATAAGGGTGGTGTCAGCTGCATATCTGAGGTTATTGATATTTCTACCAGCAACTTGATTCCATCTTGTGCTTCATTCATTCCAGCATTTCCCATGATGTAATCTGCATATAAGTTAAATAAGCAGAGTGACAATATACAGCCTTGACATACTCCTTTCCCAATTTGGAAGCAGTCTGTTGTTCCATGTCCAGTTCTAATTGTTGCTTCTTGACCTGCATACAGATTTCTCAGGAGGCAGGTAAGATGGTCTGGTATTCCTATCTCTTGAAGAATTTTCCACAGTTTGTTGTGATCTACACAATCAAAGGCTTTGGCATAGTCAGTGAAGCAGAATAGATGTTTTTCTGGAATTCTCTTGCTTTTTCGATGATCCAACAGATGTTGGCAATTTGATCTCTGTTTCCTCTGCCTTTTCTAAATCCATCTTGAAAATCTGGAAGTTCATAGTTCATGAAATGTTGAATCCCGGCTTGGAGAATTTTGAGCATTACTTTGCTAGTATACGAAATGAGTGCAATTGTGTGGTAGTTTGAATGTTCTTTGGGATTGGAATGAAAAACTGACCTTTAAATATTAGAGTTAATGAAATCAAAGAAATAAGTTGGCCCTTACTCTGAGTAGAGAAGACTCCTAGATATCAGGATCCTGATAAGTAAGGGTCAACTTATTTCTTTGATATCGCTTTCATACCATTGAATTTAAATGTTATTCTAAATTAAAATGGTCATCATAAAAAAATCTACAAACAATAAATGCTAAAGAGGGTGTGGAGAGAAGGCAACCCTCCTACTCTGTTGGTGGAAATGTAATTGGTACAGCCACTATGGAGAGCGATATGGAGGTCCCTTAAAAAAACCTGAAAATAAAACTACCATATGACCCATCAATCCCACTGCTAGGCATATTATATACCTGAAAGTGAAAGTGAAAGAGTTAGTCTCTCAGTCATGTCTGACTCTGCGATCCCATGGACTGTAGCCCATGGGATTTTCCAGGCAAGAATACTGGAGTGGGATGCCATTTCCTTCTCCAATATATACTCAGATAAAACCATAATTCCAAAAGGCGCATGCATCCCAATGTTGACTGAAGCACCATTTATAATAACCAGAACATGGAAGTAATCTAAATGTCCATCAGCAGAGCCATGGATAAAGAAAATGTAGTACATATGTACATAATTGAATATCAATCAACCATAAAAAGAAACAAAATCATGCCATTTGAAGAGATGTAGATGGATCTAGTGGAGAAGGCAATGGCAACCCATTCCAGTACTCTTACCTGGCAAATCCCCTGGATGGAGGAGCCTGGTAGGCTGCAGTCCCTGGCGTCACTAAGAGTGGGGCATGACTGAGCGACTTCACTTTCACTTTTCACTTTCATGCATTGGAGAAGGAAATGGCAACCCACTTCAATATTCTTGCCTGGAGAATCCCAGGGACAGAGGAGCCTAGTGGGTTGCCGTCTATAGGGTCGTACAGAGTCAGACACGACTGAAGCGACTTAGCAGCAGCAGATGGATCTAGAGACTGTCATACAGAGTTAAGTAAGTCAGAAGGAGAAAAACTAATATTGTATATTAATGCATATATATGGAATCTAGAAAAATAGTACAGATGAACCTATTTGCAAAACAGAAGTACAGACACAGACACAGAGAACAAATGTATGGACACCAAGTGGGGAAAGGAGGGGTGGAATAAATTGGGAGATTAGGATTGACATTGGAGAAGGCAATGGCACCCCACTCCAGTACTCTTGCCTGGAAAATCCCATGGATGGAGGAGCCTGGTAGGCTGCAGTCCATGGGTTCGCTAAGAGTCGGACACGACTGAGCGACTTCACTTTCACTTTTCACTTTCATGCATTGGAGAAGGAAATGGCAACCCACTCCAGTGTTCTTGCCTGGAGAATCCCAGGGACGGGGGAGCCTGGTGGGCTGTCATCTCTGGGGTCGCACAGAGTCGGACATGACTGAAGCGACTTAGCAGCAGCAGCAGGATTGACATATATACACTACTATGTATAAGACAGATAACTAATGAGAACCTACAGGGGAAATAAAAAAGAAGTTACAATTTGTTTATAGGATGAAAATTAGCTTTAAAAATGCATTCCAATACACATTAGGTGCAGATAAATACTGTTTGCTTCTGCTTATACCAGGTACTTAGAATAACCAAATTCACAGAGTCAGAAAATACACTGATAGAGGCAAGTGACTAGGGGGTGAGGGGTGGGGAAAGGGGATAAGGAGTCAGTGTTTACTGGGGACAGAGCTTCAGTTCAGGAAGTTGAAATATTCAGAAGATGGATGATGATGAGAGTTGCACAACAAAGTCAATGTACTTAGTGCCACAGAACTGTACAGTTACATATGGTTAAAATAGCATGTTTTATATTATGTGACTTTTAGCACAATAAAAATAAATAAATTCAATGCTATTACTTTTATACCATTGAATTTAAATATTATTCTTCATCTTTATCTCCCTGTCATCTGGTAATCTCTGCTGACAGAATGGGCTAACTTATTTCTTTGATTTCAATGACTATTTTTTTAAATAATAACATTTAATTGATTCTAAACTCACTTTAGGGGGAAAATAAAACCACAAAAAACACTGGCATCTTTTAGTGTCCTAAAAGCAGTAGCATGTAATTATTTAATTTTTAGTGTTCTTTCTCTAAAAGAAAGAGAAAGAAAATGCATAAAAATGTAACAAAATAAATATTGCATAAAATAATGTAATGCTAGATAAGTTCTTTTATATTCTTTAAAATATCCAAATACATTGAAATTTGCATTGCTTATAAAATCTCTTGTCAAACTTTCTTCATAATGAAGCTTCTTAATAGCTTAGTCACTGAGTCATTTGGCTTCTCAACAGCTCACAAGTTAAAGCAGAAATGCATGTGAGGAAATTACTGTAGCTGACAACTTATAGGAACTGCTTTCTAATTTATTCTCAAATATTAGATCTACCCATTGACACCTATGTCAAAGAAAGAGTTGTCCATATGTGTCCATATGTCCACAAATAAGTGAGTCATGATCTATTTTCAACTTTTTAAGGCATGATAAATAAAAATCAAGTTCCACTGTTGGTTTGATCCTGAAGTAATTAATTAATTAATAATTAATTAAAGTAATAAATAAATTAATAAATTCTTACAGTTGTGAACACTTTATTTTGTGATGACATAGAAGGTCACCCTGTATGCCCAAGAAAACATTGCTGGAGACACATACAAACCTCTGAAGATATATGTAGCAACTAAATAATGGATACATTTTTCTTTAGGCTTGTCTTAAACTACATGACATAGTAAATTCAAATCTGGTGCTGCTACTGCTGCTGCTGCTAAGTCGCTTCAGTCGTGTCCGACTCTGTGCGACCCCATAGACAGCAGCCCACCAGGCTCCCCAGTCCCTGGGATTCTCCAGGCAAGAACACTGGAGTGGGTTGCCATTTCCTTCTCCAATGCATGAAAGTGAAAAGTGAAAGTGAAGTCGCTCAGTCGTGTCCGACTCTTAGCGACCCCATGGACTGCAGCCTACCAGGCTCCTCCGTCCATGGGATTTTCCAGGCAAGAGTACTGGAGTTGGGTGCCATTGCCTTCTCCGAATTCAAACCTAGTGGCCTTAAATAGCATGGATTTCTCTTCCCCATGGAGAGAAAGAGATGGAGCAAATGTAGTTCTTGTGGCTCCCTCAGTCCTCAGTTCCTACATTTGATATATTTTTTTTTCTGCTGTATCATATTTATCTGTGACTACATTGCCTTTTCAGCCCTGTTATTTCATGGTTGTAAAATGGTGTATGATTCTATTACAATCTATGGTGTGACCTGCTGAGTATATATATTCCCTATCATTTTCCTGTAATATCTAAATAATCTGATCAAAACTTTAATCTGTTGAAATGAGAAGAGGAAATCTTCCATGAGTTATTGATTCTGACAGAAATGTCATATGTGGAAATCATGGAGTATGCAGGCAGACTGATTGGACTTAAGAAAAACAAATTATGAAATATGATAAAATATACCTATGCCTCTAGGACTGTTGAAATTCACATGGTTTTATGAACTTAGGAAATTTATGGTATTTGGAGAAATAGTATACAATTCATTTTTATAATTTGGTTTAGAAAAACATTTTTACAAAAGGAAAGAGAAAACTAGGAAAAGAAAAATGTCACAGAGGAAGTGAAGAAAAGGACAGAGAAAAGGAGAATAGGTAGAAAGGAAAGGAGACAGTGAAATTGAAACAAGTTAATAAATTCTGTCATTATGGTATAACATAAGGGTTTCCTTCAAGTTAGGAAGAATTAGCAATAGCTATGAGGTTAACATCTAAACTATGTATCCTATGGAAAGAAGAGTTTACAAGTGTTTTTGATTAAAATTTATGACATGCAAATGCCCAATCAGATGAACCATGGCTAGAATCATAATGTTTAAAAAAATCTGTGTTCCTATAAATGTACTGAGTCTGTCTGAGGAAACTGCGTGTTTAACGAAAAGTGATTGTCTACACGGAATCTAGAAAAAAGATGATCTAAAGAAGAAACAATTGGCCATCTGTCTCCAGGCTTCTTCCTGGTTCAGAATGTTCTGAAAAGCTGGGGGGAAAAAGTATTCAGTCAGCTCAAAAGTTCTATTTCTTATTGAGCGTTAATAAATTGAAATCATGATATACAGCTGATAAAGAAAGCATGTATTATAAATACAAATATTAATCAAATAAAGGCTCTATTTTGGATGATTATTGGTTGGCCATGAATATTTTCCAGAAAGGAATGCTAGATGTCAAAAAACATTACAGAGGTTTTCATGTTTGTAAACCTCATTTGTAGTTTGTTAAAATAATCTCTGCCTTAGACCTTTAATTCTTTTTTTTTTTAAGTTTTTTTTTTTTTTTTTTTTTTTGGTGTAGGCCATTTTTAGAGTCTTTATTGAATTTGTTACAATACTGCTTCTGTTTTGCACTTTGGTTTTTTTGACCCTGAAGCATGTGGGGTTTTAACTCCCCAACCAGGGACTGAACCTGCTCCCCTTGCATTAGAAGGTGAAGTCTAACCACCAAACCACCAGGGAAGTCCCTAGCCTTAGATCACTGGAACTCTAAGAAATGAATACTCACATGCATGGTACTGCTGGATTTTGACTTTTTTTTCATACTGAGAGCTTCTGAATATACTGAAGTTAGAAACATATCGCTGTGTATTATCAAGAATTCTTTGAGGCTAAATGTTATAGAAAGATTGAAGCAATACCATAGAAGCCAGAAATTTAGAAATGCTGTTTTAAAAATTAGCTGCTATTGCAATGTAATGCAGAAATATGTATAAAATAATATGTTGCATTATTTAATGCAGTTGGGAAATAATTACAAATAAAAATATGCTATTAAAATAAGGTAATAAATGTGAGCTTCTGACTTTATGTGTGTGTGTGTGTGCGCGCGTGTGTTTTTAAGACTGGATATTAATAAGTTTATCAGATTAGTTGGAAGGTTAAAAGAATGGAGGAGTTAACTACCATGAATTGATTTTATGAAAAGTAAAAGGAAGAATCATGCATGTGAAAGCATTTTTTCAGCTTTAAAATACTTGCCACAAACACACACATCATATTGAGCAATATCTGTGGATAGAAAACTTTAATTATTTAGCCCTGATTTCAGGGTATAATCTATTGTGGAGAGTAGTCACCCTCTGTTTGAGATCCCTGATAACTTATTTTATTTTTTATTTTATTGAAACGTATTTGATTTACATCATTGTGTTATTAATAGCTTCTAGTGAATAGCAAAGTGATTCGGGTATGTGTGCTGTGCTGTGCTTAGTCGCTCAGTTGTGTTGGACTCTTTGCGACCCCATGGACTGCAGCCCACCAGGCTCCTCTGTCCATGGGATTCCCCAGGCAAGAATCCTGGAGTGGTTTGCCATGCCCTCCTCCAAGGGATCTTCCCAACGCATGGATAGAACCCAGGTCTCCTGCAAAGAATGACTTTCCTTTTCCATTATAGGTTATTATAAGATACTGAATATAGTTCCCTGTTCTATACAGGATATCCTTGTTTTTATCTATTTTTAAAATTTTTTAAATTGGAGTATAATTGCTTTACAATGTCATGCTAGTTTCTGCTGTACAACAACATGAACCAGTTGTATGCCTGATAATTCTTCCTGAAAAAAATCTTTCTGTGAAAGTGTTTCATGAGAATATGTCATTACTGACATTTAATGCCTATACAAGTCACCCATTGTTGGGAAATTTTGAAATATTTTCTTAAAGTACAAGCAGAAATTACAGTGGGAATCCACTTTACATTTTCATATTTTTCAATGAAAAAAAGAAAGGTGATCATAACTAAAATTTTTAATTCTCTAATTATTCTCTCCAGCATACTAATATTTACTCAACTTTTATCAGGAGTTATTGTGTAATTAAAAGCTTATGAAAAGCAAGCTAATGCATAGGGACATAAATTAATTACTTCATTTATAAACAGAATATTTCTTTCTATTTCCACCCACATTATCAGTTATTAATTTCATCATTAAAAGTTTATTTATTAAAGGCCAACTATATGGTGTGATAAATTATAAAATAAAAGTGAATGCCTATTTATTGCAGTAGGAGAAGGCAATGGCACCCCACTCCAGTACTCTTGCCTGGAAAATCCCATGGATGGAGGAGCCTGGTAGGTTGCAGTCCATGGGGTCGCTAAGAGTCGGGCACGACTGAGCGACTTTCACTTTCACTTTTCACTTTCATGCATTGGAGACGGAAATGGCAACCCACTCCAGTGTTCTTGCCTGGAGAATCCCAGGGATGGCAGAGCCTGGTAGGCTGCTGTCTATGGGGTCTCGCAGAGTCGGACACGACTGAAGCGACTTAGCAGCAATAGCAGCAGCAGGCAGAGTTTAAAGGTACATTTTCCTTCAAATCTCACACCCTTTCCCCTCCCTCCAAGGTTCTCATTCCCTGTTTACAATCAAATGCAAAGTTTTGTGAAGCAATTTTGCAAATATAATGAAAATTTCCAATCAGTGGATTTTAAGATACAGGGATTTTCCCTGTAGACCTGACCTAATCAAGAGAGCCCTTTAATTTCTTTTAAATTTAAATTTTTAAATTATTTTTCAAAAAATTTTAGATCAAAAAAGTTTTAATTTTTTTAATTAAATTTTTATTTATTTATTTATTTATAAGGCATACCAAGCAGCTTGTGGGATCTTAGTCTCAACCAAGAATTGAACCTAGGGCTTCAGCAGCAAAAGCACAGAGTCTTAACAACTGGACCACGGGGGATTCTAATGGAAAAGCCCTTTAATAGCATAGTACTTTCTTCTGGCTGATGAAAGACGAAATTAGGGTTTCAGAGCTCCAGAGATTCAAAGTGTGTGTATGCTCAGTTGTGTCCAACCCTTTGTGACCCCATGGACTGTAGTCTGCCAGGCTCCACTATCCATGGGATTCCCCAGCAAGAATACTGGAGTGGGTTGCCATTTCCTCCTTCAGAAGATCTTACCGACCCAGGGATCAAACCTGCAGCTTCTGCATTGGAGGTGGATTCTTTATCACTGAGCCACCTGGGAAGCCCTCAGCTGAGTGCCCCAACCCTCTAGTCTAGGACAGAAGTCCCACTAGGCATTTATTACATGACTCTGAAACATTCTGTCATAGCTCAACCTATAAAAGGAGAAAAGGAGACAGGTGACTTGCCTGAATATTGTATCATAATTTGGACTTAAATATTCAGTCTTTGTTTATAATTTCATTTGTTTGAAGCTTAATGGTACTAAAAGAGTATACAAGAAAAATTAATATGATTACAATAGGATCAGTATCTGTTGTCATCTATGAGTTCTGCCTTATCTGATCTTTGGAAGTATGTTTTTAATTTTGATTTAAGTATTTGAATAAGCAAGTCACTTTAAGAATTGGTGTCAAGCAGTATATATGAGGTAAAGGGAGGTGACTATGATGAGTGTGGTTAGTTTCAAAGATATTCTCGCTTGTTGAAGAAAATGTGAACTGATGGTGTCATTAGAAACTTGAAAGTTTTGGAGGAAAACACATGGAAGGATTCACTATAGAATGCTAATTCCTAAATTATGTATAAATCCAGATGTGGTTGTACTCAGGCACTAACCATGCCTCTATTCAACTGGCAAATTTGCAGGAAGCTTGGAAAGAGGGAGATGGAAGAGAAATTTGTAGCTTGTGACAGGGCAATTCTAGGTTTATTGTGAGACCAGAACCCAACAAAAAAGAAAGCTGGAACTGATTGCCACACCGAGTGTAGCTGAAGTCTTTAGGGCTGTTAGGCTGGAAGGGGAAAGGTCAAAAGTAATGATTAAGTCAGAGACGTTCTGAAGGAAAGAGTTATTAGTCCAAGATGACACATAAATTATAACTCCTCTCTGGTTAGGAGATAGTGAAAGTGCATGGGAAATATATGATTATTATATTCTGTTTTTTGAGTGCTGTGTTGGCATTGGATTCCCATTTATGTTAAGCAGGAGAGATAAAACACCATTTGAATCCAAAGAATTAGTTGATTTAGTTACACAGACCAGAAAGGAGAAAGATATGCAGTCAGTCAGTCAGTCAGTTCAGTCGCTCAGTCCTGTCTGACTCTTTGCAACCTCGTGAATCGCAGCATGCCAGGCCTCCCTGTCCATCATCAACTCCCGGAGTTCATGCAAACTCATGTCCATCGAATCAGTGATGCCATCCAGCCGGCTCATCCTCTGTCATCTCCTTTTCCTCCTGCCCCCAATCCCTCCCAGCAGCAGAGTCTTTTCCAGTGAGTCAACTCTTTGCATCAGGTGGCCAAAGTACTGGAGTTTCAGCTTTAGCATCAGTCCTTCCAAAGAAATCCCAGGGCTGATCTCCTTCAGAATGGACTGGTTGGATCTCCTTGCAGTGCAAGGGACTCTCAAGAGTCTTCTCCAACACCACAGTTCAAAAGCATCAATTCTTTGGCGCTCAGCCTTCTTCACAGTCCAACTCTCACATCCATACATGACTACTGGAAAAACCATAGCCTTGACTAGACGGAACTTTGTTGGCAAAGTAATGTCTCTGCTTTTCAATATGCTATCTATGTTGGTCATAACTTTTCTTTCCAAGGAGTAAGCGACTTTTAATTTCATGGCTGCAGTCATCATCTGCAGTGATTTTGGAGCCCAGAAAAATAAAGTCTGACACTGTTTCCACTGGTTCCCCATCTATTTCCCATGAAGTGATGGGACCAGATGCCATGATCTTTGTTTTCTGAATGTTGAGCTTTAAGCCAACTTTTTCACTCTCCTCTTTCACCTTCATCAAGAGGCTTTTGAGTTCCTCTTCACTTTCTGCCATAACAGTGGTGTCATCTGCATATCTGAGATTATTGATATTTCTCCCAGCAATCTTGATTCCAGCTTGTGCTTCTTCCAGCCCAGTGTCTCTCATGATGTACTCTGCATAGAAGTTAAATCAGCAGGGTGACAATATACAGTCTTGACATACTCCTTTTCCTATTTGGAACCAGTCTGTTGTTCCATGTCCAGTTCTAACTCTTGCTTCCTGACCTGCATATAGGTTTCTCAAGAGGCAGGTCAGGTGGTCTGGTATTCCCATCTCTTTCAGGATTTTCCACAGTTTATTGTGATCCACACAGTCAAAGGCTTTGGCATAGTCAATAAAGCAGAAATATATGTTTTTCTGGAACTCTCTTGCTTTTTCAATGATCCAGCAGATGTTGGCAATTTGATCTCTGGTTCCTCTGCCTTTTCTAAAACCAGCTTGAACATCTGGAAGTTCACGATTCACGTATTGCTGAAGCCTGGCTTGGAGAATTTTGAGCATTACTTTACTAGCGTGTGAGATGAGTGCAATTGTGCAGCAGTTTGAGCATTCTTTGGCATTGCCTTTCTTTGGGATTGGAATGAAAACTGACCTTTTCCAGTCCTGTGACCACTGCTGAGTTTTCCAACTTTCCTGGCATATTGAGTGCAGCACTTTCACAGCATCATCTTTGAGGATTTGGAATAGCTCAACTGAAATGCCATCACCTCCACTAGCTTTGTTCATAGTGATGCTTTCTAAGGCCCACTTGACTTCACATTCCAGGTTGTCTGGCTTTAGTTGAGTGATCACACCATCGTGATTATCTGGATCGTGAAGATCTTTGTACAGTTCTTCTGTGTATTCTTGCCACCTCTTCTTAATATCTTCTGCGTCTGTTAGGTCCATACCATCTCTGTCCTTTATCGAGCCCATCCTTGCATGAAATGTTCCCTTGGTATCTCTAATTTTCTTGAAGAGATCTCTAGTCTTTCCCATTCTGTTTTTTTCCTCTATTTCTTTGCATTGATTTCTGAGGAAGGCTTTCTTATCTCTTCTTGCTCTTCTTTGGAACTCTGCATTCAGATGCTCATATCTTTCCTTTTCTCCTTTGCTTTTCACTTCTCTTCTTTTCACAGCTATTTGTAAGGCCTCCCCAGACAGCCATGTTGCTTTTTTGCATTTCTTTTCCATGGGGATGGTCTTGATCCCTGTCTCCTGTACAATGTCATGAACCTCATTCCATAGTTCATCAGGCACTCTATCTATCAGATCTAGTCCCTTAAATCTATATCTCACTTCCACTGTTTAATCATAAGGGATGTGATTTAGGTCATACCTGAATGGTCTAGTGGTTTTCCCTACTTTCTTCAATTTAAGTCTGAATTTGGCAATAAGGAGTTCATGATCTGAGCCACAGTCAGCTCCCGGTCTTGTTTTTGCTGACTGTATAGAGCTTCTCCATCTTTGGCTGCAAAGAATATAATCAATCTGATTTTGGTGTTGACCATCTGGTGATGTCCATGTGTAGAATCTTCTCTTGTGTTGTTGGAAGACAGTGTTTGCTATGACCAGTGCATTCTCTTGGCAAAACTCTATTAGCCTTTGCCCTGCTTCATTCCATATTCCAAGGCCAAATTTGCCTGTTACTCCAGGTATTTCTGACTTCCTACTTTTGCATTCCAGTCCCCTAGAAAGAAAAGGACAACTTTTTTGGGTGTTAGTTCTAAAAGGTCTTGTAGGTCTTCATAGAACCGTTCAACTTCAGCTTCTTCACTGTTACTGGTTGGGGCTTAGACTTGGATTACTATGATATTGAATGGTTTACCTTGGAAACAGAGATCATTCTGTCGTTTTTGAGATTGCATCCAAGTACTGCATTTCGGACTCTTTTGTTGACCATAATGGCTACTCCATTTCTTCTAAGGGATTCCTGCCCACAGTAGTAGATACAATGGTCATCTGAGTTAAATTCACCCATTTCAGTCCATTTTAGTTTGCTGATTCCTAGAATATCGACATTCACTCTTGCCATCTCCTGTTTGACCACTTCCAATTTGCCTTGATTCATGGACCTGACATTCCAGGTTCCTATGCAATATTGCTCTTTACAGCATCAGACCTTGCTTCTATCATCAGTCACATCCACAGCTGGGTATTCTTTTTGCTTTGGCTCCATCCCTTCATTCTTTCTGGAGTTATTTCTCCACTGATCTCCAGTAGCATATTGGGCACCTACCGACCTGGGGAGTTCCTCTTTCAGTATCATATCATTTTGCCTTTTCATACTGTTCATGGGGTTCTCAAGGCAGGAATACTGAAGTGGCTTGCCATTCCCTTCTCCAGTGGACTACAGTCTGTCAGACCTCTCCACCATGACCTGCCTGTCTTGGGTGGCCCCACAAAGCATGGCTTAGTTTCACTGACTTAGACCAGGCTGTGGTCCTAGTATGATTAGATTGTCTAGTTTTCTCTGATTATGGTTTCAGTGTGTTTGCCCTCTGATGCCCTCTTGCAACACCTACAATGTTACTTGGGTTTCTCTTACCTTGGACATGGGGTATCTCTTTGTGGCTGCTCCAGCAAAGCGCAGCCACTGCTCCTTACCTTGGACAAGGGGTATCTCCTCACTGCCGCCCCTCCTGACCTTGAACTTGGAGTAGCTCCTCTCGGTCCTCCTGCGCCTGCACAGCCACCTCCTTGGACGTGGGGTAGCTCCTCTTGGCTACCGCCCCTCAGGCATGGGGTCCTTCCAGCTTCTGCCCCTGACCTCAGAGGTGGGGTAGCTCCTCTAGGCCGCACTTTGTGCACCATCGCAGCTGCCCACACTTGTGATATGCAGTGAAGAAAATGGCAACCCACTCCAGTACTCTTGCCTGGAAAATCCCATGGATGGAGGAGCCTGGAAGGCTGCAGTCCATGAGGTCGCTAAGAGTTGGACACGACTGAGCGACTTCACTTTCACGTTTCACTTTCATGCATTGGAGAAGGAAATGGCAACCCACTCCAGTGTTCTTGCCTGGAGAATCCCAGGGACGGGGGAGCCTGGTCGGCTACCGTCTATGGGGTCACACAGAGTCAGACACGACTGAAGCGACTTAGCAGCAGCAGCATTGAAGTCGCTCAGTCGTGTCCAACTCTCAGCGACCCCATAGACTGCAGCCCACCAGGCTCCTCTGTCATGGGATTTTCCAGGCAAGAGTACTGGAGTGGGTTGCCATTGCCTTCTCCGTGTGATATACAGTATCAAATAGTAAATGAGATGATACTTTTTGTTAAGTTGTTTACACTACTTGTTTTTCTCAAAATAAATCTTCAAGTGACAGGATCTTGTTAGGTCATTAATTTAATTAAAAATCTGTTGATTTTCTGCTATGTGCCTAACATTGTTCTGTTGTTGTTATTCAATCACTAAGTCATGCCCGACTCTGTGACCCCATGGACTGCGGTACACCAGGCTTCCCTGTTCTTCACCATCTCCAGGAGTTTGCTCAAGTTCAAATCCATTGAGTCGGTGATGCCATCCAACATTCTCATCTTCTGTTGCCCCCTTCTCCTTTTGCCTTCAATCTTTGCCAGCATCAGGGTCTTTTCCAATGAGTTGACTCTTCGCATCAGGTGGCTTCATCATCAGTCCTTCTGATGAATATTCAGGGTTGATTTCCTTTAGGATTGACTGGTTTGATCAGCTATCACGTATATATATATATCCCTCCCTCTTGGATCTCCCTCCTAACCCCACATGCCATCCTGTTAAGTTTTTTAAATCAACTGTAATAAGAACAACCTGACTGTACTTCTATAAAGTTATTATTTGGACAAGAATGATCAACACTGTAATACAAGGCACATGGGTAATAGAATCGGATGAAGGAGATGAGAGTTGTGGCTCACAGGGAAGCATGTCTAGCAAGGATCCTTCAACTAAGGACCCTGACAACAGCTTTGCTTATTCCAGGTATGAAAGGACAACTGGTGGGATGATTCCATCCATCCTGTGAAGTTGTTACCAGGGATTCAGGGGTTCAGTGTAGCAGATGAGCAAGAATCTTTCAGGCAAAGATTCTTTGCTTGAAAAAACTGAAAGGATAAGAGAAAAACACACACTCCTCAAATGATTAAAAGGAGAGAAAGATAAAGAAAGAAAAAGAGAAGAGATAAAAGGAAATAACAAATGACTGGATTGTACTGGATGGTGGAATGAAGATTTAAAACCATGTACAAAGCAGGAGGAAATAACAATAAATAGGAATAAGTCAAAGAAGGTGAGATCAAAGTGAAGTGGGACAAAAATGATCACCTTGTTGAAGGACAGACCCCTGGTCCCTCCCATTATGGCTCAAATATGAGTTGTGATCTTTGGGGGGAGAAAAATGAATAATACTCAAGAGAGAAATCCAGCCTTTAAAATGTATTTTAAAGTGAAATGATAGATATGTTAGAGGTCTTTTGCAGATGACAGACCCTTCAGTTCATGGAAACTGAGAGACTATTTTCCTCCCAGATTTCAGTTGCCAGTTTTTGAGATTCAGCATATTTAGGATGTTTTTCATTTCTAGATTTCTACTTCTTAGTTTTAAACTTATTCTTGGTGTCAGCAGTTGTAGTTTTGTGTAAAATGCAGCATTTGAAACCAGAAAAGAATGCTCTAAATGGTCTGCCCTTTGAAATATCACCTTGTTCTGGGCACTAAGAGTTAATGCTTTATTTTAATAGGAATAGACTTTGGCCTATGGTGTTGTCAAGACCCTGCTATGAAAGACGGGAAATAAGATTGACAATATAACGACATATTGCTTATAAATTACAGCAAAACACTTTTCTCTTTAGGAAAGCAAGAACTGAGAGCAGGGTGTTTTGCATTGTTTGTAGAACATGCTTAAACTACCTGCTCACTAACAAAATGATGGAAAATAATAAGTTTTAAAAGCATGATTATACAAGTCATTGTTGATGATGATATAAAAACTGACTTCATATTAATTATCCTGGGCCCTTTTATTCCAATATTTAGTAACACATCTAAAATTAATTTTATTGGAATATAATTGCTTTACAATGTTAAGTGTTAAGTTTCTGCTGTACAACAAAGTGAACAGATACATGTATACATATATCCCTTGTTTTTGGATTTCCTTCCCATTTAGATCACCACAGAGCACTGAGTAGAGTTCCCTGTGCTGTACAGTAGGTTCTCATTAGTCATCTATTTTATACACAGTATCAACAGTATATACATGTCAATCTCAGTCTCCAGTTTACCTTACCCCCCTTTCCCCATTGGTGTCCATACGTTTGTTCTCTATGTCTGTGTCTCTATTTCTGCTTTGTAAATAAGATCATCTATACCATCTTTCTAGATTCCACATATATGCATTAATATAAGATACATGTTTTTCTCTTTTGAGTTACTTCACTAGGTATGAGAGTCTCTAGGACATTTTGTTGTTATTAGACACTAAAACCAGGGAAATAAGATGTCCTTAACCCACCATATATAAAACTTGTGCTTTGGTCAAGTTTTTACAACATAAGTGAACAAACTTTTCTCTTTAAAAGGCCAGATAGAGAATATTTGTGGCCACATGATCTCTCCTGCAACTGTTCAATTCTGCCATGTGATACAAAAGCAGCCATGTGCAAGATATAAGTCAGTGAGCATGGCTGTGCCCCAATGAAACTTTATTTACAAAAACAGGTGGTCTAGATCTGACCCACAGCCTCTATCTTGCCAACTTCTGCTTTACAAAAGCTAAGAGAAATGAAACATGGCCCCCACCATTAAACTTTTACCCGTCTTCTATCAGGGGCTTCCCAGGTGGTGCCCTGGAGGAGGGCATGGCAACCCACTCCAGTATTCTTGCCTGGGAAATTCAATGAACAGAGGAGCCTGGCGGGCTACAGCCCATGGGGTTGCAAAGAGTTGGACACGACTGAGCATCTGAGCACATCCTCTTTCAATTGACGGTATTTTTAGCAGTTAAGAATAGGTACCACAGTGAGGCATTAAAGAAAGGGAGTGCGTGAAACAAAACTGAATGATTTTGCTGAGTGTTCCAAACAGTGTGGGAGAATGACGGTGACAAAGCAAAGAACAGTTATAAGTACTAAATGCTGGTGTGTTCCTCAGTAGAGATGTGCCTGGTATTTTGACAATCCTCAGTTCACTGTTGGGTGAACTGCCTAGGCTTGAGAGCTCAAATTAGGAAGTAGCAGCCATATATGACCTCCACTCCTGGCTTCTGTCTCTCCATTAAGAATTTTCCAACCCTCTCAAGCACGCTAAAGTCTGCAAATGTAACAAGCCAGTGGGATTTAGGATCCCTTTTCTAATATTTTGTATTTGGGTTTAGGCCTTCTACAAGTTGGAGAATGCCAAATGGATGAATTTCAATAGTATTCTGTTAACTTTTAGTTTGTATGGAAGTGGAGTAAGTTTAAAAATAAACAAATATTGTATATTAATGCATATATGTGGAATCTAGAAAAATGGTCCCATTTGCAAAGCAGAAATAGAGACACAGATGCAGAGAACAAATGGATACCAAGGGGTAAGGATGGGGGGGTGGTGGGTGGAATTGGAGATTGGGGTTGACACATATACACTATTGATCCTAGGTATAAAACAGATAATTAATGAGAACACACTATATAGCACAGAGAAGTCTATGTAATGCTCTCTGGTGACAAAAAGAGGGCATATGTGTATATATATTGCTGACTCACTTTGCTGTACTATAGAAACTAATACAATATTGTAAACCAACTAAACAAATTAACCAATAAAGTCAATTAATTGGTTAATACAATAATTTAGTAAAATCAATTAATTATAAAATTAATAAAAATCAATTTTATAAAAAGTAAACAAGAAATAAGAAAATGGTAAACAAAGGACTTTACAGAATTCTAGGCCTGATTATATTTTTAAGATCTTGAAAGACATAATCTCTGGTTTATAAATGAGATTTCACAGTGCCTGACTCCAATAACATAAAGGATAAAACAACTTAATTTTTTAAATGCTAATTTGAAAAACTAGTACATTTTAATCAGAGCAGTTGGACTCTGTGTACAGTTACTCCTTTGGCAGAAGTGTAGGTAATTTATTGAAAAATTATTTGTCACATATTTAAACATGAAAACTACTATAGTGAGAACCATTCAGAAAATGCATAATTGGAAGAAGCATGGAAACATATACACTAACATATGTAAAATAGCCGAAGGGAATTTGCTATATGACACAGAGAACTCAAATCAAGCTGCGTGACAACCTGGGATGGGAAGGGGTAAGAGGTGGGAAGGGAGGTTCACAAGGGAGGGGACCTATGTATATTTATGGCTGATTCATGTTCACATGTGGCAGAAAACAGCACAGTATTGTAAAGCAATTATCCTTCAACTAAGAATAAATAAATTTTAAAAATCTGTTAAAGAGAAACAAGATACGTGTAAGAATTGACTGAAGTGTAATTAATAACAACTCAAGAATTGTACACTAGTGTTATAAAAGCAGCATGAAGGACTTTCCTGGTGATCCAGTGCTTAAGGCTTTGTCTTCTGATTCCAGGGGTGCAGGTTCAATTCATGGTCAGAGAGATGCCACATGCTTTGTGGCCAAAAAACCAAAGCATAAAATAGAAGCAATATTGTAATAAATTCAATAAAGGCTTTTAAAAAAATGTTCCACATAAAGACTGCTTTGGCTATTTGGGGTCTTTTGTGTTTCCGTAGCTCTAGTAATTTTGTGATACTATCTTTAGGGTTTTCTATGTACAGTATCATGTCATCTGTAAACAGTGAGAAGTTTATTTCTTTTCCAATCTGGATTTCTTTTATTTATTTTTCTTCTCTGATTGCAGTAGCTAGGACTTCCAAAACTATGTTGAATAACAGTGATGAAAGTGGACACCCTTGTCTTTTCCCTGATCTTAGGGGGAATGCTTTCAGTTTTTCACCATTGAGAATAATGTTTGCTGTCGGCTTATCATATATCGCCTTTACTACGTTGAGGTAGGTTCCTTCTATGCCCGTTTTTTTGAAGAGTTTTAATCATAAGTGGGTGCTGAATTTTATCAAAGGCTTTTTCTGCATCTATTGAGATTATCATATGGTTTTTAATCTTTCAATTTGTGAATATGGTGTATCACATTGATTGATTTGCATGTATTGAAGAATCCTTGTATCCCTGGAATAAACCCAACTCAATCATGGTGTATGAGCTTTTTCATGTGTTGCTGAATTCTGTCTTGAAAAAGAAGAATGGAGCTGGAAGAATCAACCTTCCTGACTTCAAATTATACTAAAAGCTACAGTCATCAAGACTGTATGGTGCTGGCACAAAACCAGAAACATAGACCAATGGAACAAGATAGAAAGCCCAGAAATAAACGCATGCACCTCTGGGTACCATATTTTTGACAAAGGAGGCAAGAATATACAATGGGGCAAAGACAGCCTCTTCAATAAATGGTGCTGGGAAAACTGGACAGCAACATGTAAAAGAATGAAATTAGAACAGTTCCTACACCATACACAAAGATAAACTCAAAATGGATTAAAGACCTAAATGTAAGACCAGAAACTACAAAACTCTTAGAGAAAAACATAGGCAGAACACATGATGACATAAATTAAAGCAAGATTCTCTATGACCCACCTCCTAGAGTAATGGAAATAAAAGCAAAAGTAGACAAGTGGGACCCGATTAAGCTGAAAGGCTTTTGCATAGCAAAGGAAACTATAAGCAAGGTGAAAAGACAACCCTCAGAATGGGAGAAAATAATAGCAAGTGAAACAACTGACAAAGGATTAATTTCCAAAATATACAAGCAGCTCACACAATTCAATACCAGAAAAACAAACAACCCAGTCAAAAAGTGGGAGAAAGACCCAAACAGACATTTCTCCAAAGAAGACATACAGATGGCTAACAAACACATGAAAAGATACTCAACATCTCTCACTATTACAGAAATGCAAATCAAAACCACAAGGAGATATCACCTCACACTGGTCAGAATGGTCATCATCAAAAAGTCTACAAACAGTAAATGCTGGAGAGGGTGTGGAGAAAAGGGAACCCTCTTGCACTGTTGGTGGGAATGTAAATTGATATAGCCACTATGGAAGACAGCATGGAGATTCCTTAAAAAACTAGAACTAAAACCATCATATGAGCCAGCAATGCCACTCCTAGGCATATACCCTGAGGAAACCAAGATTGAAAAGACACATGTATCCCAGTGTTCATTGAAGCGCTATTTACAATAGCTAGAACATGGAAGCAACCTAGATGTCCATTGACAGATGAATGGATAAAGAAGTTGTGGTACATATACACAATGTAATATTACTCAGCCATAAAAAGGAATGCATCTGAGTCAGTTCTAATGAGGTGGATGAACCTAGAGCCTATTATACAGAGTGAAGCAAGTTAGAAAGAGAAAGATAAATATCATATACTAACGCATATATACAGAATGTAGAAAAAATGGTACTGAAGAATTTATTTGCAGGGCAGCAATGGAGAAACAGACATAAAAAATAAACTTATGGACATGGAGAGAAGGGAAGAGAGGGTGAGAAGTATGTTGAGAGTAACATGGAAACTTACACTACCATATGTAAAACCGATAGCCAACGGGAATTTGCTCTGTGTTTCAGCAAACTCAAACAGGGGCTCTGTATCAACCTAGAAGGGTGGGGTGGGGAGGGAAAAATGGAAGGGATGTTCAAAAGGTGGGGAGATGAGTCCAAAAAAGACACTGCAGGAGAAACGTCAGAATGAGCTCTGGTTACATGGTCACAGTGCCTGAAAATTGTGAGCCACCTAAGCTCACCTTTAATACCTATTCAAGATACTGTGGCATCTCTTTTCATAAGTCTTCATTATGTCACTTATTAATGTATTCTCTCATGTTGTAAACATGCATTGAGTTCTTTCTCAGTGATCGATGTCATGGCTACCATGAATATGCTGTTGTTGTGTAGTTGCTAAGTCATGTTCTGCTCTTTGCAACTCCTTGGACTACAGCACCTCAGGCTTCCCTGTCCTTCACTGCTTCCCAGAGTTTGCTCAAACTCATGTCCGTAGGGAGAGTGATACCATCCAAACATCTTATCCAACCCTGACTTGGAAACTATCAACCAAGAGTGAGTGGCAGTGCCATTGGGCTGGTCCAGACAAGTGTACCTAGAATCTCGGCTGGAAGATGGACTCTGTTTATCCTCCTGTGCCAGCACATCTGGGGTTGCCTGGAAAGGGCTTGGAATATCAGCTCACATGACCAGGAACTCATCATACAGAAAGAGAAACCTTGGATATATTGATAGAAACTGAAGACCGAAAGTCTGGAAACAAAGAAGAGAGAGGGAGTATATCCAAGGCCTTTGTTCTTTATTACATCAAGTTGGGCTTTTGTCTTCACAACTGGAGGCTGAAATGAAGGTAAGGAGAATAGGTTTAAAACCTTGGAAAGGGGATGGTGGGATGGATTGGGAGAGCAGCATTGACTTATATACAACCACCATGTGTAAAATAGACAGCTAGTGGGAAACCGCTGCACAGGACAGGGAGCTCAGCTCAGTTCTGTGATGACCTAGAAGCTGGGATGAGCGAGGAGAGGCTGAGAAGGGGGGAGACATATGTGCACGGCTGATTCATTTCATTGTACAGCAGAAACCGACACATTGTAAAGCAGTTATACTCCCCCCAGTTTTTTAAATCTAATTCTCTAAGAAGATCTAAAAACATCCTAAATCTGAATACAAAAACATGAACACAACAGATATAAATTATAATGCTAAAGAGCTATTAAAAAAAAGGACACAATTACAATGCAAAGTTTAATCTTGCTAACATTTGCTAACTTTAATTAGCAAAGTTTAAGTCCTGTAATCTAGGCTCAAAGCCCCAACTATCTTTAGTAATCATATATTCATAATTCAGCAACTATATATTACATCATCAATAACATTTTTCCAAAATCCTCTTTTTCCCAAAACAACAATTTAAAACAGTAACTAAAATTTGTTTCGTATGACCTGTTACTAATCATGTGGTATCTACTTCTCTTTCCAGTCACTCACCACACTTTTTTCAAAATATATGTAATATTTCATTAAAGATCAATGTTTTCTTCTCTAACATGGTGATATGAAGACTCTTAGTACTCAGATGCCAAAAAGTTGAGAAAGTTTCTTCTGCAAATGAGCCATATGTCCCTGGGTTAAAGGGCAATGAGATAGTGCTAAGCAGTCATATGGTTTTCAGCACTTATCCTGATAAACGGCAGGTCAAGGAGGGTTGTGTTTAATAGTATATTCCTCAGTGAAATGTCCCTCTTCCTCAATGTGTCCTCTGTGTGAGCTAATTAAAATCACGTTTGCTGCACTGTCAGCAAACCAAGTTGCTGACTTTCCTATTGTCTCAACACATGTACAAAAAAAAAAAAAAAAAAATGAATGCTGGCATATGATACACCTGAGCTGATAAAGCCTCCTTGACATGGAAAACGACCTGTGCTTTTTGCAGTCTACACTTGCAACTTCTTCCTCCTCTCATATGTGCTATTACCATTCACTTATATCGCAGGCATATAGACATTAAATAAGTTGAGAAAAACATGGCTACTGGTTTGTTGCTCAAATCTGGAGAAACAGTTTCTACCTTGTTAAACATACCTGAGTCTCTCAAACTCACTCAATGGAAACTAGGGCGATGTCACACAGTTGTGCATTTTTAACTCTTATTAGTTATCAAGACTATACTTGATCAATACTATTTAGTCCCTCAAATTATGAAAGTATTATCTGAAAAGGAATTTCAGTGAGTTAAAGCCCATACTCGGAGAAGGCAATGGCAACCCACTCCAGTACTCCTGCCTGGAAAATCCCATGGAGGAGGAGCCTGGCAGGCTGCAGTCCACGGGGTCACTAAGAGTCGTGCACGACTGATAAATGTGTACAAAAGCAGCGTTAATCATCACCCCTTCCTTATCACACATTTTCCGTCTGAACAGTGACACCAATGGTAAGAATTTTTTTTTTTTTTTTTGTATTTACTTGCATGATATTCTCCTTGCAGGAAATACATGGTTAATAAATAAATGGTTTAAAGAGTTTATTGTGTTGAAGCTTTCTTTTCTCAACAAATATGAATATAACTCAATTGACAGATGACTTTTCCATTCTACCCTATACCACAAAGACTAACGTAAGTCAGTCCCCTACATACGAACCAGTTCTATTCACCAGAGTTGGCCTAAGTCCAGTTTGTTCATTAAGTCCAGCAAAGTTAGCCTAGGTACCAACTAGAAAAACCCACTACATAGTACTGGACTGTAATAGGTTTATGATACTTTTCACACCAATAACACATAGAAAACAAACACAAGAAATAAACCATTTTTAATCTTGTAGTCCCAGTATCTGGAAAAGGACAGTAGTACCAGGTACATCACTGCTGCTTTGACAGTTGCTTCAGAACATCCTGGGCTTCGAATAAAGACACTGAAGCACTGTTCTCCATACAGTAAAGTGCACGAAAGCACAACACTTGTACAGAATGCATGCGTGTGACAACGTACGCCAGACGCGTGAACTAACTGACGTGGTTGAACATGTGAACACACGTTGCCATCCTTGAAATTTTGCCACTTGAAGCTTTGTATGCAGGGGCTTTCTGTCTTTATGTGAGTCTTTGATCCATAGGATACAGCAGTTGAATGAAGTGGACAGAAAGACACATGAGTGAATAAACAGGTGATTTGTAATTATACTAATTACGAATGGTGGTGGTGGTTTAATCGCTAAGACGTGTCCTCCTCTTTGTGACCCCATGGACTGTAGCCCTCCAGCTCCTCTGTCCATGGGATTTCCCAGGCAAGATTCCTGGAGTGGGTTGCCATTTCCTTCTCCAGGAGATCTTCTCGACCCAGGGATCAAACCCTTGTCTCCTGTATTTCAGGTGGATTCTTCTACCACTGAGCCACCAGGAAAGCCCTATACTAATTATACTTGAATTTAATCAGAGTCTTTTATCACAGTTATTATAAAATAGAAAGCTACCACACCAAGGACCAGTAATTGTGGAGGACCGTTTAGAATTCTCCCTGTAGCAAAGTCCTTTCATTATCTGGTCCGAAGTTAATTTGAAAACTCTCTAACATTTACATCCATCCCTAAGTCTGTGATTTTCAAATTGGACCTGAAACATTGGCATAATCTGGGAACTTGTTAGACATGCAATTCTGAAGCCCACCTCAAACCTACTGGATCAGAAACTCTAGGATGCGAACGCCAAATTGACATTTTTCATAAACCCTAGGCATGGTTCTGATATACCCTGAATTTAAGAACCACTTTCCTAGATCAGACTTCTCAGCTTTTAATATGCAGACAAATCGTCTTGGGATAACTAAACAGAGAAGGATTCAACCAGATTGGGCTTGAAAATTTGCACGGTTATCATGTTATCTAGTGATTTAACTACTCTTGGTCCATGCACACACTTTGTAGATTACCGGACCAAAAAGTCAAAGGGACCTCTTCTCAGAAATACCAGGTACTTCCCAGGGTCTTTGACTTTGACTATTCCATTCTTTTTGTCTCAGAATATCCTTTTCATAACTTGTCTACCAATGAAATCCTACTTCCTCTCAAAACCCATTTCCAAAACCAACCCTCTTTTGGAGATTTCCCTAGAAAAATGTATACACCCCTCTATTCCTCTTTTTCCCCAAGATTTTGTGTCCACATCCATAATAACACTCATTGTATTGTAATTATTTAAATATCTCATTTCCCCACTAAACTTATGCATGTCTTATCTTTAGTCTCATACGTTTGAACACATTTGCCCCCTCCCTAAAATATTTGTTGAATTAATATATGTATGAATTAGTGCATGTCAGGCAAAAGAAAATTAATCTTATATGTATTCATGAAAAATATTTTCTTCTAATGTTGTTTGTATTATCACAATATTTGAGAAATTAAATGTATGACAATACACTTGGGTTTGTGCAGCTTCATTAATAATAAACATAACCAAATTTGTGGATGACTGAATGCTTGACTGGTTAGATAACCTAAAACTTGTCATTAGTAATCTTACAGCATGTGGCAACAAGGGCTTGAAATGCTACTGTAATTCCATTAAAATAAGAGAGGCTAATGTTTGAATAAACTGAAATAGGAGAGAGATTATGTTGAAAGGCAACTTCTTAAGAATCATTACAAGTCAATTTGCAAAAAGAACTATTGGGAAACTCCTCAAAATTTTCTCCTCTAATTTCTATAAAAGAAACTGGTATTTGAGTCAAAGGTGGATTGAGACTGTAGCTCACACTTATGCAAGTCAATTCATGCCTTAGCTTAAAATGTCTTGCCGCCTCACAAGTGGTAGCATTACCTTGAATTTTACCATTTCATTATGCATAATGTCATTATAGTTATCAAATCAAGCATTAGAATAAGCACAGTTTGCTGATAATATTACATTCTTGAGCCTCATAAGAATTAATAATCAGGATATTTTATATTTCTTTAGCCTTCTTTTTATGACAACTTAAGGGCTTCCCCGGAGGCTCAGTGGTAGAGAATCTGCCTGCTGATGCAGAAGACATGAGTTCGATCCTTGGGTCTGGAAGGTCCCCTGGAGAAGGAAATGGCAACCCACTTCAGTATTCTTGCCTGGGAAATCCCAAGGACAGAGGAGTGGAGCCTGGTGGACTGTACAGTCCATGGGGCCCCAAAGAGTCAGACCCAACTGAGCATGCAAGCATATATATATATATATATATATATAACACCTTATGTTCATAAGGAAATTATAATGACAACAACATCTGTCATTTCCAAGCCTTTAAAAAATGGGTTAGATATATATGGCAAAAGTTGCAAAATGAGTTGGAAAGAGCTGGTAATGGTAAATAGATACTATTGCACTGATTTATTGATTCATCAAACAATTTTTGAGCAGCTACCTTCTGCTAGGTACTAGATACATAGAGGTGACTAATGTATAGCTTTTGAGAGACCCCAGCTATGAAAGTTAGCCGTTGTTGTTGTTGTGTCTGACTCCTGCAACCCCAAAGACTGTAGTCCACCAGGCTCCCCGTCCATAGGATTTCCCAAGAAGAATGCTGAAGTGGGTTGCTATTTCCTCCTCTAGGGAATCTTCCCGACCCCGGGATCACACCCATAGTTCCTGCTTGGCAGGCTGATTCTTTACTTCTCAGCCACCTGGAAAGCTCAACCAAATACACAATTTGTCCATGTCATCTATATAATAATGCCCCTCTTCAAGTCAGGATTTCTAAGCAAGAATACTGGAGTGGGTTGCCATTTCTTCCTCCATGGGATCTCTCTGGCCTAGGGATTGAAGCTGTGCCTTCTGCATCTCCTGCACTGTAGGCAGATTCTTTACCACTGAACCACCTAGGAAGTCCTTTTGATTGTATGAGCTGTTTATCTATGTTGGGTATTAACCCCGTCTCAGTCATATCATTTGCAGTCATCTCCCATGTGATAATGAAAATCTTTTCATTTTGTTGATGGTTTCCTTTATTGTGCAAAAGTTTTAAGATTAATTAGCGCCCCCCCCCCCTTTCTGTTTTTGCTTTTGTTTCCTTTATTTTGGGCATCTTTTGTGGCTCAGCTGGTAAAGAATCTGCCTGCAATGTGGGAGACCTGGGTTCAATACCTAACCCTTTATTTTAGGAGACAGATCCAAAAAAAATATATATATATATATATATATTGCTGCAATTTACATCAAAAAGTGTTCTGCCTATGTTTTCCTGTAGGAGTTTTCTAGCATCCAGTTTTATACATAGGCCTTTAACCCACTTTAAAACTCTTGAATAACAAGACCATGTGAGGAAGAGATGTCTTACTCTTGCTTTTTTTTTAAAGTGTGGACAACGTGAGCTTAGTGAAAGGCTTGGTGGTAATAGGAAGTGCAGAGTTGGAAAAGAAGTGACATAGCTAATAATCACAAGTTCTGAAAAGATTCAGAAAAACAAAGGGAAAAAAAAACCCACGGGAGGAACAAATTATTCATGGTCAGAGAGAGAGAGATTTCTCATTTTAAAAAAAAGAGAATTTTGAAGGTAGAATGGGCAAGTTTATTTAGTAAATTTGGGACTGCTGACCTCCATTTTGCATGTGTGT
Organism: Bos indicus; assembly: GCF_029378745.1. Taxonomy (NCBI): domain Eukaryota; kingdom Metazoa; phylum Chordata; class Mammalia; order Artiodactyla; family Bovidae; genus Bos; species Bos indicus. Next base: position 7,950,239 of record NC_091770.1, on the reverse strand, counting down.
GTGTGTGTGTGTGTGTGTGTGTGTAGCAGGAAGCAGAGACAGCTGGTGAGCGTGTGGGAGGTGCCTCAGGAAACTTGGAAGCATGGCGGTGGTGAATAGAAGCAAACAGGGCTGCCAGATAGAGGGAGGGCTAGGCCCAGGGGAGGTCTGACAGGACCCATCCAAGTCTGGTGGACCATGGGCTTTCTGGGGGCCTCCTGCTCATTGAAAACCCTTTGTGAACCTGATGCACATCATGGCTGCTTAGCGGCTCTCTGCCTCAGCGAATCTGTCTGACTAATTGATGAGTAGGCATTATTCTGTCCATAATGGAGTTAGCCAAGGGACAGGGGATGTGTGAAGTCTCATTTCACCAATGGCAGGCTTCCCAGTTGAGCATATCAGAATCACTATTCAGAGCCCATAGACCCACTGTAAATTGAAAATGGCATTGTTAACTGCACGTCTGGGGTGTGTTAAATTTTACAAATAAATAACGCAACAAGATTTGGCACGGATGAAGCCAATAGAAGCTGAGGTGCTGCCTCTGTGAAATCCTGGGCTCTGAGTTTCCAGGCCCCGCAGACTCTTGGTTCCCCTTTCTCTCCCTCTGGTAACTCCATGATGCCCTTGTCTGGTGGCTCCCGCTCAAACATCCAGGATCTTGCCAGACTTTAAGAGCTGCGTCCACTCTTCTGTGACAGCTTCTCTGATCCTGTTCAGGTGGGACTTAATCTCTCCTCTCAGCTTCCAAGTGGCTTTGCTTCCACCTCTTCATCAGTTTCAGAGCTCTCTCTTTAGTATAATTGTTTCTGTCTCCCTCCCTAGTGAGTACAGGATTTAAGAAAAAAGGTGGGCTTGAGATTCGTGAAGGGCACTGGTGCTGAGTTTCTAGAAAGTTTTCAGAGTCTTGTTCCAGTATAGTGAAGAGCCCAGGACTTCACCCACAGCAGGTGGCTGGCTTATTTTGGCAGGAAGTATATTCCACAGTAATACTTTTGCAATAATTCCTTACTTCATCCTGATGCTATCTTTATAGTCACATTACTTGGTTCATTTTCCTCGATGAGTGAGGTTCAGGCTCAAGTTTTAAAAAGTTTTGCTGAATTCATTTCATTGAAGTGCAATTTGTGTCAGTTTATGTGTTGCTTGCATGTCAAATGTATAATTTGAAGATGTTTACCAGAAACATACACCCATATAAACAGACACCATCATGGTATAGAATCTCTCCATCACCTCTGAAAATGTTCTCTTTGTCCCAGGAAGTGCAGGACTCCATCTACCCTAAGCCCAGACAACCACGGATCTGCTTTTTGTCATGATAAATCAGTCTGACTTTTTCTAGAATTTTATATAAATAGACTTATACTGCATGTAGGCTTTCTGTCCTTTTTCTTTTACTCACTTAATGGTTTTGAAATTGGTCTTTATTACAGCGTGTAGCTGTTGTCCATTCCTATTTATTTCCAAATAGTAGCCTACCCAAGAGAAATAACTCAGCTTAGCCATTCATCTCTGGTTAAACATGTAAGTTGTTCTCAGTTTGGGGCTATGGTGAATAATACTCCTCTTAACATCCATATACAAGTATTTACATGTATATACATCCATATACAACTATATACATGTTCTTACATCTCCTGGACAAATACCTAAGAGTAGAAAGTCTGGACTGTACAGTAAGTGTATATATTTAACATTCTCAAACACTTAAAACATTTTTTTTTTGATGTGGACCATTTTTAAAGTCTTTATTGAATTTGTTACAATATTGCTTCTGTTTTATGTTTTGGCTTTTTGGCCAGGAAGCCTTTTGAACCTTAGCTCCCTGACCTGGGATCAAACTTGTACCCCTGATTTGGAAGGCGAGGTCTTAACCACTGGACAGCCAGGGAAGTCTCTAAAATTTTCAAACATTTGCTAACAGTTCTGCAAAATAGTTGTGCCATTTTATATTCCTACCAGCTGTATGTGTGCTTCAGCTGTTTTTCACACTCTCACCAAAACTTGGTATTTTGAATCTTTTAAAATGTTACCCATTCTAAATACCCTATTCTGGATATTTAGAGATAGATCATTGTAGTTTTAATTTTCATTGCTCTGATTCCTAATGTTTTCTTTCATATGTTCAATGGACATTTGTATATTTTTTGTGTGAAATATTTCTCTTATTTTATTATTGGCTGTTTTGAACCCTCCACTATTGAGTTGTGAGTTATTTTATACATTCTGGACACAAATTTTTTTCTCTGATATATACGTTACAAATATTTTCTCTCATCCCATTATTTTAAGCTTTCATTTCTTATGTTGCCTTTTGAAAAGCAAAAATTATTAATTTTGGTAAAATCAAATGTATTCCTGTTAATTCATATGTTTGTGTCTTATCTAGGAAATCTTTTCATTTTCCAAGTTAGCCAAGATTTCTCTTTCTCTTCTATTGAAGTTTTGTGGATTAAATTTTCACATTAAGATATATGATACATTGGGGTTATATCTGTGTATTTGATGAGATAATGGTTAAGTCTCTTATTTTTTATATGGATATCCAGTTGTTTCCACATCACTTATTAAAAAGTCTTTCTTTTCCCCACTGAAGTTACTTGTTGGCTTTGTCAAAAATTAATTGACCATGTATGAGTGTATCTATTTCCAGAATCTCAATTCTGTTTCATTAACCTATATATCTATTTTAATGTGCAAATCACACTAAGGTAATTGCAGTAACCTTATAATAATTCTTAAAATTATGTAGATTATTAGTCCTTTGAATTTGTTTTAATCATTTAACTATTCTAGATCATTTATATTATTATGTAAATGCTAGAATCAGCTTATCACTTTCCATAAAATGAATAGTGAAAGTTTGAATGTGAAAGTCTTAAATTTATAGATGAATTTGGGGTTGATAGGCACTTATTATAGGCAATAATGAATCTATCAATCCATAAACATAGTTCACTAATTTATCCTTTCTTTAATTTCTCTCAGCAGTTTTATAATTTTCAGTGATGCTACCTTGTATATCTTTTCTTACTTTGAGAATTTAAAAAAATTTCAAAGAATTGTAAATATGATTGCTTTCTGAGTTTAATTTTTCTAAACGTTAATTGTTCATATATAAAAATATACCTGGTTATTAATATTTTTTCATCTGCTTCCCTTCTAAATTTTAATCATTAGTTCTAGAGTTGAAATAAGACTTTCCATATAAACAGTTTTGTCATCTATAAATAGACATAGCTGTATTTCTTCCTTTCTCATCTTATCATCTTTAATTTCTCTTGCTTTAATGCACTAATTAAAACTCCAGTAAAATAGCAAACAAGAATGGTGAAAGTACACTTCTTTGTCTGCTTCTCAAACTTTGGGGAAAAGTTTCAATATTTCACTACTGAGCATGTTATAAGTTGTAGATTTTTCATAAATATTCTTTGTCAGTTGAGGATGTTTCTTTCTGCTCCAAGTTTGATAACATTTATAATTTTTTTTAAGACCGTGAATTGGTATTGAATTAAAATTTTTTTTTGTACATCCATTCAAATGATACTCTGATTGTTCTCTTTTTTAACTTGGTGAATTTATTGATCATTTTAAAGTTAAACCATAACAAGTTACCTCAAAAGTTAGTACCTTAACACAATAATCATTTATGATCTCACAATTTTTGTGGATCACGAACCCAGCCAATGCTTAGGCAGGTGTCAGAAACTCAGGATTTCTCATGAGGATTCAGTCAAACTATTGTTTGAAGCTGTAGTCTCATCTGAAAATGTAACTTTCAGGAAGATTTTTTCTGACACTCACTCACATGACCCACATGCATCATAGGCAACTAGAAGCTCAGTTTCTCACTGGCTGTTGATTTCCATAGGACTGGATATGAAAGGTGGGTTGCCCAATAAAGATCAGTTAAGTGAGAGATTGGTTACCTGTGTACTCAGTTGTGTTCGACTCTTTGCGACCCCATGGACTGTAGCCATGAGGACATGTAGCCATCCTCTGTCTGTGACAGAATTCTCCAGACAAGAATACTGGAGTGGATTGCTGTTTCCTCCTCCAGGGGATCTTCCCACCTAGGGATCTAATCCACGTCTCCTGCATTGACAGGCAGATTCTTTACCACTGTGCTACCTCAACAAGATAAAAACTAATCTTTTTAGCAACACAATATCAGAAGTTAGCAGTGAGTTACTAGGACCAGTCTACACCCAAGAGAAGGTGATTTTAAGAACATGAAAACCAGAGTACAGGCATCACCAGGAATCATCTCAAAGTTCTGCCTACACTTGGTCTTGGTTTCTCTTTCCTCCTTGGCTGATTTGTTTTAGATTAAATCAAAAGAACTTTTTATAATTTAATTTAATTTTTATTAAATATAAATTTAATATATTTAACTTATATATAAATATAATAATTTAATTTTTATTTACCTATTCTTCCCAGGTGACTCAGTGGTAAAGAATCTGCCTGCCAATGCAGAAGTCATGGGTTTGATCCCTGGGTCAGAAAGATCCCTTGGAGAAGGAAATGGCAACCCACTCCGGTATTTTTGCCTGGGAAATCTCATGGACAGAGGAGCCTAGCAGGCTACAGTCCATGGGGTTGCAAAGAGTCAGACGTTACTGAGCGACTAAATAACAATAAACAGCATTTTCTTTTTAGCTATATCTCTTTGCATTATTTTTTAATTTGGATGCCCCATAAACAGTCTTCACTCTTTACATTGTACTTAAAATTTAGGAATACTAATTTAAATGTAGACTCATTGACCACATATATTTTGATTTAAACCCAGCTCATCACCTTTATGCTGAAATCATTATGTTATGAATAATAAACTCCATAAGCCAATGTTATCATTTTTTAAACAAGTCAAGTGTATTTTAAAGGAATTATTAGAAAATGCCCTTTTATTTTTTATGGTATATTTGCCACTTTATTCCTGAAGACTTGAATTTTCCACTGATGTCATTTCCTTTCATTTTGAAGAAATTCTTCTAGTATATTTTGTATTGATGGTGGGCTGGTCATAATTCTTTTGGCTTTCTTTTACCTTAAAATGCTTTTATTTCACCTTTATTCTGGAAGAATTCTGTTTTATTTTTTGTTGCTATGGGCATCATCTGAGGTCTTGATTCCCCCCCCCGCCCCAGCACTTTTTAAAGTGTCTTTACATTACCTTGGCCTCCATAGTTTCTGATAAAAGTCAGAATTTGGAATCCTAGCCATCTTTGGGATTCTTTTTACCTTTTAAATAATGTGTCATTTTTCTCTGGAAACTTTCAAGGTTTTATCTTTCCTTAAAAGTGAGGTTTGTTCTTCAATCTGGATATAGTATTGCATGTAGATCCTACAGAGTGCTAAAGCACTAATAAAACTGAGAATGAAGCACAATAAAATGTATAGGTAAAGATTCGAGGAAAGGTACAGCCTCTATAAATGTCCTTTTCTGCAGCTATGATTCCATCGTCTCTTTTGGCTTTCTGCATTCCTATCCCCCATGCCCGAACATGTATACACACTGAGACCCAGCTGTAAGGACACAAGCCTGTCCCCCATGGTCAGTATAATCCAGTCTTTGAGACAGTTCTAGGAGCTTTTGCTCTCCCACCTCTGGTCTCAACAACCAGTGATTCTTGCTTCTGCGTATCATGAACCCTGTGCCCATTTCGGCACCTGTGGGTCTATTGATAACAAACACCTCTTGCATCAAAAAGGTGAGCAAAACACACAGGCAGACTTTCGTGTAAACTGGATTAACTTCTAAGACCATGAACCTTATTAAGCATTTGTGGAAGAAGTTTGGAGTAAACACTTTTAAGACTTAATATTGTGTTCGTGGAAAGGCAGTCAGTAGCTGAGAATTCATCAAAAGAAGGTACTGACACTTCAAAATCAATACACATAATGGGATCCTCCTTCCAACCGAAATGAAATGCAGGAATGGTTTGTATGTTTACCGAGATTATACAGTCTTGGCTTTTTGAGGTGACAGCAGATGGTCCGATAAGAAGTGGCAGGACTGAGTGCAGGGACCCAGCATCTCATCTCAAGCTCTCTTAACCATGAAATCTATGAATTTATGCTTAACCGAGCAATGGGGGGAGAAAATCATGTACAGTCTTAGGGCAAGTCAGGGTGACTGAGTGCACCCTGTACTTCTCAAGAGTAATTAAATCTTAAGCATTTTTTCCTATCTCACATTTTTTTAAAGGGTGTGCATTTCTACTTTTCTTGAAATGTCACCCATCAAAAAAATGTCACTTACACATGCTTGTACTGTTTCATTTAGTTTTAGATACTTTGTGACTTGGCTTCGATCATTTTTATTTCTTATTTCCAAGCTTCAGATCCTTAGCCAACTAAGCGTCAGTGCTGACTCTATTTTCCAAATTCTATCATTCTTTAAATATCATTTGGGATTATTTCCATTACTTCATTGATTTTTATGTTTTTCTCCTTTGTTTTTCACGCATAATACTGGTAGTGTATTGTCCACATTGTTTTTAGTTTCAAATGTATTTTGGATAATTTAAATATGAAATCTGATATCAAATACTGGTATGTCTAGAGTAAGAAGGGTATATAAAAGAATATTTACACAGCACACTCTTTCCAAAGAGATGAAAAGCAATCTCTAAAGAAATATTTGAATATCACATACCAGGTTAATAAATAGAATTCATTCGTAATGGTCTTGTAAAAGATAAAATATATTGAATGCATGCTTAGCTTTCCAAATAAATTCAGATTATTTTTAAAAAACAATCAATAGTCTGTCCTCAAAAAAAATTATTCCTGCCGCTGTCAAGTTATTTAATTCACAGCAACTCATTAGAAAAAAATATTCAATCATTTTTGTATTTTATGATTTCATTGCTCTATTATTTTCTTTGTACAACATAAACTAAGTGTATTGCTATTGGTATTTTAGTGTCAAATCAAATACTGGAGAGATATTCAGCTACTCTTTGAGGCTGTGTACACAGCATTTTATGACAAAATGTTGAGAATAAAGCTTTTAGATCAGGATGATGAAGGTGAATGATCAATTTTTCACATCTTGTTTTTAATTCATGGAGGAAGTCAAAGCCAATAAATTGATAGATTGAAGAACTTTTTATTGCTAGATAGGGTGCCAAAAAAAAAAAAAAGAAAGGCCGCTTTTCTTTACGTGAAAAAAATTACAAGTAAGGAAAAACTAGAAATAAAGAGGGAGTCATTTGAATAAATGCATTTTCTTTTTAAGACATTTAAAACAAATTAAGATTTTTTTAGCCTGTAGATATTTCCGAAGCAAAAGCAATTCAAGTTCAAAACCGTCTCAGCTGACCTTACCTTTAAGTCACTGGGAGTGACAGAGACACTGAGGGAGAAACCAAGGGCATGATTAATTATATCTTGATTCTAGTCAACAACGAGCAGCAGGGTTTTCTAGAAGACTTCAACCACCATCTCCTTGATCTGAATGCTGCTCTCTCCAGAAACTCATTAGCAACTGAATAGCTGGAAACTGACGGTTAAATCCTTTTAACTAAAGTAAACTTCCAGATCCAAGGAGTATTCTGAAATTCCTTTTTGTGTTTTTACTTATTTTTTATTGGAGTAGCAACCCACTCCAATATCCTTGCCTAGAGAATTCCATGAACAGACTATGGGGTGGCAAAAAGTCAGACAGGACTGAGTAACAATTCTAACACATAGTTTCTTTACAATGTTGCATTAATTTCTGCTGTATAGCAAAGTGACCCAGCTATATGTATATATATCCCCTCTCTTTTGGATTTCCTTCCCATTTAGGTCACCACAAAGCACTGAGTAGAGTTCCCTGTGCTCTACAGTAGGTTCTCATTCGTTATCTATTTTATGCATAGCATCAATTGTGTGTATGTGTCTGTCAATCCCAATCTCCCAACTAGCTCTTAGATCTACATTTTTTTTCAACAGGTGGTTGGAGTTATCAAATACATTGTAATACTCATTAGCATGTTTGCTGTTAGATTCGGAAAAAGTATACTTTGGAATTGCTCATGTATATGATAGAGTAAATAATAGAATGAGAAGAAGAGATAAAGAATTACAGAGGACACTCGATTGATTCTCCATCACATTTGCTTCATCCTTTCCATCCACATTGTTGATGTTTTCTTAGGGGACCTCACACACTGCCCCTAAAATAAAGCCAGACCTCCTAAGGATGGTCTGTTTCTCTGCTTCTCCTCAGGTCCCTCCTGAGCTTCTAAATTAACCTTCAGAAAGCCCAGTTAAAAATAACAGATGGCCAGTGGGACCCTGCGGTACAGCACGGGGAGCTCAGCTCAGTGCTCTGTGATGACCTAGAGGGGTGGGGGGGATGGAGGGGAGAAGATACAAGAGAGAGGCGACATAGGTACACGTATAGCTGATCCACTTTGTTGTACAGTAGAAACTAACACAATACTGTAAGCAATTATACTCCACGTTTTGAGCTTCCCTTGTGGCTCAAAAGGTAAAGAATCCACCTTCATATGCGGGAGACCGGGGTTTGATCCCTGGGTCTGGAAGATCCCCTGGAGAAGGGAATGGCACCCCACTCCAGTATTCTTGCCTGGAGAATTCCATGGACAGAGGATCTTGGCAAACTACAGTTCGTAGGATCCCAAAGAGTCAGACACGACTGAGTGACTGACACTTTCACTTTATACTCATTTTTAAAAAGAAAGGAAAAAAAAAAGGAAAAACAGCAACTATCATGTTTTTCCATTACCTATAGGAAATATATCCTAAAATCATTACCCTACTTTCAAAGCCCTGAATTCATTGCTTTCCTACATTATTTCCCATTCCTACCTCTCATCCCTATGAAGTCTCCCAAACAAATGGATTCAGCTTTTCGCAAACACACTTCCACATCTTTAATCACAGGAATTCCCTTCTGGTTTGTAATGCTTATCCTCGATCTCCGTAGCCCATGTCTTGAATTCAGCCAGAAAAGAAAAAAAAAAAATTCTTTCTCCTCTGAAATCCCTTAAAACTTTACCTGTACATCTTTTAATTCAGCACTTATCATTTCCACCTCTTGTTATGTTAATTTCGGCATTCAGGACACAGGATAGTAGATTGATCCCCTCCAGCACTTCTTGTGGAGTTTTGTAGATGGTGTGCTCTCAAAACCTGATTGGCGAACGAATAGATAAACCATCTTCCTGATTTGAAGCCTTTTCCCGCTAACTGTCCTTGTCTTTAGTGGAAATTGTAAGAGCTTGAAGGACAGTGAGGAAATTGGCACTGAAAGCTGGGGGGGAAAAAAAATAGCCCCTGCTGTACAGTAGAGGAAATTTTGGCCTCACTGTTGCTTGTGGCACTGAGGGAGAGCAAAAATATTCATAAGAAACCTGCATGTTTGGAAGGAAATTTCGGGTAAAATGTTGAAAGGGCCAAATTACTTCTTGTACCTACATATTATAAAATATGCATAAAGAGACTTGAGCAAAAATAAAGTGCATTTTCTATTTTCAAATAGAATTTAGAGGACACACACACACACGCACACATATATATGAGAAAAGACTTGCTGGTTTCAAAAATAAAAGGTCATCCTTGTTTTCTTCTATTGGGAAAATTCTTTTGGACTCAGGGAAAATAACCTTAAAAGTTCTTACTAAATATTGAGTACAGTTCTCTGTGCTATACAGTAGGTCCTTCAGTTTCCTTTGATTTAAAAGTCAAGTGTTTAGAAAAGTATCAATTATTTATGATTACATAGGATACAACTTACAGAGAAGGCAATGGCACCCCACTCCAGTACTCTTGCCTGGAAAATCCCATGGATGGAGGAGCCTGGTGGGCTGCAGTCCATGGGGTCGCTAGGAGTTGGACATGACTGAGCGACTTCACTTTCACTTTTCACTTTCATGCATTGGAGAAGGAAATGGCAACCCACTCCAGTGTTCTTGCCTGGAGAGTCCCAGGGACAGGGAAGCCTGGTGGGCTGCCGTCTATGGGGTCACACAGAGTCGGACACGACTGAAGCAACTTAGCAGCAGCAGCAGGATACAACTTAACATTTTGTGATATTTATTGAGCAGTTCAAACTATTTGCAAGAATTGATATTTTATGATTATTATTTTTTAGATATTCCCCCAATAACAAAAATAAACTTTACTGAAACACATGAAGGAAAGCTTATTCTAGCTTACAATTGCCATTCTGGTCCACTGAATTTTTAAATAAATCTATGACACATTATCTGATCATAGACATTTTATTTTGCCTGAAGCTTGAAAAATTTGGGTTCTGTATCATGCATGGAATTATTTCATTCTTATTTATTGCTACTTATAAATTACTATCAATTAGGTCATAAAAGAGCTTCCCAGGTGGTGCTAGCGGTAAAGAATCTGCCTATCAATGCAGGAGATGCAATAGGAGATGCAAGTTTGATCCCTGGATCAGGAAGATCCCCTGGAAGAGGAAATGGCAACCCATGGCAATATTCTTTCCTAGAGAATCCCGTGGACAGAGGAGCCTGGTTCATAGGCTTGCAAAAAGTCACACACTAAAGTGACTTAGCTGGCATACATGTGATCATAAAAGACTAAATAAGAAGAAAATGGAATAATGTTGGAATTTTCTGAAAGGATGATTCCATACTGAATAAATCATCATTTTTCAGCTTTTTATAATGTGGGCTGAACTATTGTATGATCTTTTGAGAAGTTATAAAAGAGTCTGGAGACACGCATAGTCCATTTTTAGCTTTCACTGAACACAACTTAGAATTTAGAATTTTCTGTTTTGTGTTGCTGTTTAGTCCCTAAGATGTGTCCAACTCTTTTGCAACTGCACTGTAGCCTGCCAGGCTTCTCTGTCCATGGGATTTCCCAGGAAGGAATACTGGAGTGGGTTGCCACTTCCCTTTTCCAGGGGATCTTCCGACCCAGGGATCGAACCTGAGTCTCTTGCATTGGCAGGTCGATTCTTTACCACTGAGCAGCCAGGAAAGCCCCCTTTGTTTTCTGCACATAACATTGAAAAAATTCAGTAGATGAGAACCTTTCACAATTAGATGAATCAGAAGATGAATGCAAGGAGACAGAGGACAGCACTCCAGACCCTAATGATGATGGCGTTCAGTTCAGTTCAGTTCAGTCGTGTCTGACACTGTGCAACCCCATGGACTACAGCAATGGATCTTATATATGAAATCTTGGACCATGATTCCTCAGATGATGATATCCTAGATACATTTTCTCAAAGTCAAGAGTAGATAAGGAAACTATATTTCTAAAGCCAGAAGTGAATTAGATATTCTCATCCAGTTAACCACTCAGAAAGGAAGATTTTATCATGCAATAATTTGCCACAAGAATCTGGATCATCTTATTTTGCTGAAAGGACTTATGACTATTCTGATATTTGTGGTGAACCAAAGTTTATATAATGCAAGGGAATCTACTAAGCTTGAATTGTTACTATTAATAAAATGCTTAACAATGTTCTTTTTTGCTATCCCTTTGCTCTTCTGTAAATTATTGCAACTATGACATAAAATACTACTTTAAAAAGGTCTGTTTTATCTAGATAGAAAATAGGAATGTCACTTTTTCCTAGTATAATAAGTGTTTCAGAAGAGTTTAAAGAACATTAAAGATTGACAATATCTTACAATCATTTTTCTTAAATAATTTTTCCAATTAAGAAATGTCTTTTACACCATGCTTCAGGAGAAGTTGGATACCTACAGCGAAGGAAACATGCTACCTTTTAAAATAGCCTATAATATGTATAGTAAAGGTCAAGAATTCTTTTGTACCTTTTGTATGTAAATAGCCCTTTAGTTGTCAAGAAAGAAATACCTCCATAGGTTGTCTTCTTGACTATTTTCAAGCACATATTGTTTTAAAATTAATATAAATATCATAATATAGTATAAATAATATAGTATAAATAATGAGAAAAATTGTCCCTATATCTGATCATTTAAGAATAAAACTGGCTACAGAATTCTATGTACTGAAATTATGCTTCATTCATAACCTTATGATTACTGTAGCTTTTTACTAGACTCATCATACTGCTGGCTTGTATTAAAGTTTCAATCAGTTTAACACTGATGTATTTCATATGTGAATGCTGCCAAGCCTGAATTCTCTCTTCCTGTACATGTTCAATTTTTTTTAATATGAAAGAAAGAATTTACAATATCTCTATTAAATTCAAGGATATAAATTTGCATATTTCCACCCATCCAGGTTCTCTGTATAATTTGATTTCCAAGGGATAGAGATATTGCTTTTAGGCCTGATCAATATTTGCCTTTATTTCTTTCTAAGATTTTCTATGGAAAGAGTATACTTAACTGGATTGATAACAGAACAGAAAAAAAATTGATTCACCCTCAAGTATATATTGTTTTGTTGTTGTTTAGTTGCTAAGTTATGTCTGATTCTTTTGTGGCTCCATGGACTGTAGCCCGCCAGGCTTCTCTGCCCATGGGTTTTCCAGAGTAGAACACTAGAGTGGCTTGCCATTTCCTCCTCCAGGGGATCTTCCTGACCCAGGGATCAAGCTCACGTCTCTTGTGTCTCCTGTGTTGGAGGCAGAATCTTCACTGAGCCACCAGGAAAACCCATGTATTGTTTATCCCAATGCAAATATGTAGTTAAGCTATATCACTGGGCCCACATTGGAGTGCAGCATCTTAATTCCAACTTGAATCTAAATCTTTGTACACATATAATTGATTTGAGAGAATGATCATGTAGTTATTTCTACAAAGCCTAGACAAAGATGTCTGTTCTTTATCTAAGAGCTTCTAGAGTCAAAAGAGAAGTTTAAGAAATAGCCCTTCACATGAACATTGGAGATGAGCAAATATATGGAAATTGTATACTGTCCACTGAAATTTTCCTTAAACCTTTCACTAACCTCAAAAATGAGTTTATGAATTTAAAATAATAATTTTACTGTGTATATTTAACAATAACCATTAAGAAAATGGGTATGTGAACTACAGACTGAGAAAATATTTACAGTATGTATATTTGACAAAGATTTATTTTTAGAGCAAGGTTGGGCTTCCCAGGTGGCACAGTGGTAAAGAATCCGCCTGCCAATGATGGAGACACTGGTTCAGTCCCTGATTTGGGAAGATCCCCTGGAGGAGGGCATGGTTACTCACTCCAGTGCCTGGGAAATCCCATGGACAGAGGAGCCTGGCAGGCTACAGTCCATGGGGTCGCAAACAGTCGGACACGACTGAGCACAACACACCATACAAAGGCATGCTGACATAATCTTTAAACCAACCAACCCAGTAAAAAGAAGCAAAATGCCAGACACAAGACAGAAGATATAGCCAATTGCACATAGCCAATAGCAAAAGAGAAAGCATTCAGCATAATGAGTCATCCGAGAAATGCAAATTTAAAACCACACTCAGATGCCATTAGCAGAGCTGAAATAATACTGACAACACTAAATACTGGCAAAGATTTAGAGCAACTGGATTGCTGGTGAGACTATGAGAGGCAAAACAAGGTCAGAGAACGCTTTGGCAGATTTGTGTCTATTCATACAATAGCTGTGATCAGGAACAAAAAAGGAAAAATACACAAACAAAACCTTCAAAAATACATGAGTGAATCTCATAAAACATTGTTTTCAAAAGCCGTCAGACATATACACAGTAATTATATATTGTATGGTGCTATTTGCATGGTGTCGAAGAAGATGCACAATTTCTTGCTGATTGTGGAAGTCAGAAATACTTTCAGTAGATGTGTTTGGAAATGGCAGAAACTGAATGGAAGGAATCATGAGGAAATTTCCTGGTAACAAAAATGTTCCCTTTCTTGTTTGAGTTGTGGGTGTATTCAATTATTAAAGTTCCCAAGTCTACAACTTTAAAATCTTAAAGTCTCCAACTTACCAGCTTTAACAATTCACTAAACTGAAAGTACTTGTGAGTTTTTTTGTTTTTTTTTTTTAATGTGATGTATGTGTATGTGTGTTAGTCACTCAGTCATGTCTGACTTTTTGAGATCCCATGGACTGTAGCCCTGCCAGGCTCCGCTGGCCATGAGATTGCCCAGGTAAGAATAATGGAGTGGTTGGACATTCCCTTCTCCAACGGATCTTCCCAACTCAGGGATCGAACCCAGGTATCCTGCTTTGGCAGGTGGATTCTTTAACACTAAGCCACCAGGGACGTCCCAATGTGATATATACCTCTCTACATATATTTTATTCACAATATATGTAAATCAAGCCATCATGCTGTATACCTTGACCATATACAGGGATGTATGTCAATTATTTATCAATAAAACTAGGAAAAGTATGTGTTAAGATAGCTTTATAAAATAAATGTATCATACACATAATTATGATAATGTTAATAATAGAAAATGTAATATCCTAAATCTGGAATTTGTTATCTGTAGATCTGTGGACAAATTACCCATAAGTCTTGACAGTTTGGTATAAAGTATCAAGAATTAACTTTAGCAGAATGGTGATTGGTAATACTGAGACTTTATAAGTCACAAATATGATAGGAATGAGAAAATGAGTGAAATAACTTACTGTGATAACTTTCAATAACATGTAAAGTCATTCTGTTTTAATTCTATGTATATTTCATTCGAGGAAAATCTATAAAATTATTGTCATATAAAGCGTCAAACTCTCATTTACGCCTTTTTCAGTTGACTTCTGTAAGAAATCCAGGCTTTGAAATCAACATTGTTCTCTTCCTATTTTGGGCATATATTGTTTAAAGCTTAGACACATTGGAAAAAAAAAGACTGCTTTTTCCAGAATGTTTAATGGATTTTTAATACATGTGGTCTATATCCTAAAATTTAGATTTGTTTTCCTAAGGACCTGCTTTAATATTTACTATGCACATGTGTTGCAATTAAGAATACCCCCCCTTTAATATTCTTGCATCCATGTTTTTCTCCTTTCACAGTGTTTGCATACTTTTGTTCTTTATCCATTTTCCACCTGAGGCTGTGGTCAGGTTGTCCTTAGAAGGCTCACTTAAAATATTCTTCTCTCTCTGTAACACTACCCTATCACGTTCCATGTCTCCTCTATCTTTCGACCCCGATTAGCCTTTTACAAATAATGGAAGGAACTAAATCTTACCTTAGGAATCACTGTAAAATGGATAAATTAGGTTACTAGTATTGTCTAGAAAACATAGAGAAAGGAACAGATTAAGGAAACCGCATAGAAGAGGAGGTGCACCAACGAATACGTGCAATTTGTATGTCAGAGTAGTTTCATTTCTAATGAAAAAGTGATCGTAAATGCTCTAATGGTGAATGATTGATGTTTTTTACTCTAGAATTGTCAGGTAGGTTCAATTCCCAGAGGAGCATACAGATTTTTGAATATGTTGCAATTGAGAATTGTTCCGATTTTTCATTTTAGGAAAGTTCGTTTCCATTACATTTAGGCGAAAGATGAAAGAAGGAAAGAGACAAGGAAAAGGAAAAGGAACTTTGCATTACTTGTACAGCTAATGGCAGTCAGGCATTGTATTCAACTCCCTTTATTCCCATAGGAGCCCAGTGAAATAGTTATGGTTATCTACATTTCATAGATATACAGAAATTGAAGTTTAAAGATAAGTCTAAAATTGCACTCAGTGGGCAAAGCTGAAATGTTACACCTGGCCATCTGATGCCAAAAGTTAAATTCTTGTCATGATGGAACTTGTCCTTTCAAAGCAAATTGTTTTATTATCTAAAGAGAACAATAATAATCATTTTATTTCTGTTCAATATTTACTAATACCTCACTTCCTTAGAGCTTTTAGGTAAATGAATTAACTTAAATAACTGAATTTTTTAAGATAGTTAGTGGAGGGTCATAGGACAATTTTCCATTAATTGGGATGGACATATATACCTGTCTTCACGATAATTGCTTAAGTGCCTAGTCATTCAGTCGTGTCTGACTCTTTGTGACACCATGGACTGTAACCCACCAAGCTCTTCAGTCTATGGAGTTTTCCAGGCAAGAATACTGGAATGGGTTGCCATTTTCTTCTCCAGGGGATCTTCCCAACCCAGGGATCGAACCCGGATCTCGTGCTTCTCTTGCATTAGTAGGCAGGTTCTTTACCACTAGAACCACTTCAGAAGCCCTGATAATATCAACAGTATATCTTCAGTCCCCACTCCCACCAAAATGTACAGTAATTTGAAATGATGTGTTACTGAAAAAATAGTTCTATCAGGTATTACTACTTAGTATTAAACTATTTGCTTGAAATGGTCTGTTTACATAAAATGGCCTCATAGATTTAATTCTGGCATTGTTTTCTTTCTGCCTATTGTAGTTTTCTTACTGAATCGGTATCTGACTTCATTGCAGTCAGTGTCTATTGATATATGACACCCTCTCTTCCCCAAATTAAGACATCTGATATGAAGTAACCAAGCTTATTTAATTTTTAACCTTAAAAAAAATGTCTCGGTAGAGAATAAAACAGGGCTTCCCTGGTGGTTCAGACTATAAAGAATCTGCCTGCAATGCAGGAGACCTAGGTTAAATCCTGTTCAAAATATTTAATAGTCAAAATATGTTTACAAATTTTATGCTTTCACAAAGAATTTTAATAACAACTTGTCTCAAACTTTTGCTATTTTCATGGGCTACTGTTCATATTATCTGACTTAGTATTACATCTTACCTTCTAATTTGGCTAGTAAATTACTATTATCATATTATCTCTTATTTTCTACTGTATCCACACATTTAAAACTAATAGACTTTGCTAAACCTTGGAAAATATCCATAGATGCATTGGCATTTAATATTTTTAAAAAACTCAAAAATGTGTTCATCCTACCTGTTGTTTTCAGAGGCATGTCTGCTTAGCTAATTTTTTTAATTTTAAAAAAAGTTTATGCACAATTTAACACAACATATAAAATTACACCTCTGTAAAAGAATAATTAAAGAGAGAAAATAAATAACAAGTAAAACCAATCCATTGATCCTTGTCTCAAGTTTATTATTTCTGAAAACCTCAAAACGTGCACAAAAAGTGTTTCTTATAAATACATGGCTTGAAGATTTGTCATTTTTTTAAATTAGCAGATAAATCAGTATCTATAAAATAGTTAATACATCATGTGTTTTAAACACTAACAAAATATCCTACAATGTTTAGAAGCAACAGATATAAATCATTAATATGATTTTAAATATAATGTTTTAAAATATTTTTTCAAAAATCTGGGCTGCTAAAAATTTATTTTTTCTTAGTATAAAGATGGATATAATTCTACTTAAGGAGATCACTATTGGACATAAGTGCTTGGCCACAGCAAACAAATCATTAACACATTTTAATACATTTTAAAAACACCTATTACATTTAGGGTTCTCTGAAACTTCCTGTATGGAATAGGATATTGTTTCTGAAATTACAGAACTTTCAGTTTGTACAAAGTGGAGAGAATGAAATAAGGAGAAATTATTTGTAATTTATTAAATCACAGTCTGATAACAGTTTGCCTCCAGAAGGAAAAATTATTTTCTTAAATCATAGTAAATGAACCAGATTAATTGTTAGAAGAAAATGTAGAAGGTCCATTATGGGACTGTAGGAGGAATAAGAAATAAAAGACATCCAAATTGAAAAGGAAAAAAAAAAAAAAAACTGCTTCTCTTTGCAGATAAAATAACATCTAATGATACTCTGAAAAAACTGTTAGAGCTAATTTTAAAAATTCAGTAAAGTTGAAGGATACAAAATCAACAAAATTCTGTTGCATTTCTATATACTAACAATGAACTATCAGGATAATTTTTTAAATTTTATACAATGGTGCAAAACATTAAATTTATTTGCTAGTATACAACTTTTGAGGAAAATAATTTTTAGAGAAGTGTCAGACATAGATATTAATGTGATCTCTCATTTACTGAAGGAGAAACATTAAATGTCTCAATTGTTTTTTGTACAAGAATAATGACATACCCTGACTAGTGGTAATCAAGAAAATATTACACTTGGACCAAAAAGAAATAAAGTAAAAGACAAGAAAGGAAATAGAGCCAATGAAATGAGCGATGGCGGAGAAGTAAATAATGACTTAGGGTCTAAACTGATAAACTACAGGTTTCTTAAAAGACCAATATTTACCGTTTGCTAAAAAGCTCTGATATTAAGCAGACAAAAATAAATTAAGAATCTTATATATGAAATGAGACCATTGTGAAGAGGAAAAGGATGTTTCATGGAATATTTGAGGGTAAGTCACAGAACAAAGGCAAACTTTACATGGAATAAGCATGCCAGTATCTATGGAACACCCTAAGGGACAGAAGACCTTCTCTCACAAATTTCTGTGTTTGTTGGGATTCAAGTAACCCTTTAAGGAATCTTTTGCTTAATGAGGTCTGAAATTAAACCTGTGGAATTACTGAATCAAGTAACATGCCTTGCTAAAAAATAGGGAGTAAAAAATAGACTAACCGATGACCATAGAATACATGGAAGAAACATATGTATGGTTTAAACACTTTGAAAGAGAGCAAATTATACATATTCAGGAATACTAGTATAAAAAATTAGCTTATAAACTTCCATGACAATAGCTGGAAGAGAAAGCCCAAATAACTCAGCTAAAAATCATCAAAGGATTGGCACAGATATTTCTACACAGAAGAAATACAAACTCCCAATAAGCGCATGAAAAGATGCTCAACATTATTTATTGTTGTTGAGTCACTAAATCCTGTCCAACACTTTTTTGCGACCCCATAGACTTTAGCCTGTCAGGCTCCTCTTTCCATAGGCTTTCCCAGGCAAGAATACTGGAGTGGGTTGCCATTTCCTTCTTCAGGTCAGATCTTCCTGACCTAGAGATGGAGCCTGTGTCTCCTGCATTGGCAGGCAGATTCTATAGCACTGAGCCACCAGGGAAGCCCTCAACATTATTGATCAATAGGAAAATGAATACCACACCACCATGAAGTATCACTTCACACACATGAGGATCATTTTAATTAAAAATGAATAAAATAAAAAAAAAAAAAACAAGAGCAAGGTGTGGGAAAAATTGGAAACCTCATAGGTTCCTTTAGCAATGGAAAACAATGCTGCTGATTTGCAAAACAATTTCCCATTTCCTTAAATAATGAACATATTGTTACCATATGGTCCAATAATTCAACGTTTGAATATATGCCCAAAAGGACTGCCAAAACGTATCTATACAGCAACTTGCACATGAACGTGGATAGCTGAGCTAGTCATGATAGATTTCCTTTGACTAACAATGGGGTTACAACCATATAAACCCATTGTGATTTGAACATATCCTAAGTCCAAAGTGCACTGACTGCTTCAACCTACTGGACCAGCCTACCTTGAAGGTGCTCAGAACTCATGCATTAGCTTACAGCTGGACAAAATCATCTAGCACAAAGCCTGTTTCATAATAAAGTGTTA
This sequence comes from Bos indicus, assembly GCF_029378745.1. NCBI lineage: Eukaryota > Metazoa > Chordata > Mammalia > Artiodactyla > Bovidae > Bos > Bos indicus. Next base: position 7,930,791 of record NC_091770.1, on the reverse strand, counting down.
AACATGTCATTGAATACTATACGGAAAGTGAGAGACAGAGTGGTTGTCTGGGTACAGAATGGTTTAAGCGTATCAGCTGTTTACCCTCGTGAGCGCGTGGCTGAGTGAGAGCCGTGGCTCACTGCCATTAATGACCCACCATCACCAGAGAGTATGCTACCTCATATTGCTAGACACCCAAGAGGACAAATTTCACAATTCAAAGCTCAGGTTTTAATGAACGTGTTTGTTTTTGAACTATCATAAAGTTGAGAAATCGTTAAGCCAAAGTATATTAAGTCAGGGACCTTCTTGAGAGCCAAAAAGTAGCCGTGATCCAAATACTCAACACTTATGAATGAAGGATATTTAAAGGGTGGAATATTATTTGGCCTTAAAAAAAAATACTACAAGACTGATACACACTACCACCTGGATGATCCTTGAAAATATTATGCTGAGCAAAAGAGGAAAGACATGAAAAGTCACTTGTATCATTCCATTGGAAAGATTGAAGGAAGAAAGGAAAACGGGCAATGGAGGATGGGATGGTTGGATAGCATCACTGACTTGATGCACACGAGTTTGAACAAACCCTGGGAGGTAGTGGAGGACAGAGGAGCCTGGTGTGCTGTAGTCCACGGGGTTGAAAAGAGGCAGACATGACTTGGCAACTAAACAAGAAGAATTGGCAAAGCCATAGAGACAGAAAATAAACTAGTGGTTCCCAGCAGTTGGTGGGTGGTGGAAATTGAAATGTGATTGCTAACAGTTACAGTTATAGGATTTCTTTTGGGGGTAAATAAAATGTATTGGTATTTACGAATAGGAATATTTATATTTCTGGGATTGGGACTGACATATATACATTACTGATACCATGTATAAAATAGGTAACTAATGAGAACCTGCTGTGCAGGACAGGAACTCTACTCAGTGCTCTGTGGTGACCTGAATGGGAAGGAAATCCGGAAAAGAGGGGGTATATGTACACGTATAGCTGATTCACTTTGCTGTGCAGTAGAAACCAACACAAGATTGCCAAGTAACTATATTCCGACTGAGCGACTTCACTTTCACTTTTCACTTTCATGCATTGGAGAAGGAAATGGCAACCCACTCCAGTATTCTTGCCTGGAAAATCCCAGGGACAGAGGAGCCTGGTGGGCTGCCGTCTATGGGGTCGCACAGAGTCAGACACGACGGAAGTGACTTAGCAGCAGTAGCAGTCATCTATTCTTGTTAGGAAAAAGTAGAAATGATAATTGCAGAAACAAAAGCTGTTGAGTCATCACTTTGTACCCAGTGTTGTTCTGAGGCCTTAACCTATTACGATCAATTTAATATTCAAAATACTATGACATCTATAACTCCTTCACAATTCCTCACTCTCAACCTTGAATACCACCAAAAGTCTAATGAAAATGGGTAAACAGTTCTGAATTGACATACTGCTACTTCTAGTCGTACTGTGTCCTACTCAGCAGAAATGTGTTTGTTTTACTGAAAAATCCTTAATGTATTTGATTAGAAGGACAGCCTCAGATCCCTTTCAGAATCACTCATAAGATACGGCATAGGCACCGTGTGCTCTGCTTAGTCACTCAGTTGTGTCTGACTCTTTTGTGACCCCATGGACTGTTGCCCTCCAAGCTCCTTTGGCCATGGAATTTTGTCAGGCAACAATACTGGAGCGGGTTACCATTTCCTCCTTTGGGGGATCTTCCAGATCCAGGGAGTGAACCTGCATCTCATGCATGGCGGGTGGATTCTTTACCACTGAGGAAGCCTGCAGGCGCCATATTACTTTTCAAATAAATACTCTAAGTTCTGCGTTCCAAAGTACATGGGGACACTAGAGTTTCAGACAAGTGATGGAGAACCTATACAATAACCCACCTTTTAGAGAAAAGGGCTCGAAGTTTCAGCGAGACAAAGAAACTTGCCTGAAGTCACACAGATGATAAGGGCCAGAGTCTTGGTCTGGAATTGGACTCTTTCCAGAATCTCTGCTCTTAACCACGACACCACAGTTTAGAATACTTTGGAAAAATTGATGGCGGCCAGATTGTATCGTTCTCTGAGTTGTAAGCTAAGGAGGTGAGGCTTAATTCTCCTGAAAGAAAATTAGGTGCCAGGCAATTTAACTTTAAGAGCATGGCAATTTGTATTTTGAAATTTACCAGAAAACAAATAGTTTTCAAAAAGAGTGAGCTCATTGGAGGTGGATGGTATGGACTAATTTATATTACCATGGCATATAATGGATAAAATACATTTCCCAGTGGTTTCTCGCTGTGTGCAAAAATGACTTATGCTGTCAGTGGAACAGTGATTATACCCATTAGTGAAATATAAAAATTCAGCTCAATTAAATTACTTATGCTATTTTTTTCCCTTTCCTACGAATATATTTTGACATTCAAGTACATCTTCGTGAGCTAACAGAATTTGAAGCAGCTACAATTTATTCTGTTTCTAATTGTGGTTAAATGATTATGTGATTCATCAATAAACAGATAGCTCAGTTTCACAGTATATCTTAGTTTACAGGGAGATTATGACACCATGACATGTAGTAATGCAGTGAAAGGAAGAAGTTGAATGCAGATTTGTTATTTCACAAATGCCTCCATAGCTTAAAGTTTAATTTAATGTTTTGGATGAAAGCTGTTATCCTAGAAGAGTACAGAAAAAATAAATTTGAAAACATAAATTGTTAGAGAATATAACATTTCATCTCACTCAAGAGTTAGCAATTATTAACAGCCTCTTGGTGAGGGAAGACATGGAAAGTGAATACGAATGATTTTTAAATTATTTCACACCCCCTCAGTTACAATGTAATAATTGAATCAGAAGGGTTGATTATAATAACAGGTACTAAATACTTATCAGTTCATGAAATCTATGTTAGTGTATTTCTTTATCACTTAGATTAATTGCTTACACGAATGTCCTGTGTATGGGTCTGTTAATGTGATGGAGAAGTTCAAACAATTGTGTTATTTCCCTGTGACTTTAGGAACACACACACACAACTACCAATCACTTTCACTTTTCACTTTCACGCATTGGAGAAGGAAATGGCAGCCCACTCCAGTGTTCTTGCCTGGAGAATCCCAGGGACGGGGGAGCCTGATGGGCTGCCGTCTATGGGGTCGCACAGAGTCGGACACGACTGAAGTGACTCAGCAGCAGCAGCGGTCCAGTGGAGCTTCCCAGGTGGCGCTAGTGGCAAAGAACCCACCTGCCAATGCAGGAGGCATAAGAGATGTGGGTTCGATCCCTGAGTCGGGAAGATTCCCTGGAGAAGGGAATAGCACCCCACTCCAGTATTCTTGCCTGGAGAATCCCATGGCAGGCAGAGCCTGGCGGGCTACAGTCCCAAGGGTTGCAAAGAGCTAGACATGACTGAAGTGACTTAGCATGCACATACACATTGGCAGGCAGATTCTTTACCTCTGAGCCATCACGGAAGCCCATCTGTATTTATATGAAAGTCTCTCAGTCGTGTCTGACTCTTGCAACCCCATGGACTATACAGTCCATGTAATTCTCTAGGCCAGAATACTGGAGTGGAGAACTTTTCCCTTCTCCAGGGCATCTTCCCAACACAGGGATCAAATCCCGGTCTCCTGCGTTGCAGGCAGATTCTTTACCAACTGAGCCACCAGGGAAGCCCTCTGTATTTATAACGACCCTTTAAAAATGTTTATCAATTACCCATATATATTTACTTTATTTATTACTTAGTGACTTTGTTTTAAAAAGTAATCTTTTCTCAGTACATTGTGCAAGACTTCAATGCTACAATTTATATGCAATTTTGTCCAAGCAAGACCTCCAGGATGAAGGCTTAACTTCAAAAAAGCCAATAACTGTATTTATAAATCTGAGTCATGATGGGTTAGGTGTAGAAAAAAAAATCATATGATCCAACATCTATACACATTATCCAGTAAAAATATTTCCATAGACTCAGTTGTACTAGATATTTTGAAAGCTGACCATTTTCTTCTTGAAAACAGTTACTGAAAATTGATGAGGGAGTTGAGGGTTAAAAACTTCAAGTATAGCTGTTTAGACATAGTAATGAGTATGCCTGTGAAGTACACAACAAGCTCCTTTGTATACAGCATAGTAAAAATTTGTGTACCTTGCTAAGACGACCTAAGGATATTTGAAGAGTCTGGCTCATGAGGCTAGGTTATGGCATGTATTTATCTAAACACAGACCCACTCCCAGCCTCCCCATTAAGCATCTGCAAGTAAGTTATTTGCATCAGTTCAAAAACCGAAGGTGAAAATTGATGAACTAGTTTTGAACTTGCCAACAACTTGCAGAGATTACACAGGCATTGGAAAGACATGAGTGAGGGTTTGGGGACCCCCATCTGAGGTATTTCAAATTAACAGCTAATGGATGTTTTAATAGCTTTTTTATGGTGGGATGAGGCTGAATGAAAATTAACAATGAAAACACCTGCACTTTGCATAGCAGATCTCTAACTCTTTTACACAATACTTTGATAAGACACAGGAACCCTGATTTCATATTTACATGGTGAAATTCCAGTGCATATAAAAAGATTAATATACACATATGCTTATTGCTGGAGGTTTGCTTACTGTTTTTATGTAACTTGATCATCTAAGTGGCAATATCTTATTCCTGTATTACATGTGCATGTTAAAACAAGTCTGTTATTATGAAGTCGCCACTATGATGTACCCAAATTTTGGTGAAACCAGTCGAGTTCATTTTCTATCCTCTGCAGATAAATCAGAATCAATTAATGGTGGCTCAGACTACAAATATGAATCTGCCTGCAATGCAGGAGACCCAGGTTCAATCCTTGGGTCAGGAAGGTCCTCTGGAGAAGGGAATGGCAACCCACTCCAGTATTCTTGCCTGGAGAATCCCATGGACAGAGGAGCTGAGTGGGCTACAGTCCATGGGTTCGCAAAGAGTAGGACACAACTGAGTGACTAACACTTTCACTTTCCACTTTTTTCTTTCATGTAGAACCTATTATTATACTAAAAGTTTTGAGGAAGAGTTGTGATCTCTGATCAATGGCCCCTTATCTTTTTTTTTTTAATGTTTCCAATAGAGGATAACAGGGCAGAAGCATGTTTAAAGCTGGTACCCATGGAATATATTAGTTAAAGAGAATGAGAGTATTATCTATACAAAAATTGAATTGGAAGGAGAATATATAAGAAACTTGTCTTATTTTGGTTCTTGCAGTCTATATATATGTTCTTAATAAGAACCATCAAAGATATAAATATTAAAGAAATCTATCTTTAGAGATAAGTTTATATGTGCATGTATGTATATATGTATATGTATATATGTTTGTGTATATGTGTTTGTATATCTATATATGTATGTGGATGTGTTGTGAATATGCATGTATATATGTATACGTATGTATGCGTATGCATGTATATATGTATATAAATATGTATATATTGTGTATAGATATGTATATATGTATATGTATGCATATATGTATGTGTATGTGTATGTGTCAGAGAAGGCAATGGCACCCCACTCCAGTACTCTTGCCTGGAAAACCCCAATGATGGAGGAGCCTGGTGGGCTGCAGTCCATGGGGTCGCTAAGAGTGGGACACGACTGAACAACTTCACTTTCACTTTTCACTTTCATGCATTGGAGAAGGAAATGACAACCCACTCCACTGTTCTTGTCTGGAGAATCCCAGGGACGGGAGAGTCTGGTGGGCTGCCATCTATGGGGTTGCACAGAGTCAGACACGACTGAAGCGACTTAGCAGCAGCAACATGTGTATATGTGTGTATATATATATATATATATATTTTTTTTTTTTCAATGTGCTTAAGGAAAACATGAGGGCAGGTCTGATGCAGGGAAATTTAAATATACCACTTTCAGAACTGTGACCCATGATTATGTGGTTTCTAGGCTCTTGACTCTTAATAGTTGCTTTATTACAGGAAATTTTTCAATGAAATTTTCATTCTCAGTCTTTCACAAAACAGTGCTTTACAGGCTTGATAATTTTAGTGTAAGACAAACCCAATAAGTTTTGAAGGCTAGTATTGTTTCATTTAATACTATAAGTGTCTGTGTATTCCTGAGAAGTTTCTTGAAATTGAAGTAATTATTATCCCCTGTTCAAAGTACATTCATAATAAAGGTGAACATGAGGAGAAATAGTTATTCCAGAATCTCTTGGAACTTTGAAAAATGTAATTTTGTTAAGTCAAGTCATTGTAAGCCAGGGACATCTGTGGTTTTGACGGCCTTCTCTGTGCCCATATAGTAATTGACATGAAGAAAAGTAAAGGAAGAAAAAGTCTTCTGTTTCTTGTTATGGTCAGTTGGTAACTCAGTTTCTCTCCCAGAACTTTTCCCAGTATACACACACACACACACACACACATATATATATATATATACTTATAGCTGATTCACACTGTTGTATAGCAGAAACCAACACAACTTTGTAAAGCAATTATCCTCCAATTTTTAAAAAATCAGATAAATAATAAAGCAAAAAGTTGCTAAAAAACTGCATCTTTCTAATGGAGATCATGATGTTTCTACGACCTTAGCTGAGAGAGCTGAAATATTAAGAGGGATGAGTAAGTCACAACAACATAAGTGGATACTGGTACTATCTATGAGTGAGAAGTGGTGTTCTCTACAACCTGAAATGAGTGAATGAGTAAAAGCAGACAACCTCTTTAGGAAGAGAGAGATTCTTAAAGCCACTTTTATTTACATTACTATTTTATAGGAAATATAGTAAAGTAAGGTAAACACCTGTGAGTACATAAGAGTGTTGGGAGTGAAGCTTTATACACACATTGGAAAACAGTCACGACATTTGAACACAAAGAAGGGGATTGAAAACTACATTCTGAAAATGGTGCACCCGGGTGAAAGTGAAGCTTTCCTAGTTTTTGATGTGCTTGGTAGAAGAAAAGAAGCAATATTCTGAGCATTTGAAGAGATATGAGAAGAAGGAAATTGATGATAAATTTGCATTTGCATTACCAAGAGCTAAAGTAGACATTTTGAAGTGAATAACTTAAATTAGTCCACCCAATTCTACTGTTTTTGAAGGACATAGACTATGGAATGTATTGGATTATGAGGTGTGGTCAGTGAAGTAATGAGCCCCCTCCCCCACAAATGTCGTTGGTACATGTTATGCTAACTTACCAGCTAAAGGAGATTTTGCATATGTGAATAAAGACCTGTGTAGTTCCAATTTTATCACAAGGGACCTAATAAGAAGGAAACAGAATTAGAGTCAGAAAAAAGGAGCTGTGAAAAGTGAACAATTGTTGGAATGATGCATTCTAAAGATGGAAGAAGAGGTCATGAGCAAAGACATGCAGGAGGCCTTTGAAAACTGGAAAAAAGAAGGAACCAGAATTTCCTCCATAGGAACACAAACAGGGCAAGCTTGACTTGAGTCCAATAGGATTCATTTTGGATTTCTCAAAGCAAAACCATGAGATGCTGTATCTGTGTTGTTTTAAGCCCCTAAGTTTATAATAATCTTTTACAATAGCAATAGGACATGAATATTAATACATGAAGTGAGTGCATGTTATAAACCAGAAGGAAGGCAGACCAGCATATTAAGAAGGAACATTTGAATTACCCCAAACTCCTTAATTTGTCATTTTTCAGGGAGTGGGGGAGTCCTCAAGTAAACTTTTCATTATAAAATTAAAATTCAGTTCAGTTCACTTCAGTAGCTCAGTCTTGTCGGACTCTTTGTGACCCCATGGACTGCAGCACACCAGGCTTCCCTGTCCATCACCAACACCCAGAGCTTGCTCAAACTCATGTCCATTGAGTCAGTGATGCCATCTGACCATATCATCCTCTATCATCCCCTTCTCCTCCTGCCTTCAATTTTTCCCAGCATCATCTTTTCCAGGGAGTCAGTTCTTCACATCAAGTGGACAAAGTATTGGAGTTTCAGCTTCAGCATCTGTCCTTCCAATGAATTTTCAGGACTGATTTCCTTTAGGATGGACTGGTTGAATCTCCTTGCAGTCCAAGGGACTCTCAAGAGTCTTCTTCAACACCACAGTTCAAAAGCATCAATTCTTTGGCGCTCAGCTTTCTTTATAGTCCAACTCTCACATCCATACATGACTACTGGAGAAACCATAACTTTGACTAGACTGACCTTTGTTAGCAAAGTAATATCTCTGCTTTTTAATATGCTGTCTATGTCGGTCAGAGCTTTTCTTCCAAGGAGCAAGTGTACTTTAGTTTATTGGCTAAAGTCATCATCTGCAGTTATTTTGGAGCCCCCCCAAAATAAAGTCTCTCACTGTTTCCCTGTTTCCCCATCTATTTGCCATGAAGTGATGGGACTGGATGCCATGATCTTCATTTTTTAAATGGTGAGTTTTAAGCTAGCTTTCTCATTCTCCTCTTTCACTTTCATCAAGAGGCTCTTTAGTTCTTCACTTTCTGCCGTAAGAGTGGTGTCATCTGCATGTCTCAGGTTATTCATATTTCTTCCAGCAATCTCCCAGCTGTGCTTCATTCAGCCCAGCATGTTGCATGATGTACTTTGCATATAAGTGTTGCATGATGTACTTTGCATATAAGTTAAAGAAGCAGGGTGACAATATCCACCCTTGACATACTCCTTTCCCAATTTGGAGCTAGTTCCATGTCTGGTTCTAACTATTGCTTCTTGACATACATACAGATTTCTCAGTCTACAGACCACAAGTCAGGTGGTCTGGTATTCCTACCTCTTGAAGCATTTTCCACAGTGTATTGTGATCCACACAGTCAAAGGCTTTGGCATAGTCAATAAAGCAGAGTAGATATTTTTCTGGTATTCTCTTGCTTTTTCAATGATCCAATGGATGTTGGCAATTTGATCTCTGGTTCCTTTGCCTTTTCTAAATCCAGCTTGAACAGCTGGAAGTTCACGTTTCACATACTGCTGAAGCCTGGCTTGGAGAATGTTGAGCATTAGTTTACTAGCATGTGAAATGAGCGTAATTGTGCGGTAGTTTGAACATTCTTTGGCATTGCCTTTCTTTGGGATTGGAATGTAAACTGACCTTTTCCAGTCCTGTGGCCACTGCTGAGTTTTCCAAATTTGCTGGCATATTGATGCTGCTTTCACAGCATCATCTTTCAGGATTTGAAATAGCTCAACTGGAATTCCATCACCTCCACTAGCTTTGTTCATAGTGATGCTTCCTAAGGCCCACTTAACTTAGCATTCCAGGATGTCTGGCTCTAAGTGAGTGATCACGCCATCGTGATTATCTGGGTCGTGAAGATCTTTTTTGTATAGTTCTTCTGTGTATTCTTGCCACCTCTTCTTAATATCTTCTGCTTCTGTTAGGCCCATATCATTTCTGTCCTTTATTGTGCGTATCTTTCCATGAAATATTCCCTTGGTATCTCTAATTTTCTTGAAGAGCTCTCTATCTAGTCTTTCCCATTCTATTGTTTTCCTCTATTGCTTTGCATTGATCGCTGAGGAAGGCTTTCTTATCTCTCCTTGCTATTCTTGGAACTCTGCATTCAAATGAGTGTATCTTTCCTTTCCTCCTTTGCCTTTAGCTTCTCTTCTTTACCCAGCTATTTTATTTTATTTATTTTTTTTATTTTATTTTTAAACTTTACATAATTGTATTAGTTTTGCCAAATATCAAAATGAATCCATCACAGGTATAGATGCGCTCCCCATCCTGAACCCTCCTCCCTCCCCATACCATCCCTCTGGGTCTTCCCAGTGCATTAGCCCCAAGCATCCAGTATCCTGCATTGAAAATACTCAGCTATTTTTAAATTATGTGGGTAAAAACAAATAAGTATACAATAAATACCCTTGTTTTCAACAAAGTGTGTTTTCAACAATGTATTTTTTAACAATGTGTTTTCAGCAATGTATTTTATTTTGTAACTCTATAGATGTACATTGTTGCCATTCAAAGTATTATGTACAAGTTTAAAATTTTATTGAAGTTATTGCTGTTGATCAGCCACTAAATTGTGTCTGACTTTGCAACCTCATGGATGCAGCTCCCCAGGCTCCTCGGTCCTCCACTATCTCCCAGAGTTTGTTCTTTTCCTCTTTGGCTTACATATTATTCTTTAAGATGACCATTGATAAATATTAATTTGATATTGCTGAAATAATATTTTTAATGGATTATTGTTGTATGACAGGTTCAAGAAAATTTCACTTATTTTTTATTTTATTTTTTCTGTAGCTACAAGCAGACTAGAAAATTAAGACTAATACTGCAATTTTTCCTTTTCTTTCCTTTGAAATACACATGTATTTGTCAAATAACTGTAAAATATAAAGCAGCCTGCGCTTGCACAGCTTGTAAAGTTCTTTTGAGGATTCCATACATCATTTTTTTGCCAAAGTTAAATTAAAACTTTAATTTCAAAGTTTCACCTACTCATTTAAGGTTCTAATTCATTCATAATTATTTTTTTGCACAGAATAATAGTAGATAGAAATTTTATATAGCTATCCCGATACCTTTTATTTAACAGCCCTCCTTCGTCCACTCTTCTGTAAAGTCTGCTCAATCATATGTCAGGTTTCTATACATGTGAGTCTGTTTCTGGGTTGTATTGCTTACATTGGTTTACAGGCTTACTTCTGTGCTAATATCGCAATGTTTCAGTTCATAAGGCATCATAATTATCTTGATATTTGCTGGAGCATGCCTCTGAACATGTTTTTCTTTTCTTTTTTTTTTTTTGGCCATGCCCTGCCGTGTGTGATATCTTAGTTCCCTGACCAGGGGTTGAACTTGTGCAATGAAAAAACCAGAGTCTTAACCATCGGACCACCAAGGAAGTCTCAATATGCTTTTCTTTTTGAAGAACATACTTGCTTCATGATACTTTGTACTTACATTTTAGCCTTGAGAATCAAGTAAGTTCCATGAAAAATGTTTTAGAAATCTGCCTTCTTTGTGTGACCTTTAAGAGTATCTATTTATTCTTGATTTTCAGAAGTTTAATTTCAATACATGTGTATGTGCAAGGTTTGAAGTCATGAGGATAACGCTAAGCTCAAAAATCATTTTTTTAATCTGTGCAAGGATAGTTTATTACAGTGGAACTAAAAAAAAAAGTCAACATAAATTGAAACTAATTCTCTTTCACCCTCTGAAAGAAACAAGATAATTTTAGTTTTCACTACTCAGGAATCAAATTTATAATTCCCAAAGTACCAGGACTTGTTATGGATATCGAATATATAATTCTTTAATCTTTGGTAGATTTATTTGTTAATTTATAGGTACAAGCGAAGTGAGAGGCACTGAAAAATGCTGAAATGGATCACATTGAAGGAGGAAACAGACAGAACAGGCTCCATCTTGAAAGCAGGACTGCATCTTGGGCCGGACTGTGGACTTTGAGCACTATGCCCAGTATCTATGGAAACGACATACCAACTGGAAAACCAGGCCCCCCAGATGGAAGAGCCCCAGGGCTCATACCTAGACTCTCCATTGCCTAAAAGAATACCCTAATTATCTGTGTAACCAAATAGAATCATACATTCTATTATGCTTATTGGGGTATGACCACAGGCCTATTGATAATTGTCCACTGTTAACTACCTAGGCTTAAGACATATAAATCACGGGTTAACTTTGACTGTATCATTCTCTTCCTTTGTTCAGACTAGTTTCAGGAAATTTGGGGAGGTACATACACTTAGGGTATGTAAGGTTTTCACGAAAACTGGTTGGGGTCCTTGGCTAAGAGGAGACTCTGCCTTGGGCCCACCGGTGTAATGAACGTCACTCCACTATCTGCATTGTCCTTCTGAGTGAGTTTGCTTCCCAGGATGCGTGGCTACAACAACATCACCATTTGTAACTTAGTATCTTCTGTGCAATGATTGCTTAGCCTGCCAATAAATAAATTTCTAGTTTAAACTTTTTCTCACACAGGACAAATTTGGAATTTTCTGTTTAAGATTTTTAAATACAAATGAAGTAGAAAACAGACACTTTCTTAAACAATATTTTATATTATTTTGCCTGCTGATTTCAAAATTTTATTTTTTATTCAACTTTGAGAAACACTGGCTCCTTTTACATCAATATTTCAGAATCTTTCATCTTGCCAACCCCATTATTGGTGCTAACAGCTTCCGATGATGAAAAAACCTATTGCTGGTCTGTGAAGACCTTGAAATCCATTTAGGGATAGAATAATGTAGTGAGAGTGAAAAGTGAAAGAGTCACTCAGTCGTGTCCGACTCTCTGAGACCCTGTAGACAGCAGCCTGCCTGGCTCCTCTGTCCATGGAATTCTCCAGGCAAGAATACTGGAAGGGGTTGCCATTTTCCTCTCCAGGGGATCTTCCCAGCCCAGGGATCGAACCCAGGTCTCCTGCATTGCAGGCTGATACTTTACCATCTGAGCCACCAGGCAAGCTGCCTGAGGATAATGTAACTGGGTGGTAAACTTATAGCCTAAAAGTGGCTTAATATTCAAAGACCAGATAAAGAAATGTGATCTAAGAAAACCTTCAAGAATGTAATAAGCTGCCCAGATTTTAAATAAAAGGTAGTCATTTTTTAGGCTATGGTCTTCTTTATCAGCAATTGTTTCCCCCTGTACAATGCTTAATGTTATGAAATGAATGAGCAAGCATTCCTACACTACAGGATAGCATTATAAATAATAACATAATATTTATTAGATTCTTATTGTGTTCCAGGTGCAAATCCTCTATACTGTAAGGACGACAATTAATAGTACCTTATTAAGAAAACTGAAGCTCTGGGCTTCCCTGGTGGTCCACTGGCTAAGACTGTGTTCCCCATGCAGGGGGCCTGTGTTCAATTCCTGGTCAGGGAACTAGATCCTGCATGCCACAGCTAAGACCCGGTACCAAATAAACAAATAAAAATAAATATTTTTAAAAAGGAAATTGAAGCTGTGAGAACGTAAATGACCTAGTAGGTGGTGGAGCCAAGATTCACACTCAGCTTTATTGTATATCATGTGAATACTTCTTGTGCTGTGTCACTATAACATTTTTTTCTATGTTGGCTTTTTAGTGTGATAGAGTCAGGTTTTCTGTTCACTTTGTGTGTATGTCGGTGGGTGTGTGCATTTGCAACTTGACTCTTTCACAGTAAGCCAACCAATGTATAAATTGGCTGAAACTGAGAACAATTTCTGAAACATTACTTAACTACAATATAATTCCTAAAGAATCACCAGAGCATAATATATTGAATCTATTCAAATGAAAACAATAAAAAACTAGAGTGATTAAGGTTGTCAGAAAAATTATGCCAGGAGTAAGAACAGTGGGACTCTCTCTCATTAAACATATTGCTGTGAGTGGTCTATGAGTACAAGTTAATTTACACTTTTGTACCAATAACCATGACAAAATCATTCTATATTATTAACATAGATTTCACATGAAAATTGTGCTACACGTTAGGGAAAAAAAAAGATACACTTTTCTTCTTTTGATATTTAGTGGTGTGATATTTACCTCGCATGCTTACCCACCTCTTTTCCATGATTATCACCACTGAAATGGTTATGTGTGTGCACAGTTGCTTCAGTCATGTCTGACTCTTTGCAACCCCACGGACTGCAGCCCAACAGGCTCATCTGCCCATGGATTTTCCAGGCAAGAATACTGGAATGTGTTGCCATTTCCTACTCCAGCAGATCTTCTTACCCAGGGATCGAACTCCTGTCTCCTGCATCTCCTGCAATCACAAGCAGATTCTTTAACACTCAGCCACCTGGGAATAATCAAATGCGAATGAAATAAGCATATAATTATATTTTTAATAGATGTACTACCATTTAGTGAACTATTACTATGTGCCAGACACTACAATTAGCATTGCTGTTTGTCAGGTGAACTAATCAGAAAGACAAATATTTTAGGGAAACATTTTTAAGAGCTTTCAGCTTTAGCAAAATGTTTATACATTCATTGAATCAATCGAATACCCTTCTAGCTGTTTTTCAAAGCTAATGTTGCCCACACTTTGCTCTTGAGCTTCATTTATTTTTACTGAGTAATGCCAGAATATAGTGATACAGTGGAATGGTGCTACAGGGAACCCTGATCCCAAAATACCTTGCAGGTAAGGGCAGAGAATGCTAGGGAAGAGATAAAGTTGCTCCAGAGATACTTTTGGAGAAGGCAATGGCAACCCACTCCAGTACTCTTGCCTGGAAAATCCCATGGATGGAGGAGCCTGGTAGGCTGCAGTCCATGGGATCTCGAAGAGTTGGACATGACTGAGCAACTTCACTTTCATTTTTCACTTTCATGCATTGGAGAAGGAAATGGCAACCCACTCCATTGTTCTTGCCTGGAGAATCCCAGGGACGGGGGAGCCTGGTGAGCTGCCATCTATGGGGTCGCACAGAGTCGGACACGACTGAAGCGACTTAGCAGTAGTAGCAGAGATACTTTGGGGGCATTTACAAGCTTCCTTTGGGATTGGCTCACAACAAAAGAAACACAAAATAATAGTGGCTACAACAAGAATTTATGGTAAAATTTAGAAATAGATAATTCAGGGTTAGTATTGCTGAATTTAAAAAATGCACAACATGAGATTTGCGAGTTAAGTTTTATTTGGGGCAAAATGAGAGCTGCAGCCTGGGAGACAGCACCTCGGATTGCTCTGAGAAACTGCTCCAAAGAGGTAGGGGAGAAGGACAGCATATATGTGACACTGGTAAAGTGGGAGCACATGAAACCAAGCATGTATTTTTTTGTAGAAAGTTTCAACTGCTTTTGCAAAGCATCTGCTAGTTATGAGGAACAGTCATTACCATGAAGGAGTTCAGTGCTTTTCTAGATCTGAGGAGACACAAGAACTGTCTCATACAATCAGCTCCTGAGAATACCTGACTATCTGAAGACCTGTCCTGCCAATTTCCCCCCCAAGCACAGAGGCCTCATTTCTGCTGTTCACCCTGGAATCCTTCAGGGAGTGTTGAAGGTCACCAGCTGCAGCAGCACTTGATTTAATCCTTGCAGAGGTAAACGGCAAGTGCCAGTTTGCAGTTGACAGTATGGTGGCTCTGCTGACCAAGTCTTCAGGTCTTGAGACCCCCTCGTAGATTCTGTGCCATAACGTTTTTCTTTTATAAAGATTTCTTTATGTGGACCATGCTTTTAAAGTCTTTATCGAATTTGTTACAATATTGCTTCTGTGTTATGTTTTATTTTTTGGCCACACAGCATGTGGGATCTAAGCTCCCTAACAGGAATTAAACCTGCATCCCCTGGAAGGTGAAGTCTCAACACTGGACCGCCAGGGAAGTCTCTGTGCCATAATTCTTAAAAGTATGTTATCACAGTCCAAGATGATGCTCTAGGAATTACATCCATATTTTCACTGGCGAAGTAGAAGGAGGAAAGAAAGAACAAAGAAAAGAAATCAAGAAAAAGACAAAATGTAAAAAAAAATCAGCAGAAAGGTAAAATAGTGATAGTCAAAAATCATTAGATTTCTCAAAATGCATCCCAAAGAATTTATGGGGATGAACTTGCAAATGTAGCCCTTTCCCTCCATCACCACCGGAAACCTCTATTATTTTGCAGATTTTCAGAAGTAGTTGCACAATGGTACAGAACACTCATACAATTTAACCATCTGTACACAATGAGCCTCGATTGATAAACCCTTCAGCAGTCCATTTGTTCCTACTCTTTCCTTAGAACAGCTACTCTACCCCAGAACAAAGATAAAAGGAACTGACAGTTTGTGAATGTCATCTGTAGGGTTCCTCACTTAGGAAGATAGCTATGTAAATGGAAGACATCTCAGGGTTTTAACGTCAATGAATTGAAAGTCAAGTTCAGACCTTCACCTCATAAGGAACCTTTGCAATTATACAACAACTAAGTCTCAGTTAAAAAGTAGACTTTTAAATTGATAGTAGGAAAAAAAGAAACACTTCGATCTAGTGCTGCATCAACATGAAACAACAGTACAAGGTTTTTGGAAAAAAGTTTAGCTAGGGCAAAAAATTGCAAAAATTGTTACAGCACATGTTCAATAGCTCTCTTTTATATAATTTTGACTGGAGGGGAGAAAGCTACTGAGACTACATCAGGCACACAACTACTTCATAAGAGGTTTTTGTGTTTTTTTTTTTAATAACCTTCCATTCTGCATAACTTTTGAACTATTTAAATATTCTTAGGACTGAGCCTTGTATAATTACCCTCTTCTCATGCTTCCCTGGTGGCTCAGATGGTAAAGCGTCTGCCTGCAATGCGGGAGACCCGGGGTTCGATTCCTGGGTCGGGAAGATCCCTTGGAGAAGGAAATGGCAATCCACTCCAGCACTCTTGCCGAAAATCCCATGGACGGAGGAGCCTGATAGGCTACAGTCCATGGGGTCGCAAAGAGTCAGACACGACTTTCACTTTCATTTCAGGAGGAAAAAAAAAAGAATGAAACATACACACAAGCACATTAAGATTGCTTCAGTTCTATCATTCCCATAAATTGCATACTTTGGGGCCACAAAATCCCTTAACTTGGTGATTTTGGAAGCAAATAGAACCAGCATCATTTTACAGCATCGTGATGGGAAAAAAGAACATGTCTTGTCCAATGGCCTCAAGATGGATCTGATCCCCGTGAAGATCAGACTCCACGAAGACTTCCCTCAAATCTGCCTTAACTGACAGCTGGGCAAGCCGCTGAGCATCTCACCCAGGCATCACACCTGAGATCCTGGTCCCTCACTTGGGGTTTCTCTTGTTCCTTTAAAGGAAGGAAGGTGGACCCCTTCCAGGTCCCAAAACTGGGCTCTTGTCTAACACTCGGAAATGAGGAGACACGCTGACAAAGCAAGAGACTTTATTGGGAAAGGGTACCCAGTGGAGAGCAGTAGGGTAAGGGAACCCAGGAGAACTGCTCTGCCGCGTGGGTTTTATGGTGATGGGATTAGTTTCTGGGTGGTCTTTGGCCAATCATTCTAATTCAGAGTCTTTCCTGGTGACACACCCATCGCTCAACCAAGATGGATGCTAGCGAGAGGGATTTGGGGAAGTGGACGGACACGTGGTGTCTCCTTTAGACCTTTCCCGAACTCTTCCAGTTGGTGGTGGCTTATTAGTTCCATATTCCTTACCAGATCTCCTGTCATAAACAACTTGTGCAAATGGTTACTATGGTGCCTGGCCAGGGTGGGAGGTTTCAATCAGTGTGCTTCCCCTCACACTTTTGTTATATTTTCCAGGCAGTCTTTGGGGTTTCCCAGGTGGCTGAGTAATAAAGAATCCACCTGTGAATGCAAGGAGACATGGATTTGATCCCTGGATCAGGAAGATCCCCTGGAGGAGGGCATGACAACCCATTCCAGTGTTCTTACCTAAGAAATCTCATAGAGAGAGGAGCCTGGCAGTCTAGAGTCCATGGAGTGGCAAAGAGTCAGGCACGACTGAGTGACTTTCACTCTCACTCTCTCTCACTTTCATTTGGCTTCTGTATTTAAACTAAACTCCATGACTTTTTCTTTTAGTAACACTATTCTTCATAACCTCGCTTTTCTTCAGTTTTCTTTAAGCATTCTATAATTGTTTCACTGTCCATAGAATTGTTTGGTTCTTCTGAACAGGTGGTTTGAATTGAAAATATGTACAAGGTGCCACAGTGACTCAGAATTTGCCTGCTTTTAAGGTCACCAAGCACAGGAGATATGGGTTCAGTTCCTGGCTTGGGAAGATACCCTGAAGGAGGGCATGGCAACCCACTCAAGTATTCTTGCCTGGAGAATCACAAGGACAGAGGAGCCTGGCAGGCTATGGTCCACAGGTCGCAGAGTCAGACACGACTGAAGCGACTGAGCACAGCGAACAGCACGGCATAGCACAAGGTCACTAAGAAATAGAATATGTATAGAAGAGATGATAAATCCCTCTCTGCTCTATCAGTGTCTCTTGACACTGGAATTAGTGTTCTCAGTCTCTCATTACATATTTTTAGGTTATCAGTTCAGTTCAGTTGCTTGTATCTGACTCGGCAGCCCCATGGGCTGCACCACGCCAGGCTTCCCTGTCCATCATCAACTCCCGGAGCTTGTTCAAACTCATGTCCATTGAGTTGGTGATGCCATCCAACCATCTCATCCTCTGTCATCCCCTTCTCCTGCCTTCAATCTTTCCCAGCATGGGGGTCTTTTCCAATGAGTCAGTTCTTCACATCAGGTGGCCAAAGTATTGGAGTTTCAGCTTCAGTTTCAATCCTTCCAATGAATATTCAGTACTGATTTCCTTGACTAGTTTGATATCCTCGCAGTCCAAGGGACTCTCAAGAGTCTTCTCCAACACCATAGTTCAAAAGCATCAATTTTTGGTTATAATTGTTTTAAATTCAGCAAAGAAATGTTATGGATACAATGACCACTTTGGGTGAATTCCCAAAAGTTGTCTCTACATGCACTAGGATGTTGAATTCAAATATTAGAGAACAAGATATTCTACATAAAAGCATTACAAATAATTGAGACTGAGTTTCTTATGCATCAGTTTTTTTCAGGCAAGAAAATTATGCGGTAAGTTTATAATAAAATATTTTTGTACAGTCTTCTAAGACCTCTATCTCACTCATAAACCCCACATGAAGGCTCTACTGGCTTCTGCTTTTATGTCTTTTTCTAGTTACATTCGTATCCCTAATGACACACTTTAATCATTATTTCATTATGTATTTTAGATAGTATCTACTGATACTGTAAAGAAAATATAAGGAATTAAAGTTTGGACACTCATTGTTTGTTGATAAATATTCAGGTTGCTTCCAGTTTGAGGCTGTTACAAATACTACTACAGTGGATATTCTTTTTTGTGGACCTCATTGTTTTCTAAAATATATAGACATTTGTCTCCAATGTACGTATGCTTGTTTATTATTTAGTTTTGCTGAGTTTTAAGCTCACTAGAAATGACATCATGATACAATAAGTGTTCTGGGAGTTTCCTTTTACCATTAAGCGTTTGTCTCCAGGGTTCATCTATGTTATGACATGCAACTGATTTTTTTTAACATAGCTCTTACAGGCAGCCATCGTGCTAAACTGTTTTACTATTTTAAAATATCTATTTGTTTATCTTTGGGGTTTTATATATATTGATAGAAAATCATACAATCTTCAAATAATAACTGTCTTGATTCTTCATTTCTAATCCTTATTCCTTGAATTTATTTTCTTGCTGTTACATCCTCTAGAATGCCAGTACATTTGGAGAAAAAGCGGTGATAGTGACATTTGTGACTTGCTCCTGATTTAAAAAAAAAAAAAACTTTGAATATCTTTATGTTAAAAAATTAACAAACAAACAAAAGAATTAATTCATTTATAGTAAGCCCTGTTTCTTTTTTTCCCCATATTTCATATTCCTTTAATGTCTTTCTATCTCCTATTGGTTATCTTTCTAGTTAAACATGTATTTTTCAAGCTTATTTATCAATACCTATTTAACTTGATAAGGTAATACCCCTGGTGAAACAAGGATCATTAGTTTATTTAGACTTCCTTTTCCTTCTTATTAATATTGCCCTTGCAATCCAATTGGTGTACCTTAACAGAGTTCTTTAAGAAGACTGGAATGGGACAGGATGAATGTATCTCTTCATGTAACAATGTGACAATCTTTTTCTCTATGCAATGTTCACTACAATTTCTCATAACTGAGTAATTGGTTTAATTTAATAGACTACAAAATGTGAAAACTATATTAACATGATCCAAAAACAAAAATCAAACAAACAAAAAAACTTTGCGTCCATTTCCTCCCCTGGGCTAAGCCATTTTTCTCAATGATCACCACTGTAGGGCTTATGCTCCAATATTAGTGAACACTGTTTTCTTCTTGTTAGTGTATACAAGAGTGGAAAGTTCCCTCTCCTTTGAACAGAGTAGTAGATCCTTGGTTTTAATTTATAAAGCTCTTTATAAAGGTCCAAGTATAATGGGGATAAATCTATACAGACTCATTTAGAGCCCAGTCCCAAGTCCTAAACTGTGGGATATGGTGAAGGACAGCCTGATGTGCTGCAGTCCATGGGGCTGCAAAGAGTAGGGCATGACTTAGTGACTAAAAACAGCCTAAGTTTTCATGACGTCTCATACCAAACTGCCTCCTGTGTTTCCTTACAACTGTTTAATTATAGGAAATGGATGCTCATTCCCATATAGTACATCCTGCGCTCACATGCATGCTAAGTTGCTTTAGTTGTGTCCGGCTCTTTGCAACCCCATGAACTGTAGCCTACCATACTCCTCTTTCCATGGGATTCTCTAGGTAAGAATACTGGAGTGGATATGCATTCCCTTCTCCAGGGGATCCTCCCAACTCAGGGATCAAACCCAGGTCTCCTGCATTGCAGGCAGATTCTTTATCATCTTAGCCACCAGGGAAGCCATAGGACATAGTCCTGTAAGACTTTAATTATTGTCAACAAGAGTTGACATCTATGGGGTCAATGAAGATAATATGCACAGAAATCCCACTTCCACCCAGTATGAATGAGAAGCCCCCACTCTGGGTATCATTGGAGGTTCAATGCAAAACTTGGCTTTCTACTTCTACCAATTGCTAATACTGGTTTCCTGGGTATGATTGTGGGCAGGCAATGCCAAGTATTAGAGAGAATACAGAACTTTCATATGCTGTTGGTAGGAATACAACATAGCACAATCATTTTGGAAAATAGCTTGCTTCATAAAAAAAAAAAGATGAACTTAAAGACAACACAAGTACACTATTCCTGGGTAAAAGCATATGCCCACACAAAATTATGCACACAGTTGTTCCTCACAGCACTTCTTGGAAAATGGAAACCAAAATATCCACCCACAAAAAGATAAATGGATATGCAGATGATGGTATATCCATAAGATGGAATACTCTCCAGCAATGTAAAGGAATATAAGATATTTTATTGATACACAAGGAGATGAATGAATCTTAAAATTGAAGCTGAAATTTGCCAAGCAAAACAGAATAATCTGGTATGATTCCATTCTTATAAAACCAATGCATGTGATGGAACTGGACTGAAAGTTCATTAGAGCTTGTCTGGGGTCAGAATCGAGAGACTGGGGCAGTAAGGACACTTGACAAATACCATAAGGAAATTTGTGAAGATGATGGATCTGCTATCTTAATTGTGATATTTTCATGGGTGTATACATATGTCAAAACTCATTAGACTGTACACTTTAAATATGTGCAATTAGTTTAATGTCAATTATAGCTCAATAAAGCTGTTAAAAAAGAACTATGGGTGATTCCATACTAGAGTTTCTGGGCCAATTACCCCAAACCCTTAGAGATAAAAGGGTTTCCCTCCCTGAAGTCAAGGGCCCCCCTCCCCTTGGCCTCCCAGAATGACTGACAGGGGAAATTTGATTTTCTTCAAGGAAAACTCTGCCATCACCTACAGAGCTATGCTCTGTTCCTTTGTCCCTCAAAAGAAAATCAAACAATAATTCAACATCAGAATATTTTGTAATATCTTGGTTATTCATTCTCAAGACCCCATGTGAGCATCAAAAAGACCAGAATAGTCTGGGTTCAGCACAATACTTTTCTGTCTCTCTTATTCCATCCAAAGCTTCAAAAAAAAGTTTTATTACTTTAACTAGAGTGACCTACTTACACATTTCATCTAAATCCACAAATATAAAGTCACCTCATCTGAGACTATATGCTTCAATATTTCAGTGTAAGATACCCTTTATTAATAACTATTCATCGTCTCCATCCAATTTTCATAGACACCATTTTGCTGTTGGAGTTTATTGTATTTCACTCAAAATATTTTAATGCTTTTTTGCTAATCTGGAAGAAGTTCTCTCAGTGTGTCAGTTTTTGTCAGAAAATACCTTGTGGATATTCCTAATTGGATATTTGCTTATGTATAATTGCTGCAGGAAATGAATTGCCCTTTGGTTGCCTAGAATCCAACCACCTTCCAGATTAGAAGAGTACTCTGCAGTGGGAGGTGCGGAGAGGGGCGTTCTCTCCCCACATTTGGAAGGTAAAGTACAGTCAGCTGACTCATGCTGGTGTATTTATACATTCCTGCTTAGGGCTTTTTGTTGCTGCTGTTGTTCATGATTTATTTCCTTTTCTAAAATTAATTTTTATTGGAATATAGTTGCTTTACAATGTTGTGTTAGTTATTGCTGTACAGCAAAGCGAATCAGCTATACATATATCCCCTCCTTTTTGGATTTCCTTCCCATTTAGGTCACCACAGAGCATCCAATGGAGTTCCCTCTGCTGTTCAGTAGGTTCTCATTAGTCATCTATTTGATACATAGTATCAGGAGTGTGCATATGTCAATCCCAGTCTCCCAGTTCATCTCACCACCACCCTTTCCCCAACCCTTTGTTGTCCATACGTTTGTTCTCTGTCTGTATCTCTAATTCTGCTTTGCAAATAAGATCTATACCATTTTTTTCAGATTCCACGTAGAGCATTAACATACAGTATTTATTTTTCTCTTTCTGACTTCACTCTGTGTGACAGTCTCTAGGTCCATCCACACTGCTTAGGACTTTCAATCTTCTCAGGTTTAGCATTAATTTATTGGGGTGGCATCTAGGTGCTTGGATATTCTGCCATGGCAAGAGAAGTGTTACCAGCAGCAGCATCTGAGGCTGGCTGTTCTTACCACATGACCCTGACTGAGCACCCCCTGTCTATTATACTAGCAGGTGAATATGATGTCTTTTAGTCTACGTACTTCCAATAAATACCATTCTGTTTCAGTTAGTCCCAGTTTCTTTTGCATATAATTAAGAATCCAGAATGACATATATATATATATATATATACACACACACACACACACATACACTCACACATGTTCATACATACATCAATGCAAATGCTATATTTCTTGCGGGTTTTGATAGGAAGCTACTCTATATTTTCACCGATCTGTAGATATAGAAAGAAGACTGGACTGAGAGTCAGGCAACCTCAAAATCCTTGTTGTAGTCTATGGGGTTGCACAGAGTCGGACACGACTGAAGCAACTTAGCAGCAGTAGCAGCAGCAGCAGCAGCACAATATTGCTAACATTAAGCTTGGTTCGGTAATATGGACAATATAAATTTACTCTTATGATTATTATTGCTCTTAGTATAGGAGATAGTTATGAGGACTTGCCTCCATATTTTTGAAGCATGAAGGGACTGAGTGAGGAAACATCTCCAAGGGATTAAAAAAGACTGAGGGTGCCAGGATCAATTCAATGGATACTGACCAATTTCTGAATATAAAGCAAATGAGCTAGTCCTGAGCCAAATGTATGATTCACTCTCTAATTGGAACTATGGACAATGAACAACCAGGAAGCTCAAGGAGGCATACTAGAAAGTTCTACACCTTGGCTATTATCCACGGTAGACTATACATTGGTTGTTTGAAATCCTTGCAAATTAATTTCCTTGAATATGTATATGTATATCATATATTTATTTTATATATGTATATATACAAATCCATACAACAACAAGACACTCCTCATGTTGAGAAATCAGGTGCTTCTCAGACGTCAAGAATAAATGACAACCCATGGAATATACAACCATTAGCCAAAGATTGTCTGGAAGGCAACCACTGATCTCTCTAACTAAGGCTGTAAGTTCAGGCTTTTGTATATTGTATTTTTTGAAGGTAAATATTTATCTAATTGGGTTGTTATTAATGAATAAACAATAGGAAGAAAAATATAAATCTCCATTTACCCTTGAAATGAGGTCAATTTCAAAATCATTAGCTAAGAGTAAAAATATCTCAATAATCTTGGTGGTTTAAAAGAATGTAAACCTCCCACAGGGCTTCCCAGGAGGTTCAAGGGGTAAAGAATTCACCTGCAATGCAGGAGACATAGGTTTGATCCCTGAGTCAGGAAGATCCTCTGGAGGAGGGCATGGCAACCCATTCCAGTATTCTTTCCTGGGAAATCCCAGGGGCAGAGGAGCCTGGTGGATTAACAACCATAGGGTCACAAAGAGTTGGATATGGCTAAAGTGACTGAGCACACCCACATACACACACACACACACACACACACACACCTCGTATAACTGTGTGAATAGGGCAGAATTAGAATAAGCTTCTTCACGTGATTTTCCCTCCTTTCCTGTTTCATGGATATGATAACAAGATTTTTAGGCGTAATAATTATTTCATTAGAATAATGGCTATTTTAAAAACTAACCAGCTTTTGTTAAGATTCTGCCAGTCCTTTAAAAATCTAACTGTGTTCTATTAAACAGCTTTGAGAAGTAAAACGCTGTTCTCTTGGCCTGCTGAGTAAATATGAATTTCACAGTTAAATACATAAAATAATGATTACATCCAATGGTCACAAGGGACATGTTTTTAGGAGGATACTAATTAAACTACATCTTCAGACAACATGTTTCTACACTTACTACCAATGAACCATATCTGATTGGTCATTAAGTAATTAGGAATGCTAATGTAAATAAAGTGCCATTCAAATGAGGCTTCAGACTGGAAATGAATCATATATTTTGTCTTCTGGTCTGAATGATGCACAAATCAATCAAATAGAACAACCCAGAAAAAAGTACTTAAGACCAGAAGAAGAAGATGGTTCCATCTGTCATTTACTGCTAAATAGATTCCATATTTTAAAACAGGATGATTTTTAATATTTTACTGACAATATAAAAATTGAGGGAAAAAAATGGCTTAGGTTGTTAGCCTGTACTTTCCTATGCTTACTGTAATTTGTATTTCTGTGCGTGTGTATGTGTCTGCGTGCACATGTCTGTGTGTGTGTGTTTTGTGTGTGTGTGTAGCTTCTATGAAATAGCAGAGATGGGAGGTCCTAAAGTATACCCATGGAGATGGTGGAGGCAGAAATAGAAAAATGAATGACACTGGATGGGAAAGAAAGAAATAGTGACAAAAAGATAAAAGTGAGGAAATGAAGCAATTGGAAACAAAATAAATGAGGAGAAATGGCAAAGTGTTTAGAATTATTAATGAAATAATGTAAAAACAGATTAGAATGAGAAATCTCTGGTATTCCGTATTCCTTAAATCTAGAATATTGTCAAGAATATTCAATGGAAGTATTTACTTAAGTATTAAAATAGGTCAGATCATTGTAGAACAATGATTTTAGAATGAGTCAATATCAGAAGTCCTTAAATAAGGGGAATTTTTCAAAAGGATGATTTATTTAAAATGCATGCATTGGTGGTTAAAAAAAAAGTGTATTTAGCATCTGGTAGACACTAAGTAAGCATTTGTTAAGTGAATTAATGAATGAGTGAACTAATTACGCAAATTCCAATGTAGAACCGTTCATTTTCCTAGAAAGTCAGCAAAGTCCTAAATATTTTCCATTGTCACTGTGTCACAGTGAGACTTTCGAGAGTGTTACCACTGTTCCTGCTCCATTTGTGGCATCTTTTGTTGAGGTACAGTTTACATTCAGTAAAGTGCTCAAGCGGATTCATATAAAGCTTGATAATGTGTGTAAGTACATAACCATAAAGCTATTATCGGATAGAGCGCACTTCTACAACCTCAGAAATTTCTCTTCTACCCTTTTGCAGTCAATATTAATCCCTTCAAAGGTAGCCACTGGAGTTCTTTTTCTTGAATTTCTTATAAGCAATGACAGACACTGTGTTTTTTATGTCTGCCTTCTATCAGTTAATGTTTTTGAGATTCACTCATGTTGTTATGCATGTCACACATATGCATATACTGTTGATCCTTGAACAACACGGGTTTGAACTGTACGGCTCCACACATACACAGATGTTTTTCATCAAATAAATACTACAGTAGCCCATGATCTGTGATTGGTTGAATCGGTGGGTGCAGAAACATGAACACAGAGGACGAATTGTAAAGTTATACTCAGGTTTTCAACTGTGTGGAAGGTCTGAACCTCCAAACCTCCATGCTGTTCAAGAGTCAACTGTATATAAAATGCTTATGTTATACAAATAGTGTGTCTATGTTACTTTTTGTAACAAAAAGTTATTTTTTATTGCTACACAATATTCTATTGTATGAACAAAGTAAGTTTTGCTTATCCGTTCTCCTGTTGAAGGGCCTACATGTTGTGATCAGTTGTGGTTCCTATGGATATACTTGACCAAGTCTTTTAGTGAGCATGTCTACACGTCTGTCTTGAGGATGTGTCCAGCAGGGGAACTGATATGACATGAAGTGTGTGTGTGTGTGTGTGTGTGTGCATACATGCTCAGTTGTGTCCAACCCTTTGTAACCCCATGAACTGCAGCCTGCCTGTCAGACTTCTCTGTTCATGGAATTTTTCAGGCAAGAATACTAGAGTGTGTTGACCTTTCTTACTCCAAGGGATCTTCCCCGCCCAGGGATCGAAACCGCGTCTCCTGCAATGGCAGATGGATTCTTCACCACTGTGCCACCTGGGCAGAGTAAAGTGTGTTTAATGTTTGAAACTGTCCTTTTTTTAATGCCATTGTAACATTTTACATTTGTGCAAAGCCTGAACTCACCTTATACCCTAGTAACATTGTTGCCAATGCTGCTGTCAGGAGGCAGGCAGAGAATGAGTCCCCCAACTCTTTCATCTCTGAGGTCTTCCAACCACTACCATTGAGTATGTCTCTACCCGGCATCCCTTGCTTCCTCTTTGACCAAAGAGAACAGGCTTTTCTTATGCATGTGAATGCATTCATTTGTTTTCCTAGCCCTGTTGGAACTCTGGGGTGCAGCCCTCTCTGGTTCTCCATGAGGGATATACGAGAGATTAACAAGAAAACCTAGGGACTTCCCTGGTGGTCCAGTGGTTAAGACTCTGTGCTTCAAATGCAGAGGATGTGGGTTCAATCCCTGGTGAGGTAACTAAAATCCCACATGCCATGTTCAGTTCAGTTCAGTTGTTCAGTGATGTCCGACTCTTTGCAACCCCGTGCACTGCAGCACTCCAGGCTTCCCTGTCCATCACCAACTCCTGGAGATTGCTCAAACCCATGTCCATCAAGTTGATGATGTCATCCAGCCATCTCATCCTCTGTTGCCCTCTCCTAATACCGCCTTCAATATTTCCCAGCATCAGGATCTTTTCAAATGAGTCAGTTCTTCCCATCAGGTGGCCAAAGTACTGGAATTTCAGCTTCAGCATCAGTCTTTCCAAAGAATATTCAGGACTGATTTCCTTTAGGATTGACTGGTTGGATCTCCTTGCAGCCCAAGAGACTCTCAAGAGTCTTCTCCAACACCTCAGTTCAAATGCATCAAGTCTTCGGGGCTCAGCTTTATTTATAGCCCAACTCTCACATCCATACATGACCACTGGAAAAACCATAGCTTTGACTAGATGGACTTTTGTTGGCAGAGTAATTTCTAGGTTGTTTTTTAATATGTTGTCTAGGTTGGTCATAGCTTTTCTTCCAAGGAGCAAGTGTCTTTTAATTTCATGGCCACAGTCATGATCTGCACATGATCATGTGATTTTGGAGCCCCCCAAAACAAAGTCTGTCACTGTTTCCATTATTTCCCCATCTGTTTGCCATGGAGTGATGGGACCAGATGCCATGATTTTAGTTTTCTGAATGTTGAATTTTAAGCCAACTTTTCCACTCTCCTCTTTCACTTTCATCAAGAGGCTCTTTAGTTCTTCTTCATTTTCTGCCATAAGGGTGGTGTCATCTGCATATCTGAAGTTATTGATATTTCTCCTGGCAATCTTGATTCCAGCTTGTGCTTCATCCAGCCTAGCATTTCACATAATGTACTCTACATATAAGTTAAATAAGCAGGGTGACAATATACAGCCTTGACATACTCCTTTCCCGATTTGGAACCAGTCTGTTGTTCCATGTACAGTTCTAACTGTTGCTTCTTGACCTGCATACAGGTTTCTCAAGAGGCAGGTCAGGTGGTCTGGTATTCCCAGCTCTTTCAGAATTTTCCATAGTTTGTTGTGATCCACACAGTCAAAGGCTTTGGCATAGTCAATAAAGCAGAAGTAGATATTTTTCTGGAACTTTTGTGCTTTTTCAATGATCCAACAGATGTTGGCAATTTGATCCCTGATTCCACTGCCTTTTCGAAAACCAGTTTGAACATCTAGAAGTTCACAGTTCACCTACTGTTGAAGCCTGGCTTGGAGAATTTTGAGCATTACTTTACTAGTATTGAGATGAATGCAATTGTGGGGTAGTTTGAACATTCTTTGGCATTGCCTTTCTTTGGAATTGGAATGAAAACGGACCTTTTCCAGTCCTGTGGCCACTGCTGAGTTTTCCAAATTTTCTGGCACATTGAGTGCAGCACTTTCACAGTATCGTCTTTCGGGATTTGAAATAGCTCAACTGGAATTCCATCACCTCCACTAGCTTTGTTCATAGTGATGCGTCCTAAGGCCCACTTGACTTCACATTCCAGAATGTCTGGCTCTAGGTGAGTGATCACATCATCATGGTTATTTGGGTCAAAAACAAGAAGAAAAAAAGAAAACCCAAAGAACCAAAAGTGGTGTCATTCTTCAGATTTGTGCTCCATGTCTAGTCCACACTTGATCTACTTTCAGAGTTCTTTTACAGGTATCTGTGGAATGATTTTTAGGGTATCCAGTTGTAATTAGAGGGAAGGAACAGGGAAAATTGAATCTATGTCATCTTTTTCTTGAATACAGTGTCTCTCTCCCTGTTATTTTAAATACAAATAAAGTTTTATTATAATACACTCATGTTCATTCATTCATTCTTTAAGTGATTATTGGTAGTTTTTGTCATACTATGATGATTGATCTGAGTATCTGCAAACAACTCATAAGACTCCCAAAGTATATAACATTCTACCTAGCCCTTTATAGAAAATATTTGATATCCCCAGCTCTAGAAGAAAACTTAGGGATATTTCATGACCTTGGGATAGGCAAAGATTTCTGAGATAGGTCACTAAACACACAAATCATAAAAATAATAGAAATTAGACTTAAGCAAAAGAAAACAATTGTGGTCATCAAAAGATATCTATGAAGTAACTGAAAATGCAAACCATGGACTGAGATAAAATATTTACAGTGAAGGTATCTAAAAAAAGTCTCATATGCAGACTCAAAAAAAGACATCCTAAAAATCAATAACAAAAAGACAATTCTTTAACAATATGGACATAAGATTTGACCTGCTTTCATAAAATATGCCATGTATTTTTTCTCTGAGCTTACCTTTGGTGTTATGAAAAAGTCAATTTCAAAAGAGGCCAGCAGAATATGTACCCCAAAGGGAAGTTCTCAGGTATGCTGACATCCATAAAAGAAGGCATTTTCATCAGCTGGAGGGAAAGGAGCACAGTTATTATTTTAAACAGAATTTTTCACAATATTACATTTTGAAATGTTTCAAATCAGTTGCCCAGTTATGCATAATTATGGTACTGCTGTTATGGTAAACTCAAGAAGTATATATAAAAAAGAGTATTGATGAGAACAAAGAAAGAGGAAGCATGAGTGAGAGAAATAGAGAAAAAGACTCTAAAATTTAGGGAAAAGTTTTAAAGGTGAAGAATGAAGGACACTTTTAGGAAGCATATTTTCACTTCTATGCTCCAGATTTCAACATACTTTTTTCCCACCTAAATAGAGTGATGTGGGGGGATAAAGGAAAGGGAAATAGTCTTTATAAGGTAAAAGCCAAAGAAATGATTACTAAATATTTTGGAATAGAAAGCCATAACAAATTGCATTTTTCAAACCATGTTACTAGGATATCCAAGTTACACGCTGACTTTTGTTCTACAATTTTTGTTGTGAAATATACTCTCTCTGTGTGATAGTTTTTGCAATACATTTCCTCTAACTCTTTTGATATCATTAGATTCCAGTGTTATTGTGTTTTTGTGGTGATGATACATGTATATACATTATGTGTGTGTGTACTCAGTCGCTCAGTCGATCTGACTCCTTTTCTGAACCCATGGACTGTAGCACGCCAGGCTCCTCTGTCCATGGGATTTTGCAGGCAAGAATACTGAAGTGAGTTGCCATGTTTTTCTCCATGGGATCTTCCCAATCCAGGGATAGAATCCACGTCTCCTGCTTTGGCAGGTGGATTCTTTACCACTGGGCTCAGGAATCCCAGAAGGGTTCCTGAGAACACCTAGGAACCCCAGAAGGATTCTATACATCTTGATAAAACTCTTAAAATCGTGCCAAAGTTTGTTGGTCACAATTTTGTTTTTGTTTATTTAAATCAACTCCATGACCAACAGAGATCAAACATCCATCCAGTCTACATTGTTCTTTCTTCATTACTAGAAAGTCACTAGCTGCAAAAATCCCCATCCTAGTTTTGACTGTGGTCCTTGGATCAGCTCAGTGAGTCTTTCTGTCCCAGCGGGATATCCCATCTTGGAATGAGAGCTCAGTGAAGAGTCCATCTTCCCCAGAATCTGGGGTCTCATGATATCCATCTCCCATCATTTGCACATTGACTATCCCTTGCAGCCCCCCCTTCTCCTATTTTGGCCACACTGTGGGGCTTGTGAGATCTTAGTTTCTCCACCAAGGGTTGAACTGGAGTCCTTGACAGTGAAAACACAGAGCCCCAACCACAGGACCAGCAAGGAATTCCCTCTTGCAGCTCTCAAGTCTATGACTTGGCTCCAGGAACTGCTTGCTATTTCAGAGTTCAGAGCCATACTTCATCTTTATTTCAATGATAATTTTTTTTCCTTTTTTTTTTTTTTTAAAGCTGCCTATACTTTTTAGGGATTTCCCTGGTGGTTCAGACAGTAAAGAATCTGCCTGCCATTTGGGAAACTCGGGTTTGATCCCTGGGTCAGGAAGCTCTCCTGAAGGAGCGTGTGGAAACTCACTCCAGTATTCTTGCCTAGAGGATTCCATGGACAGAGGAGCCGGACTACAATCCATGGGGTCGCAGAGAGTCGGACATGACTGTTGAACTTTTTGCAAACAACATTTTCACTTCCTATATGTTTAAAAAATTATCTGTATTTTTGTGAAAGGATTGCCTTGAATTTGTTTGTTGTTGCTGTAGTTTTGGTTCCTTGACTATGAAGAGATTTAATTATTTTTTAAGGAAATATTTTAAGTGTTTCTCATTTGAGTATGATGTTAGCTACATTTTTTGAAAGAGTTCTTTTAAGATTTTTTTTTTTTTTGATGTGGACCTTTTAAAAAAAATTATTGAATTTGTTATAATATTTTTTCTGTTGTTTGCAAGACATGTGTGGTATCTTAGTTTCCTGACCAGGGATCAAATGAGCACCCCCTGCATTAGAAGGTGAAGTCTTACCACTGGACCACCAGTCAAGTCCCCTGTGAAAGAGTCCCTTGAATAGATTAAGGAAGTTTCCTTCTCTCTCTAGTTTGCTGAGGGTACTCATCATATATTCAGTTTCCACTGAATGACTTTTTAGTCTGAGACGATTCTTTTTTGTACTTTTATCTATGAATATAATTCATTTTAGAGATGTCTAACAACCCTAATTAATACCCTGCAGCTTCAGTTAGATCATTTTTAGGTTCATGAATAATATTGTCTTAATTCCCTTTACCTATTTTAAAATCTCATTTTGATATCAAGATTATATTCAGCTTACAAAAAGAGTTGGTGTATGATGTCTCCATTGGCATCAAAAATACAGACACAATTTCCTCTTCGAATGATTGGCACAATTTGCCTATAAAGTTATCTGAGCCTAGGGTTTTCTTGTGGGAAGGCACTTATCTACTGATGCAAATGTGTTCATGATTATAGGACTATGCATGTTTTCCATTTCTTGCCGACTTTTTTTTTAAACTTTACATTTATGTTTATATTTTCCTAGAAGAATTTCCATTTTATCTAAGTTTTTCAAATCTCTGGCATAAAATTGTCGATATTTATTTAAACTCTGCCAAATGTCTAGTTTTATCTCCTTTCTTACCCCGCCTTGTATTGATTCTTAATAGTTATCACCTTTGTCTCATGCATAGAGTGGATTTTTTCTGTATTTCACAGAAACCCCATTGGGAAGCCATGCACAATTTTCAGTGTTTTGATTTGCTAGATGTTTGTAGTAATATATAAAGTAGTTGATGCTATAACACTACCATTAGTGACAAAAGGAAGATTAAAGGAGAAATATTGACAGGCCCGCAACACACTACAGCTTCTTGACTTTCAAGGTTAACGTAGGTCATCATCACCCTCCCCAACTAACTCACTTTGCTTAGGGGTGCTTTTACAACAGCTTTGTTCAACAACTTCTCATGTTTCAGTCATCCTTTAATCAAAGGCAGAGCAAATATTTTTTAAGGTAAGGTGATTTATACATTTTTAAATGAATCTACATGGTGCTTTTCAAATACTCTTTAATGTTTTCGTCAGAAGCATTAGTGGATTTAAAATTATTGTGATGTGACCATTTGAAAGTGTATCTAGATATTTTATATTAATTCCTGGGACAGTAACTGAGTATAGATTGCATTTACCTCATCCCTAATCTCCAAGTATAATGATTACCCTATACAATCATATTTCTTGAGAGAGAACTCTGTAAATAAACACTGCATTGTCAGAATTATAGGACTCATTAGTAAAAACTTCCTACTTATCAATTTGCAAGAAATATAAGTTGATTTACTTTCTCATTACCTAGGAAATGTTTTTCATTCTCCTGACTCATCTTTGTTCTTTTCTTTGTACAAGTAATGAAGTTATAAGTTCTGTGAAGTAATAGACTGCAAATTATAATGCTTCATTGCATAAGCAAGCAACAAGAAATGAATTACAAAGAACAAAGTCTTTGTTACATAAGCTTCAATAATCCTTAATTTTGAAAGGAACATAGTTGTTTAAAGTCTTATGAACAAAGTAAGATAACATGCATTTGAATTGTCATTGACTAAGTTTTTATTTCAGTAGAAGGAAGAACTATCCAGAGAATGTGAGAGAAATCATCTTTTTAATAAGTTATATAAAATATCTATTCATTTCTTTTTAAATCTCTAGGAAAAGCTGGTATTCAAACTATAAGATTTCTGTATGCATGTGAAATGATAAAATGCAATTTTCTAAGTGAAAGATTAAAAAAAATTGCACCAATATAATTTTAAATGTTAAAGTATTGTGCTAGCTTCTTTATCAAGACGATTATGGACATGCACATGGATCAGTATGACCATGTGATATATCTGTAATATTTATAAATACATAAATGTGTGTCAGAGAAGGCAATGGCACCCCACTCCAGTACTCTTGCCTGGAAAATCCCATGGATGGAGGAGCCTGGAAGGCTGCAGTCCTTGGGGTAGCTGAGGGTCGGACACG
Organism: Bos indicus; assembly: GCF_029378745.1. Lineage (NCBI taxonomy): Eukaryota > Metazoa > Chordata > Mammalia > Artiodactyla > Bovidae > Bos > Bos indicus. Next base: position 7,897,424 of record NC_091770.1, on the reverse strand, counting down.
ACTGAGCGACTTCACTTTCACTTTTCACTTTCATGCATTGGAGAAGGAAATGGCAACCTACTCCAGTGGTCTTGCCTGGAGAATCCCAGGGACGGGGGAGCCTGGTGGGCTGCCGTCTATGGGGTCACACAGAGTCGGACACGACTGAAGTGACTTAGCAATAGCAATAGCAAATGTGTGTAGTTAAATTATGTGCTTTTTTGTGTTTTGCATCGTAAAGTATTATCTTCTAATAAAGCTTTACTTTCCAGCCCTTTTACACTATCTCAGTTCTTTGTCTGCTTGATCTACACCTTACTGATAGAGTTGTATTAAAAACTCCCGTATTGATTGTGAATTCATCAATTTATTTTTTAGTGTTACCTACTTTCTATTTGAAAAGGTTAATTTATTTAGTTTTAAATTTTATTTTCATGCTGAAAATATTAGTATGCCAGCTTTTTGTTGGTAAAGATTTGGATGGCATATGCATTTTCATCCTTTTTAGTCTCCTGCAAGTTTCTTTTCTTTTTCATATCAAGTATCTCTAATTCCATCAAACATTACTAGTAGTCATAGATCTAAATAGTTTAAAAGGCAAGTGATAAGTCAGAATTGCTCAAATACTAGGTGTGTATGTATGTTAGTCATTCAGTCATGTCTGACTCTTTGTGACCCCATAGACTATAACCCACCAGGCTCCCCTGTCCATGGAATTCTCCAGGCAAGAATACTGGAGTGGGTTGCCATTCCCTTCTTCAAGGGAATCTTCCCAACCTAGGGATCAAACCTAGGTCTCCTGCATTACAGGCAGATTCTTTACCATTAGAGCCACCAGGGAAGCCCAGAATGTTAGGTAAATAGCACTAATTACACAGGTAGCCAATGATAGATACAGAACTCAAGTCCTGAGTCAATCAGAGGTGGATCCAGCCCTTTAAGATTGTACTAAATCAGTTCTGTCATAAACCTCATCACCATGATAGTTATGACTGAATAATTTCTCTTAGTTCCTATTTTAATAACTGAAATTCAGAGAGCAAATAAAAATTAAGAAAATTGCTTAGAAACTGAACACAGTAAGTGTATTTGGAGCCTAACCTTGACAAACTTTTGTGATCCAAATGAAAGCTGGGGACCAAAGACTGCCTGGCCAAGATTGTCCCGAATAGCAAGCAGATATCTGAAGAGGGAAGTTGGGGATAATGATTTTAAATCAGTTTCCAGTGTGAGATTCAACTGCTGGATCTTTCTTATAAAATAGATTATTTGCATGGGAAAATGTCCACTGGTTGTTAAATGGAGAGAAGAAAGCATAGGACGGTTTCTGAACAAGGGACCTTTAGTATCTTATATTTATATTTTAGACTCAGCCCATAATAGCTGAATACATGCTTTTCACAGAACAAATGACATCACAGCTCCCCTGCTGTAGGGCTTACTCAAGACATTCCAATAGAGACATAATCCCTTTTGTGCTTCTGAAATTAAAATGAATCATATGCAAAAATAGAGCTAGCCGAGAGGGTCTATGTAGCCCATTATGATTATTATGCTTTGTAGAACTGTATGCTGTGTCTGCAATAGGTAAATGGTGCTAAATAAAGAAAAGCATTGCTCCTCTGTAATAATTACATTTCCATGAATGCTTACTTGCTAGCAAGTGGATGGAGTGAGAGGAAAAGATTTAGATTCCTATAAAGAAAAGTTTATTTTTGAATAGAAGGCAAAGTTAAAATCAGTCCCCTCCATTAAAACTCAATTCATCCTGGATACTAAAAAAAAAGAAGAAGAAGAAAAAGTCTAAATAAACGAGGCAGATGTTGGCAATCTGAGCAGGCCACAAAGCTGCAACCTTAATAATCAAAATTCAAAATGCAGATGGTAGAAACCTCAACAAAACAGAGGAAACACTCCAAGACTTAGAGTATTTCTATGCAGATGGGTAAAATGTCCTTATGACAAAGAGAACATTCTATTACCACTTGAAATACATTTTTTAAATATTTAGAGTGCATTTTAATTTTCTATCAATGCTTGCTAACTCAGAAATACACTAAGGTCAGGATAAAATCTGTTAGGAACTCAAGAAGATTTCCAGTCTCAGAAAAATCCAGATGGAAACTCACTGACTTCTTTACATCTTGCCTTTAAAATATATTAATCTTGTTATGGAAACATTACACACACACCTCCTGCCTCCCATGCTCAATCCTGCCTCCTCCCCGACAACAGAAAAATCTTGGGTTTAATAAAAACTTGTCCTTCTTAAAAACCTCGCGTGCTTGTCCATTGAGTGGAATGACAAGGTCATTTCACTTTTCAAAATATAATCCGCAATTACCCTTTCTTACCTCTTCCTTGCTTCCCTCAAGTTTCTCCTAACCAACTTTCTCCTTTGTCAGCCTAGTTTTCTCCCATGGCTGTCTCTAAGCTTCTCCCATATGGGGATTTTGGAATTGCTCCAGGTTATAACCATCTAGCCCATTTCCACTGCCCTAAGAGAGCAAAGCGGAGAAGGCAATGGCACTCCACTCCAGTACTCTTGCCTGGAAAATTCCATGGATGGAGGAGCCTGGTGGGCTGCAGTCCATGGTGTCGCTAAGAGTCAGACACGACTGAGCAACTTCACTTTCACTTTTCACTTTCATGCATTGGAGAAGGGAATGGCAACCCACTCCAGTGTTCTTGCCTGGAGAATTCCAGGGATGGGGGAGCCTGGTGGGCTGCCATCTATGGGGTCGCACAGAGTCCGACACGACTGAAGTGACTTAGCAGCAGCAGCAGCAGCAGCAAGAGAGCAAAGACGAAAAGAACATTTGATGGAGGGTCAATATTAGAAAGACTGATGCTGAACAAATAGAAATAGGTCATTCCAGGACAGTCCCTAACTGACAGTTGCTTTTTGGCTTTTTGTTTTGTTTGTTTCTTTTGTCAGTGAGTTAATGCAAATTCTGCTACCCACTCCTGGGCATCCACCTGGAGAACATCATAATTAAAAGAGACACATGCACTCAAATATTTATTGCCGATCTATTTACAATAGTCAGGACATGGAAGCAATCTAAATGTCCATCAACAGAGGAGTGGATAGAGATGTAGTACCTATATACAGTGGAATAATACTCAGCCATAAAGAGAATGAAATTGAGTCATTTGTAGAGATGTCAATGGACCTAGAGATATTATACAGACTGAAGTAAATCAGAAAGAAAAAAACAAATATCATATATTAATGCATATGTGTGAAATCTAGAAAAAGGGTATAGCTGATTTTATTTGCAAAGCAGAATAGAGATACAGATGTACAGAACAAATGTATGGATATGAAGGGGGAAAGGAGGGAGGGTGTGTTGAATTGGGAGATTGAGATTGACACATGTATGCTGTTGACACTATGTATAAATTAGGTAACTAATGAGAACCTACTGTGTAGCACAGGGAACTCTACTCAGTGCTCTGCTGTGACTGGAAGGGGAAAGAAGACCTAAAGGGAGAGGATTTATGTATATTGATTCATTTTGCTATACAGTAGAAACTGGCATAACATTTTAAAGCAACTATACTCCGGTAGAAACTAATTTAAAAAAATAAAATAAAGTTCATTCTCCATTCAATGGAAATTTACTGAGACCCTACTATGTGCAGGGCATTTTTATATAACAAGAATACAGAAGAAAAATCCCTACTATCATACAGTATCTATCTGAGTGAAAAAGATATATACATAAACATTCATAATTTTTTTTGTTTTTTTTTTTCAGTGATTATCACTTAAGGTGAAAAACAAAGTGTAAAGAAATATAAGAAACAAAATAATGTAACACTTCAAGTGATGCACTGAAATGTTAGCACGTGCAGCTTGGGCAGGCCTGGCTGAGGAGATGACTTTTGAGAACAGACCTGAACAAAGTGAAGATTTTACTCCATGGGCATTTGGGCTGTGGAGCTTCCAACAGGGATGGCGGTGCCTAAGGCAGCAGTGGGCCTGGTGTTTCAGAAACAACCAAGATGCTGGAGCAGCCGTGCAAGAGGAAAGCGGGGGAGAGAAGGAGGAACTGGAGTGTCTGCAGTCTGAAGCTGTGGGGTGAGCTCGGCGTTCCTGTATGGCTGATCATTTAGCTCCGTTCCTTGGATGTGTGCACCCAAGTTCACACCAGTACAGACTGCAATAGCTTCAAGTGTGCCCCAGAACAGTAAGATGCACAGCGTGATGACCAGAGGACCTGCGTGGACAGCAGTCTTCACCCTGAAGCAGGAAAGAGACAGTCACGTGCTCTGAATCTAGAGTGTCGTCTCAATTCCTTGAACAGCAACATTCAAGGAAATGTTTGAAAATGAAGACCAGAATCGGATTTTGGTATCTGCAGACGTTCACACACACAGATGCTCTTAAATAACCCTCAGGAGAAGGCCAGCCCAACTCTAGATGCTGATACATATTTCCTCTTTTAGTAACTGATTCCGTTCTAGGAGGAACTGCCCATGTCGGTGGACTCTGTATGGATCTGTGCCTGGGTTCTCCGTCCTGCTTGACTGATCTGCATGTCCATTCCTTCACCAATACAGTGCTGCCTTTAAAAAAAATTATTTTATATTGGAGTATTGCTGACTAACAATGCTGTGATAGTTTCAGGTAGACAGCAAAGGGACTCAGCAATACGTATACATGGATCCATTCTCCCCCAAACCCTCCTCCCATCCAGGCTGCCACATAACATTGAGCAGAGTTCCTTGTGCTCTACAGTAGGTCCCTTTTGGTTATCCATTTTAAATATAGCAGAGTGTATATTTTGGTGCCAAACTCCCTAACTATCCCTTACCCCCACCCTTCTCCCTGGATTCTGTAAGTCTGTGAGTCTGTCTTGTAAATAAGTTTGTTTATATCGTGTCTTTTTGGATTCCAAATATAAAGGATGTCATATGATATATCTCCTGTGTCTGACTTACTTCACTCAGTATGACAATCTCTAGGTTCCTCCATTTGCTGCAAATGGCATTATTTCATTCTTTGTAAAGATGGACACACCTTTTTATATGGAGAAAGACTGGCCGGGGGTGAGGTGTGGTGGCAGAGAGAGAGCAAAATTCAGCCAAGGTGGTCTGGCTTCTCGGGAGTAAAATCAGGAGACTTGAGCCCACATTGTCTGTATCTCTTGCTTCTGATATGAGCCTCACTACAAAGAAACTGCCCATTTATTAAGAGATATCACATAACTAACAGTAATATGCAGAATTCTTGTGTTTTTGTGGGTCCCAAAGGGTTACCTCCTTTTAATTGAACATTCCACCTTCTTAGTAATAGACTATTGAGAATATACGAGTAGACATTTGAACTCTGCAGGACTATCTGCAAGAAGCCCTGTCAGTCGTCACGTAGGTCACATTTTGATCCAAATGTTAATTGACAGTGTCCTTTAATGTGCATTTTGGGGCTCAGGTATAGCAGCGAGGAAAACTCATTATAAGCTCGGCAAGAAGGCAGTGTGCAGACTTGTGACATAGCATCTGATGTTCGAAAGGGGTTTTCACTGACCGTGCAGCTCTGCCTGAGGATAAAACCCTGCCTCTGCCAGCGACAGGGAAGAAGGCTGCAGTGGCCTGTGGAAGTGCCCTCAGGCAGCGGGGTCCCTGTCACCCGCAGGATCACCCAGGCTTTGAAAAGCACTTCTTTCTCTTTTCTTTAAGGATCTAAACCTTTCGCTCTCATTTTGTCCATCGAGGAAAAACTGACGTGGATCATTCTTGTCTCAGGGCTTAAAAGTGCCTCCTGTTGGACAGATTTCCTTGTTCTCAGATTAGTGTGGTGAAACGTTACCTCTTGGAAGTCCACATCAATAAAAATCATTTCAATTTCTTTCTCCAGCTTCTGTGGCAGTGGCGAGCCTGTCAACAATTTCCTGGCTTGTAAATAAATACGAACAACTATATTTTACTTTCCACAGGACCACTCACATTTCAATGAGACAAATTGGTAATTAGCTTTCAGAAACGAGGAAAGTGAATCCAGTGATGAGCATGTGACTTTTAAATCATCCTCAAAAGCAGTTCTAATACATCATCCTTGTTAATTCGTGGGCAGCAGATAAACCACTTGAACGGCTGCATGTGTAAGAAAATAAAACAGATGCCTATACAAAAAGTATTTTAATTTTTTTAAAAATTGTGTTTATACTCATTTGATTAAACTGATTTCCTTGAGCACTCCCTATTATGGTGTGGGTTCTCCTGGAAGCTGAATCTGCATTCAAGTCAAGTAGCTTATTGGAGAGGTTATTTCAAGAAATATTGGTAGGGAATTAGTGAAGTGACACAAGAAAGGGAGAGACCAATAAAGAATTCATCATCAAGCCAATTACCTATCTGGAGATTCAGAGTTTTCCTACCTAAGGGCAAGGAGGATCCAGTATTCACAAAGCAACTCCCTCCACATTGTTCATGCATACTAAGTTGCTAAGTCATGTCCCGCTCTTTGGGACCCTTTGGACTGTAGTCTGCCACTGTAATCTTGGGATTCTCCAAGCAAGAATACTGGAGCAGGTTGCCATTTCCTTCTCCAGGGGATCTTCCCCATCCAGGGATCAAGCCTGTGTCTCCTGCATTGGCAGGAGGATTCTTTACCACTGAGCCACCAAGGAAGACCTGTCTCCATGCTGAGCATTGCTAATTTGGGGCACTTCAAGTTTGCTTTCTGCAACTGGCCTGATGTACTTCTTCAGCCAGCAAAAAGCCCTCAGCCACAGAGGATGGTGTGGTACCCAAGCCAGCAGCAGCAGCATCACTTAGGAACTTGTTTAAGAGGCAAGTTATCCCTCCACTTCCCTCCTGAAGAGCTGCATCACACAACACTGTGTTTCGTCTTCCCATTCTAGGTTTTATTTCAGGGCAATTTTTTAATGTTTTATTGTATGAAGACTCAGAATTTCTTAAACCTCAGCTTTCTAGTCTTATGCTATTTTTTGCAAAGAACCTGCTGCAGTTTTTGCTAGTTTTTATATGTCTGAAATACACTGGCTTATCTAAAAAAATGTTAATTCAACCACTACTCTTGTTTTACTGCATGGGTATCACATTCTAGGCCAAAAGTCCTCTTCTCTCAAAAATTTAAAAGAAATTTTGGATTTGTTTCCAAAACTTACATTATTGCTTGAAAAAATCTAAAGCTATTCTGATTCCCATCATTTCTATAGGAGCTATTTGCTCTCTCTTTGGAAGTATCATTTTCATGCTCTGAGTTACCGATTTATCAATGCCTTGCTGCTGCTGCTGCTGCTAAGTCACTTCAGTCGTGTCTGACTCTGTGAGACCCCATAGACCACAGCCCACCAGGCTCCTCCGTCCCTGGGATTCTCCAGGCAAGAACACAGAAGTGGGTTGCCATTTCCTTCTCCAATGCATGAAAGTGAAAAGTGAAAGTGAAGTCACTCAGTCGTATCCGACTCTTCACGATCCCATGGACTGCAGCCTACCAGGCTCCTCCATCCATGGGATTTTCCAGGCATTTTAAATCTAGAGTCTCATGCCCTTTCCCTCTGAAATTCACAGGGAACTGTTCCTCTTTTTTCTTTCTTTTTTCTGGGAGGGGGGTAATTGTCTCTTTTATCTAAAATTCCTTGAGTCAGCTGTTGCATCACCTCAATTTCCTTCTAATTTTACTACTTTTTTTCCTTGAAAAAATTCTTATTTTTGAGTCCAATCTTTCTCATGGATTTCTTATTTCAATTAAAATATTTTGGTACAGATGTGCCTTTTCACAGCAAAGGCTGTGCTATGCTGGAGCGGCAAGCAGCGGCTGAGTGGCACTGGAGCGGTGGAGAGGAGATACCCCACGTCCAAGGTCACAGAAACCTCAGTAAGACAGTAGGCACTAGAAGGCTGTGAGGAGATATCCCATGTCCAAGGGCAAAGGAAAAGCCCCATCAAGATGGTAGGAGGGGTGAATTCGTGTTTAAAGTCAAACCCCATTCCCACCAGACTCGTGAAGAGGGCTCAAACAAACCTTGTGCGCAGCAGGACCTAGAGACCCCAGAGAGACTGAGACAGAACTGTGTTCGAGCGTCTCCTGCGGAGGTGCGGGTCAGCAGTGGACTGCCACAGGGGCAGGGCCCCTGGGTGCAGCAGACTTGGGGATGGCATAAGCCCTCTTGGAGGAGGTCGCCATTAACCCCACCATAGAGCTGCCGGAACTTACACAGGACTGGGAAATAGACTCTTGGAGGGCACAAACAGAACTTTGTGCACCAGGACCCAGGAGAAAGGAGCAGTGACCCCACAAGAGACTGACCCAGACTTGCCTGTGGGTGTCCGGGAGTCTCCGGTGGAGGCGTGGGTCAGTGGTGGCCTGCTGCAGGGTTGGAGGCACTGAGCGTGGCAGTGCCTGCATGGGACCTTTTGAGGGAAGTCGCCATTATCTTCATTACCTCCACCATAGTTTGGCACGAGGTGAATAGCAGGGAGGGAACACAGATCCACCCATCAACAGAAAATTGGATTAAAGATTTACTGAGCATGGCCCCGCCCATCAGAACAAGACCCAGTTTCCCCCTCAGTCTCTCCCATCAGGAAGCTTCCATAAGCCTCTTATCTTTCTCCATGAGAGGGCAGACAGAATGAAAACCACAATCACAGAAATGAACCAATCTAATCACATGGTCACCAGTTAGTTCAGTCACTCAGTCATGTCCGACTCTTTGCAACCCCATGAATTGCAGCACGCCAGGCCTCCCTGTCCATCACCAACTCCCAGAGTTCACTCAAACTCACGTCCATTGAGTTGGTGATGCCATCCAGCCATCTCATCCTCTGTTGTCCCCTTCTCTTCTGCCACCATTCCCTACCAGCATCAGAGTCTTTTCCAATGAGTCAACTCTTCTAATGAGGTGGCCAAAGTACTCGAGTTTCAGCTTTAGCATCTGTCCTTCCAAAGAACACCCAGGACTGATCTCCTTTAGAATGGACTGGTTGGATCTCATTGCAGTCCAAGGGACTCTCAAGAGTCTTCTCCAACACCACAGTTCAAAAGCATCAATTCTTCAACACTCAGCTTTCTTCACAATCCAACTCTCACATCCATACATGACCACAGGAAAAACCATAGCCTTGACTAGACGGTCCTTTGTTGGTAAAGTAATGTCTCTGCTTTTCAATATGCTATCTAGGTTGGTCATAACTTTCCTTCCAAGGAGTAAGTGTCTTTTAATTTCATGGCTGCAGTCACCATCTGCAGTGATTCTGGAGCCCAAAAAAATAAAGTCTGACACTGTTTGCACTGTTTCCTTTCTATTTGCCATGAAGTGATGGGCCCAGATGCCATGATCTTAGTTTTCTGAATGTTGAGCTTTAAGCCAACTTTTTCACTCTCCTCTTTCACTTTCATCAAGAGGCTTTTTAGTTCTTCTTCACTTTCTGCCATAAGTGTGGTATCATCTGCATATCTGAGGTTATTGATATTTCTCCCAGCAATCTTGATTCCAGCATGTGCTTCTTCCAGCCCAGCATTTCTCATGATGTACTCTGCATATAAGTTAAATAAGCAGGGTGACAATATACAGCCTTGACATACTCCTTTTCCTATTTGGAACTAGTCTGTTGTTCCATGTCCAGTTCTAACTCTTGCTTCCTGACCTGCATATAGGTTTCTCCAGAGGCATATTGGGCACCTACCGACCTGGGAAGTTCCTCTTTCAGTGTCCTATCTTTTTGCCTTTTCATACTGTTCATGGGGTTCTCAAGGCAAGAATACTGAAGTGGTTTGCCATTCCCTTCTCCAGTGGACCACATTCTGTCAGACCTCTCCACCATGACCTGCCCATCTTGGTGGGGGTGGCCCCATAGGGCATGGTTCAGTTTCATTGAGTTAGACCAGGCTGTGGTCGATTAGATTGACTAGTTTTCTGTGATTATGGTTTCAGTGTGTTTGCCCTCTGATGCCCTCTTGCAACATTTACCGTCTTACTTGGGTTTCTCTTACCTTGGATGTGGGGTATCTCTTCATGGCTGCTCCAGCAAAGCACAGCCACTGCTCCTTACCTTGGACGAGGGGTATCTCCTCACTGCCGTCCCTCCTGACCTTGAACGTGGAGTAGCTCCTCTTGGCCCTCCTGCACCCGCGCAGCCAGCCTTGTCTAACTCAATGAAACTATGAGCTATGCCATGTAGGGTCACCCAAGATGGACAGGTCATAGTGGAGAGTTCTGACAAAACATGGTCCATTGGAGAAGGGAATGGCAAACCTCCTCAGTATTCTTGCCTTGAGAACCCCATCAACAGTATGAAAAGGCAAAAAGATAGGACACTGAAAGAGGAACTCCCCAGGTCAGTAAGTGCCCAATATGCTACTGGAGATCAGTGGAGAAATAACTCCAGAAAGAATGAAGGGATGGAGCCAAAACAAAAACAACACCCAGCTGTGGATATGACTGGTGATGGAAGCAAGGTCAGAAGCTATAAAGATCAATACTGCATAGGAACCTGGAGTGTTAGGTCTATGAATCAAGGCAAATTGGAAGTGGTCAAACAGGATACGGCACGAGTGAATATCGACATTTTAGGAATCAGCGAACTAAAATGGACTGGAATGGGTGAATTTAACTCAGATGACCATTACATCTATTGCTATGGGAAGGAATCCCTTAGAAGACATGGAGTTGCCATCATGGTCAATAAAAGAGTCCGAAATGCAGTAATTGGATGCAATCTCAAAAACGACAGAATGATCTCTATTCCTTTCCAAGGCAAACCAATTAGTATCATGTAAATCCAAGTCTATGCCCTGACCACATATGCTGAAGAAGCTGAAGTTGAACGGTTCTATGAAGACCTACAAGACCTTTTAGAACTAACACCCAAAAAAGATATCCTTTTGATTATAGGGGACTGAAATGCAAAAGCAGGAAGTCAATTAACACCTGAAGTAACAGGCAAATTTGGCCTTGGAGTACAGAATGAAACAGGGCAGAGGCTAATTACACTTTTGCCAAGAGAATACACTGGTTACAGCAAACAGCCTCTTCCAACAACACAAGAGAAGACTCTAAACATGGACATCACCAGACGGTCAACACCAAAATCAGATTGATTATATTCTTTGCAGCCAAAGATGGAGAAGCTCTATACAGTCAGCAAAAACAAGACCCGGAGCACCGTGGCTCAGATCATGAATTCCTTATTGCCAATTTCAGACTTAAACTGAAGAAAGTGGGGAAAAGCAGTAGACCATTCAGGTATGACCTAAATCAAAACTCTTACGATTATGCACTGGAAGTGAGAAATAGATTTAAGGGACTAGATCTGATCGACAGAGTGCCTGATGAACTATGGACAGAGGTTTGTGACACTGTACAGGAGGCAGTGATCAAGACCATCCCCAAGAAGAAGAAATGCAAAACAGCAAAATGGCTGTCTGAGGAGGCCTTAGAAATAGCCGTGAAAAGAAGAGAAACGAAAAGCAAAGGAGAAAAGGAAAGATATACCCATTTGAATGCAGAGTTCCAAAGAATAGCAAGGAGAGATAAGAAAGCCTTCCTCAGTGATCAGTGCAAAGAAATAGAGGAAAACAATAGAATGGAAATGACTAGAGATCTCTTCAAGAAAATTAGAGATACCAAAGGAACATATCATGCAAAGATGGGCTCAATAAAGGACAGAAATGGTATGGACCTAACAGATGCAGAAGATATTAAGAAGAGGTGGCAAGAATACACTGAAGAGCTATACAAAGAAGATCTTCATGACCCAGAAAATCACAATGGTGGGATCACTCACCTAGAGCCAGATATCCTGGAATGTGAAGTCAAGTGGGCCTTAGAAAGCATCACTATGAACAAAGCTAGTGGAGGTGATGGAATTCCAGTTGAGCTATTTCAAATCCTGAAAGATGATGCTGTGAAAGTGTTGCACTCAATATGCTATCAAATTTGGAAAACTCAGCAGTGGCCACAGGACTGGAAAAGGTCAGTTTTCATTCCAATCCCAAGGAAAGTCAATGCCAAGAATGCTCAAACTACTGCACAATTGCACTCATCTCACATAATAGTAAAGTAATGCTCAAAATTCTCCAAGCCAGGCCTCAGCAGTATGTGAACTGTGAACTTCCAGATGTTCAAGCCGGATTTAGAAAAGGCAGAAGAACCAGAGATCAAATTGCCAACATCCGCTGGATCATCGAAAAAGCAAGAGAGTTCCAGAAAAACATCTATTTCTGCTTTATTGACTATGCCAAAGCCTTTGACTGTGTGGATCATTCTGAAAGAGATGGGAATACCAGATCACCTGACCTGCCTCTTGAGAAATCTGTATGTAGGTCAGGAAGCAACAGTTAGACTGGACATGGAACAACAGACTGGTTCCAAATAGGAAAAGGAGTACATCAAGGCTGTATATTGTCACCCTGCTGATTTAATTTATTTGCAGAGTACATCATGAGAAATGCTGGGCTGGATGAAGCACAAGCTGGAATCAAGATTGCTGGGAGAAATATCAATAACTTCAGATATACAGATGACATCAGCCTTATGGCAGGAAGTGAAGAAGAATTAAAGAACTTCTTGATAAAAGTGAAAGAGGGGAGTGAAAAAGTTGGCTTAAAACTCAACATTCAGAAAACTAAGATCATAGCATCTGGTCCCATCAGATCAGATCAGATCAGATCAGTCCCTCAGTCATGTCCGTCTCTTTGAGACCCCATGAATCGCAGCATGCCAGACCTCCCTGTCCATCACCAACTCCCGGAGTTCACTGAGACTCATGTCCATCGAGTCAGTGATGCCATCCAGCCATCTCATCCTCTGTCGTCCCCTTCTCCTCTTGCCCCCAATCCCTCCCAGCATCAGAGTCTTTTCCAATGAGTCAACTCTTCACATGAGGTGGCCAAAGTACTGAAGTTTCAGCTTTAGCATCATTCCTTCCAAAGAAATCCCAGGGCTGATCTCCTTTAGAATGGACTGGTTGGATCTCATTGCAGTCCAAGGGACTCTCAAGAGTCTTCTCGCAAACCACAGTTCAAAAGCATCAATTCTTCGGCACTCAGCCTTCTTCACAGTCCAACTCTCACATCCATACATGACCACAGGAAAAACCATAGCCTTGACTAGACGAACCTTTGTTGGCAAAGGAATGTCTCTGCTTTTGAATATGCTATCTAGGTTGGTCATAACCTTCCTTCCAAGGAATAAGTGTCTTTTAATTTCATGGCTGCAGTCACCATCTGCAGTGATTTTGGAGCCCAGAAAAATAAAATCTGACACTGTTTCCATTGTTTCCCCATCTATTTCCCATGAAGTGATGGGCCCAGATGCCATGATCTTCATTTTCTGAATGTTGAGCTTTAAGCCAACTTTTTCACTCTCCACTTTCACTTTCATCAGAGGCTTTTGAGTTCCTCCTCACTTTCTGCCATAAGTGTGGTATCATCTGCATATCTGAGGTTATTGACATTTTCCCAGCCATCTTGATTCCAGCTTGTCTTTCTTCCAGTCCAGCATTTCTCATGATGTATTCTGCATGTAAGTTAAACAGGGTGACAATATACAGCCTTGATGTAGTCCTTTTCCTATTTGGAACCAGTCTGTTGTTCCATGCCCAGTTCTAACTGTTGCCTCCTGACCTGCATACAAATTTCTCAAGAGGCAGATCAGGTGGTCTGGTATTCCCATCTCTTTCAGAATTTTCCACAGTTTATTGTGATCCACACAGTCAAAGGCTTTGGCATCATCAATAAAGCAGAAATAAATAAATCTGGTCCCATCACTTCATGGCAAATAGAAAAGAAACAGTGGAAACAGTGCCAAACTTTATTTTTTTGGGCTCCAGAATCACTGCAGATGGTGATTGCAGCCATGAAATTAAAAGATGGTTACTCCTTGGAAGAAAAGTTATGACCAACCTAGATAGCATATTGAAAAGCAGAGACATTACTTTACCAACAAAGGTCCATCTAGTCGAGGCTATGGTTTTTCCAGTAGTCATGTATGGATGTGAGAGTTGGACTGTGAAGAAAGCTGAGCACCGAAGAACTGATGCTTTTGAACTGTGGTGTCGGAGAAGACTCTTGAGAGTCCCTTGGACTGCAATGAGATCCAACCAGTCCATTCTAAAGGAGATCAGTCCTGGGTGTTCTTTGGAAGGACAGATGCTAAAGCTGAAACTCGAGTACTTTGGCCACCTCATTAGAAGAGTTGACTCATTGCAAAAGATTCTGATGCTGGGAGGGATTGGGGGCAGGAGGAGAAGGGGACAACAGAGGATGAGATGGCTGGATGGCATCACCGACTCGATGGACGTGAGTTTGAGTGAACTCCGGGAATTGGTGATGGACAGGGAGGCCTGGCGTGCTGCAATTCATGGGGTCGCAAAGAGTCAGAATCGACTGAGCGACTGAACTGAAATGAACTGAAACAGCATATTAAAAAGCAGAGACATTACTTTGCCAACAAGGACCATCTAGTCAAGGCTATGGTTTTTCCAGAGGTCATGTATGGATGTGAGAGTTGGACTGTGAAGAAAGCTGAGCGTCAAAGAATTGATGCTTTTGAACTGTGGTGTTGGAGAAGACTCTTGAGAGTCCCTTGGACTGCAAAGAGATCCAACCAGTCCATCCTAAAGGAGGTCAGTCCTGAGTGTTCATTGGAAGGACTGATGTTGAAGCTGAAACTCCAATACTTTGGCCACTGATGTGAAGAGTTGACTCATTTGAAAAGACCCTGATGCTGGGAAAGTTTGAAAGTGGGAGAAGAAGGGGATGACAAAGGTTGAGATGGTTAGATGGCATCACCAACCCAATGGACATGAGTTTGGGTAAACTCCTGGAGTTGGTGATGGACAGGGAGGCCTACCTAACATGCTGCAGTCTATGGGGTCACAAAGAGTTGGACACGACTGAGCAAATAAACTGAACTGCCTGAACTTTCGCAGCAAACCACACTTAATGGACAAAAATTCCATCTGAATCAGCTGACTTTTATCAAGATACTAATTATAGAGAATTTTATTTGAATTTTTCTTCTGCATCTGCTTTATTTTCTATATTTTAATTTTTTTCTATTCTCTTCCTAATAATGAGTATTTTCTCAAGTATCCATTAATTATAAAATAAAATAATAGGTATTTAAAAGCTAATCAGCAGTTCTAGGTATATGGATGAGATTGTTAGAAGAATATTATGATATGCAGAATAATGTTGCCTTAAACATTTTCTGGCCCTGTGCCCTGGAACCTGTGAATCTGTCACATTATATAGAAAAATAGACTTTTCATATATGATGACGTTTAAATATCTTGAGATAAAAGACCATCCTGGATTATTGAAACAGGCCCAACATAATCACAGGGGTCCCTATTAGAGGGAGATAAATCAGAATGGGCTTCCCTGGTGGCTCAGTGGTAAAGGAACTGCCTGCCAATGCAGGAGACGCAGGTTCTATCCTTGGTCTGGAAAGATCCCCTGGAGAAGGAAATGTCAACCCACTACAGTATTCTTGCCTGGAAAAATCTCGTGGATGCAGGAGCCTGGCATAGTCCATGGAGTCAGAAAGAGTCGGACGTGACTGAGCGACTTCACCTCACCTCACTTCACTTCATTCTTCCCCAAACTCCCCTCCCATCCAGGCTGCCACATAATATTGAGCAAGGCTCCCTGTGCTCTCCAGTATGTCCTTACTGTTTATCTATTTTAAATACAGCACTGTGTACATGTCAATCTGAATTCCTATCATAATCATTTCTCCAGAATTTTGAAGAAACCGAATGAAATAATTGTTTTGATTTTTTTGTTTGAAAATTATTGCGCCCTGTTAAATGTAAGCTTTGAAAAGACTGGTACACATAGGCATGATGAGCTCAGGGCATTGCAGTAGAATAATTTGTCATCTGTGATCTGTAAGAGCAAGTATAATCTTGTTCATTCTTGCTGTTTAGTTGCTAAGTCGTATCTGACTCTTTGAGAACCCATGGACTGTAGCCCACCAGGCTCCTCTGGGATTCTCTGAGCAAAGAATACTGGAGTCGGTTGTCATTTCCTTCTCCGGGGGATCTTCCCCCAGCAGGGATGGAACCCAGGTCTCGTGCTTTGACTGGCAGATTGTTCACCACTGAGCCACCAGGGAAGCCCCAATCTTGCTTACATTAACACTAATAAGTTAGAAAAAAGGAAAAAAATATTCCTGAATGGTGAAAGGAAAATGGCATGGCATGTGTGTCCAATATTTTCTGAATAAGTGGTGGGGTTATTTTTGGTAACCTTTATTTTTATATCATTTCAAATTGACAGAAAATATGATAGTTGGTTTCCCCAGATTGACCAGTCGATTATTTGTCGCACGTGCTTTGTTATTCTATTTCTGCTTCACATCACATATAATAAAGGAGAACATGTGATACTTTCTTCTTCAAATAATTCCTGGTATATTTACACATGATGACAGTATAAAAAGATCATGAAATAAGTAAAACAAGACGTTTTGTAATCCAGTTGTTCCCCAAATTGCTGAAGATCAGAATCAGCTAATGGGACTTTAAAAGCAATCTCTCGATGCCGAGGTTACAAACATAGGAATTAAATCAGAATGTCTAGTGGGACATGCCTGTCTGCTGGGAGCCAGGCAGATAGTATTAATAAATAAATAAATAAATCATCTAATCGTAAGCATGGAAGTGATAGATCAAATTCAGGTAATTTAGGAAATGTAATTAAATCTATGTTACTGGCAGTTTCCATAAAAAAGAACATGGCATAAAGCAGGGCAAGCATGCTTGAATTTAGCTGAACCATCACACAAGAAGTAGAGAATTTTGTGTTTTTTTTTTTTTTAATTTGAAAATAAAATAATTTTTCCCTAAAAAACAGGGTGGAGGGAAGTCAGAAAATTCAGCTGGTTTATGGTCCTTCAAGTTTGCATTCACTTTTGAAATGCTGGGACGGTTAGCTGGAGGATTACGCAGCACATGCGGGAGCTTCTTGTCCGGTATGTTCTACTCAAGCTCACCATCGCCTGCAGAGGCTATGCTGGCAACTGCACTCAGGGAGAGTTCACCAGAGAGGGTTTTGTGGTGCGGATGGAGAGGGAGGGGGCAGTATGTGTGAGAGTATGCATGTGGAGAACGATTCAAACACAGGAAGAGCAGAGGTGCTCCCATACCCTTCGGTCCAACAGCAGTCCATGAACACACATGCGTGCGCACACACACATGTGTAAGCCCTCACTGCTTCTATTCCTTGGCTCCAAGAGGGAAGCATAACCACCAGGGTGTGCTTCTTTCCTGAAATAGAACTAAATGTGCTGATCAAATTTAGCGTCCACAGCCTTTTTTTGGTTAAGTTCAATGAGAAATTGTCTGAGTTATTGGTGCATTTTTTATAATCATATTGTGCACAGTCACTCAGTTGTGTCCTTCTTTGCGACCCCATGGACTGTAGCCTATCAGGCTCCTCCATCCATGGGATTTTCCAGGCAAGAGTGCTGCAGTGGATTGCCGTTTCCTTCTCCAGGGGATCTTCCCGACCCAGGAATCGAACCCGGGTCTCCCGCATTGCAGGCAGACGCTTTACCGTCTGAGCCACCAGGGAAGCCCCATATTGTGCACAAATATAATATAAATCACATTTTTCTCCAGTCATTCATTTTGGAGCAAAATAATTCATATGTATTATATTCACATACATAGCGATTGTAATTCTACACATTGGTCTTATATGAATTACTATATTATATATTGTTGTTGTTCAGTTGCTGAATCATGTCTGACTTTGTGACCCCATGGACTGAAGCCCACCAGGCTTTCCTATCCTTCTTCATCTCCCAGAGTTTGCTCAAACTCACATCTATTGAGTTGGTGATGCCATCCAACCATCTCGTCCTCTGTCATCCCTTTCTTCTCCTGCCTTCAATCTTTCCCAGCATCGGGTTCTTTTCCAATGAGTTGGCTCTTTGCATCAGGTGGCCAAAGTATGGGAGCTTCAGCTTCAGGATCATCCCTTTCAATGAATATTCAGGATTCATTTCCTTTAGGATTGACTGTTTTGAATCTCCTTGCCATCCAAAGGATGCTCAGAGTCTTCTCCAGCACCACAGTTCAAAAGCATCAGCTCTTCAGCACTTAGCCTCCTTTATGGTCTGACTCTCACATCCATATATGACTACTGGGAAAAACCATAACTTTGACTATACGGACCTTTGTTGGCAAATAATGTCTCTGCTTTTAAATATGCTGTCTGCTGCTGCTGCTGCTAAGTCACTTCAGTCGTGTCTGACTCTGTGTGACGCCATAGACGGCAGCCCACCAGGCTCCCTTGTCCCTATGATTCTCCAGGCAAAAACACTGGAGTGGGTTGCCATTTCCTTCTCCAATGCACGAAAGTGAAAAGTGAAAGTGAAGTCGCTCAGTTGTGTCAGACTCTTAGCGACCCCATGGACTGCAGCCTACCAGGCTCCTCTGTTCATGGGGTTTTCCAGGCAAGAGTACTGGAGTGGGGTGCCATTGCCTTCTCCAATATGCTGTCTAACTCTAAATAAATATATATAGTAATTGTCCTGAGGTTAATTTAAGGGCTACTCATCCTTTCCAAGCAAATGTTTAGTAGATTTCTCTCAGCATGATAATAAATGCTACAGTTCAGAAAACATAATTTAACACACAACTGAAGTATAAGCTCCTGGGACACTCTAATTCTGTAATGCTTAGAGGAAAGAGACAGTGAGCCCACCCATTCATTACTCATTCAAGATTTATTTTAGACCCTTTTAACCACTAGACACTGTAGCTGGCAAAGTTTGCAAAAATAGACACTCCTTCTTTCTAAGATACAAAGTGTCTAAATTTAGTGGATTTGGGTCTGTGCATAGATGCCGTGGTACGTAAGGGCAGGGGAGGAGCCATATACAATCTAGAGAGAGCAAGAATTCCGAAGATAAAGGTATATCATGAAAGTATCATGGAGCTGACCTTTACACATGGTCATAAATGGTGACTATCACTGACTTAATGGACATGACCATGGGCAAATTCCGGGAAATAGGGAAGGACAGGGGAGCCTGGCTACAGTCCATGGGGTTGCAAAGAATCAGACATGACTTAGTGACTGAATAACAAAGTTCTTTGCAGTGGGGAGCTCTCCTGGGCATTGTGGGATATTTAAAAGTATCCTTGGTATCTACACACCAGTACCATCTCCCTCCCAAGCTGTGACAACAAACAAAAATGTCTTCAGATATCATCAAACATTCCCTGGGGGACAGAATCACTCCATTACACACCTGACAAAGTCTGCTCTAGGAGGTGGCACTTTGAGAGACCAGCTAAGAGGAGTCCATTCATACAGAGAGAGATGGAAATATACCCTGAATATTCATTGGAAGGACTGGTACTGAAGCTGAAGCTACAATACTATGGTCACCTGATGAAAAGAGCCAAGTCATTGGGAAAGAACCTGATGCTGGGAAAGATTGAAGGCAGGAGGAGAAGAGGGAAGCAGAGGAAGAGATGATTAGATAGCATCACTGACTCAGTGGACATGAATCTGAGGAAACTCTGGAAATTAGTGGAGGACAGAGGAGCCTGGTGTGCTGCAGTCCATGGGGCCACAAAGAATCAGACACAACTTAGAGACTGAACAACAACGAGGAGATGGAACCTGAACCAACGATGAAACCTCTCTGGATTTTCTTTTTTAGCTCATCTGTGGTTTCTGTGTGGAAGGGAAAACAGCTCTTAAACAACTGCCCATCAAAAATGTGTTTATAACTTCCTATGTTAATATATGGATGTGAGAATTGGACTATAAAGAAAGCTGAGCACTGAAGAATTGATGCTTTTGAACTGTGGTGTTGGAGAAGACTCTTGAGAGTCCCTTGGACTGCAAGGAGATCCAACCAGTCCATTCTAAAGGAGATCAGCCCTGAGTGTTCATTGGAAGGACTGATATTGAAGCTGAAACTCCAATACTTTGGCCACTGATGTGAAGAACTGACCCATTGGAACAGACCCTGTTGCTGGGAAAGACTGAAGGCAGGAGGAGAAGGGGATGACAGAGGATGAGAAGATTGGATGGCATCACCAACTCTATGGGTATGAGTTTGGGTAAACCCCGGGAGTTGGTGATGGACAGGGAGGCCTGGCGTGCTGCAGTCTGTGGGGTTGCAAAGAGTCGGACACGACTGAGTGACTGGACTGAACTGAACTGAATGTTAATGAAGATGGCTAAATGTTAAAGTGCTGAATACATAGAATATGCTCTCTATTCCTCTAAGGAAACATTAATAGAAAACACCTGGGAGTGTTCCATGGGCAGATTGGTTTGGAGTACCCTGGATTGAACAGATAGTTGCTGACGGACTTCTCCAGGCATTTAATATACTAACGTGTACAATGAATTTCCAAACATGGAGCCTATTTTCCACACTTATCTGACCAGACTTTAGGAATGACATTGGTTAATTTTTATTGTTTTTGGGTCTTATCTTGAAATGCTACTTTACTGAGCAATTCCACACATGTACTTTTATTTTATACTTTAAAGAAGGACATGGTGTGGAGATTAGGCTCCAAATCAAGTCTTTCTGATGCTAGTTTTACAGCACCTTTGATGCTATGGACTCTGTACAGAATACCAATCACTATTTAGTCCTTTAATTCATCCTTTTTACTTGTCTTTATTCCTATATTGCTTTCATATGTCATATAAACATTCCAAGTGCCTGGTAACCTATCAAGGCAATGTAGATAAAAAGTAGACATAGTACTATTATTTTTATCCTTATTATTAATGTCCTATTCATAAACTTCTTGAGACACACATGCAAATATAAACACACCTCCCCCCAGTGGTTATGGAGAAACAAAATAACAAATACCAAATGTTCTTCGAATGGAGAGGTGTGTGGATGTACACCTGTATTTTGACTTTACAAAGAAGGAGAGGCTCTGAGGAAAACAGACTTTTCTCTCCTTCTTGGTCTTTTCCACATTTCTTTCCTCCTCCTACAGTAGATAAATAAATAAATGTTGATTCTCCCTGAATTATTTTTAATATATTTACAATATACGTGCACTCTATTTCAACAGAACATGTAAATCCCACCTGAAATCACATTTCGTTATCATTTGAAAGAGTATTTCCTCCAAAACTAATAAACAAATAAACAAATCAGTTTGATCTGCTGGGCAGATAATATGGAGAAGGGAACATGTTGTTTCATGAGGCAGAAATTCATTTTCGGCGTGGAAGTTCTTGCTCAGAAGGAGCGCGTGGAGAATTTCTGTGTCCTGTGAGCGGCTCTGAGCTCCTTTCATGTAGCACGTTTCCCTGGCTGAGAGCTAAAAGAGGGTAGAGGGAATCTCAGTGGATCAATTAACAGAGGGACCTGTCCTTCAACAGAGGAAGATCTATTTCAGGATTTGCATATCACTGAAAAAAATTACAAAGCTGAGATAAATACAAGCCCGATAATAACTCACTGCAGACTTGGCTCCATTCCTAGATTTCCTTGGCTGTTTGTCCTAATAAAGTGTCTCCATGGCACTTAGGGTAGGAAGGTTATTAGTAGCTGTCAGTCAAAGAGGGGGGGGAGTAGGCACTCGCAGGAGGAGGAAGAGAAGAGAGGTGACATTCACCCTCTCTTCTCACTGATATTGGGTATAAAAGTCACTCAGAGCAAGTGGTTAAAAAGGGACAGGTCCCTCTTCATCCCCACGGAAAAAAGAAAAGCTGCCTTGGTTACCAACAATTTAATAATAAAACGAAATACATCAATCATCTTTTTTTCTACCTTATTGATGCCTCAACATCCATTAATTCTGAGGAAATGAAGGACATATGAAAGAGATCTTCATGGGAGACTCTTGACTTAATATTGTTTTCTTATGTTTTCATGCAATGCATACATATTGAGGTTTAAAATTAAAGAAGAAAATTTTCTCCATTATCAGACATCTCTGGGATTTTTTTTTCTAGTGTTGAAATTTTTCTTATGGCATAACAAGGGAATGCCCAGGAAAAAAAAAATATATATATATATATATATATGAGCAAAACACATTTTCTTAGTTCGTTTAAATCAGGTGACACTGATTTTTGACTTTACCAAGTAGATGCTCCAAAACCTACCTAGATAGCAATTGATTGATAATTTAAAGGTCTTTAATTCACTGTCTATTTTCTTAATTAAAGTATATCTGCTGCTTGAGCACATCCGACTCTCTATATGCGTATTTTCATAAGTAACAGAGTCCATAGAGTGCTAATTGATATCCTGGTCTCCAGACAATACTTTACTAAATGAAATGACAATTATAACCAATTAAGATTCACTTTACATCCTCCTTCACCTATTTGGTATGTATTATGCATGAAGACAGAGAGCGCATTGCCTCAGTGCTCAGGATTCATGTGTGTCTTGGAAATTGATGGACAGCTTCAGAATCTTCCTTTTAGTGCATTTTCCCCCTAAACTGGGGGTCACTTGGGGGCTTATCAGAAACCCTATATTTTGGCATTTCTTAGGTTAAAGAGATACTAGAAGCTGTTATTTGTTACAGAAACAGGCTTTGTTGCCTGTTTGCTTCACGTACATCAAGTGCACTTCTCTGCAGAACTACTCTTGTGATGAGAAGAGGCTTTTTCTTTTTTTTGTTGTTTTTGTTTCAGATACACTACTATCTAATTACCTATCCAACCTCCAGCATCCAGCAGTAAAATATCCTACACAGCCACTATTCACATAACTCTTGATAACGTGTGAACCTGTTGCACTTTATGTAACTGCACTTTATTTTTTTTTCTAATTTTTTAAATTCTTTATTGAATTTGTTACAATATTGCTTCTGTTTTATGCTTTTTTTTTTTTGGCTGATAGGCATGGAGATCCTAGCTCCCTGACCAGGGATCGAACCCACACCCTGGCACAGGAAGGTAAACTCTTAACCACTGGACTAGCAGGGAAGTCCCTAGGTAACCAAACTTTAAATTTTCAGACTCACGCTGTTTGCCAAGACTGAGTTGGCCTTGAACTATATCAATAGGCATACCGTGTGAAAGGAGAAAGAGAGCACTCTTCGCATTTGCCTGTTTGTTGAAGAAAAGGAATCTGCATTTCCCGTCATTTCTGTTTTTGAAATTTTCATATCAGGAATCATCTGGTAAAAAATATATTAAAAAACACAGGATATGTCGGAATTCTGGGACAAAAATAATAATATTCTAAAATGAAGAATGGGTTTCTAAGTTTTGAATAAATATTTCATTTGAATAAATGGCCTGTTCTTTTAGGAACTGCATTTGTTTGTGCCTGCGCCCTCTTCAATTATTATCTGTCCTGTTGTGAAATGCATGCTGCTTTCTTATAGGAGGATAACGTCCTTTAAAAATACTTGTTGACTAAAAAATATTATGAAGTGAGAAGAAACAGAGTCTGGCTGTCAGCGATGTCATCTCACCTTTTTCCTTCTCACAATAAAAATTCACAATATTTTCATAATCTCGATTTTCATTCAGCTACTTGCAAGGCTCTCAAATCCAGCCGACTAATTTCTGAGCAACAAGTGTGCCTTCAATTTCAAGAAACCTTAGGCTTTTAAGGGCTGGAGTTGTCAACCGTTTAGGTCTGAATTATTTTGCAAAAGCAGGAACAATGAAAAATTCGACACAGTTGCAGATCGCTTGTACGAACATTTTCTTGATTTTGAAAGCTGAATTGCAGCCCTGACAATTATGTTTGTATTTATCTCTTTTTCAATTTTAATAGAAGGTCAGATTAATTATCCAAGAAAAAAAAATCTTGTAATTTGGCCTCAGTTTGTAAAACATTTGCTTTAAAAAAATAAATCTGTATTAGCAAATATCTAAATTTAGTCAGCATCTTTATTCAGTCTTGAAGGATATTTTTAGTCTGATTTAAGATTTAAAAAATCATTCTCATTTGCATCATTTTTACTCCAGAACGTTAGATTTCCACAATTATTAAGCAAGCTGCCAACATCATCTAGGATAGAAAAATAACTTTGAAATAGAGCTTTCCAATCAATTTTTTTAGTTCAAGTACAAAACGATGCCAAGTAATTGTACATATAATTGAATAAAGTGCATGTGTTATAAATTAGACTTTATAATCATATTTCCATATTTACATAGATTTTTTCTTCTCTTTTTCCTTATTTACTTTCTTCCTTTGTTCCTTTCTTCTGAAATAATTCATCTGACATTCTGAACCACAGAATTTAACAAATTATCTGTCAAAAATCTGTCTCGATATAAGGAAAATTCTTGAAAATCACTCTGTATGAGTCATTTTAACCAAACTTCCCATTGATGTAATGCAAATACTACTGTTTGTTAGACCTTATTTTATGAACTATTATATTTTGCTTTGCAATTAAAAAAAATACTCTTTTCCTAAAATAATCAATTTCTGCATTTTTCCATCCATTTTAAGCATTTGCATTTTTTACTTTTTGAAATACTAAATATCACAAAACATTCCTCAAGTGCAAAAACCATTATATAATGTTTTTTGCAATTATCAAGATTGATTTTTCATTAAGGTTTTTTTTTCCAGAAAAGTTGATTTGAACAGTAAGTGAAGTGCCAATGCAGACAAATGTAACCAATGCTAAGCTGGCCAATAGAACTCAACAACCACTAAGGTCATTAATATAATTTGCTTTGGCACGGTTACATTTCCTAGTGCTACTCAGAGTAGTTTGCTGGGTACATCAATTTGTTTTCAGCTATTGTGAAATTGGATATCTTGGCTTTCGTCCAAAGCACCCTCTCAATTTGCATATCTTTGTTATCATTTCAGGTTCTCAGAACATACTGTGGACTATCACACCATCTGTACCAAGAGCCTCACATGCAAACACAAATTAAAAATGAAACTGTAAAATTTGCAAGGAAACAATACAGACCTTTTATCTCATTCTCCCTCTGTTCATTTTCAAAAGAGAAACTTGCTTGTAGCCAAGCATAGCAAAAAAGGCTTTTATTAATTGGACTGGCATCAAGCATGCATACATAAAATTGTTTATTTTTTCCCTATAAAGGGGTTGCCTGACATAAAAAGGGCCTTTGAAGATGACATTCAGATTTTGACATTTGCATGATATTGTATAAATATCAGAGGTAGGAGACTTTTCTGACAAACCAGATGGGTCAGAAAAAAAAAAAAGAGAGAGAGAGAGAATGAAAGAGAAAGAGGGGCATTGCCATAGAAAGATATTAGTCCTTTACTTACAGAATATTAACTTATTCTCTAAACTGGGAATTATTAGGCAAGAAAAACAAACATATTTGTTACAAACTAGAGCTTTTATTTTTTTTAAAGAGAATGTTGATCCCAGGCAAATATGAAGCTGATTTTTGAGACATATTCTATATTTCAATGAAGATCATGTAACGCCACTGAATCTTGGCCTTCTCAGTGCTGTAGTAATTCAGGTTTATTGTCGACCTCATGACTGCTGTACAGGCTTCATTTTGATGGCGGGTTGGACGTTGGGATGTTTTTGAAGGATGGAAGGGCATTCCGGGTCCTCGAATGCATCAACATCTGGATTCTGCAGGCATCACTTTTTTACTCCCCTTTGTGATTTCCAAATGCAAATGGAGGCTGGATACAGTTTCTCACAATAATCAGAGTGTCCCTTTCAACCCCCATCAGTAGATCTGTACATAAAAAAAAAGAAGAAGAAGAAGGAAAACCACCTAGATGGCAGTTAGGGGCAAAGGCTGGAGAAAGGGACAGACAGATGACAAGGGGTTTTGCTGATGGTATGCTTGCATATGGATTTCAAATGCCAGCAGAAGGAATATGCCCCTTCTGAGTGTATAATAGAAGAGCACAAATTTGATTAGACTCCTTGACCTTCTATCAACCAGGAATCAGACAGAGTCAGCAAGTTGTGCACAAAAGTCACTTTATACATTTGGCCTTCAGCAGAGACCATGCGTTCTTCAGGCCCCTGCAGCTCACACCCTGGTTTTCTGAGTTTTCCAGCCTCACGATCATCTCTGTTTCTATCATGAACCTCCTGGAGATAGGTTTGCATTTTGTTCTTTGTAAGTCTTGCCTTGGATAAGAACACTCTTTACCTACTCTCTGGCTTCCCTGGTGGCTCAGATGGCAAACAATCTGCCTGCAATGCAGGAGACCCAGGTTCAATCCCTGGGGAAGATCCCCTGGAGAAGGGAATGACACCCTACTCCAGTATTCTTGCCTGGAGAATCCCATGAACAGAAGAGCCCGACAGGCTATATAGTCCATGGGGCCGCAAAGAGTCAGAGTCAGACATCACTGAGTGCATACATAATTAGTAGACAACATGCTGTAGCGAATGAAATTGCATGGGTCGTAGTATCAGGCAACACTACCCCATTAGGATAAGTCCCTCCTTGGATCACCTGGTGTTCTTCCTGATGTGGCAGGTGTGAAGACTTAACTTAAAACTAGACCTAGCCAATTTCAGAGCATCACCTGGGTGGATGGACTGGGCTGCAGGCTTTCCATTGGTGTTTGAGATAGAGGAAAAGTATCGTGGGAAAGTTTGCATGTCCTTAGCCCACTCTCTCCTTGTTCTCCCACTAGGGGAGCAGGCTTCTTCTGAACCATCTTTTTGTTAATGCCTACTGGCAGTTTTGATTGGTGGCTCCCACATTTCCATGCCCAGGATGTATGGGAGCAATAGACACTCAGGGAGCCTGTCCATGTGGCTCCTCAAGTCTGAATGGCCCTACACCATCCATCTTCCTCTTTCTACCTTGCACAGCCTTCCTTTGCTGGTCTGCTGTGTTATCCCCAGTATTTTGGAGTTCTGAGAAGGAAGACTGTGGGGAGTTGGGGCTACTCTATCTTGGGGTGACCAGCTATCCAGTTTTTCATGCTTGGTGATTTCTGCCACTATATTTAGGTGGTTGTATCAGTCATATTATTGTGAATAAAAACGCACTGATGGCCCAAAATTACTGGGCTCCACTTATTCTTTCAAATGATACACAACTCCATATCATATGTGCAGGATGATAGCTTAAAATCTTCTTTATATGTTCTATTTCCTTCTTCCTCTCCTTTTTTCCCCTTTCCCTTCCTCCTCCAGCCTTTAGTGCTACTTAACTCCAGTACTGTTTTCACTGTTGATGATGATCAAGCTATAACATCTCAACTTCTTAAATAATTCCTATCAATTCTGTTAATGATGAAGCTCGTTTACATCATGGCCACATAATACCCCAAGTTACAGAAGCAACGAGCATGTCATTTTTGTTAATATTGTGAACATCCAACTTCCCAGACAGCTAGAGGATGGACACTGCATTTAATGATTATTTTACTGTGTGCCAAGGATGGTATTTATTGTTGTTTCTTCTCCTTCTGACTTAGAAGTCTCTTTCAGTTAATGGGAAATTTTACCCTCTGCCATTGCCTGCTATGGAAAATAGAACTTCAGTTTTGTCTCCTAGCTGTATGTACTAAGAAAAGCCATTATCACTAAGACTCTTTAAGCTTTACAACATATATACTTTGGACTCTAAGATCTTTGTGCTTAAGAAAATACCATGTGGCTGAGTCTATAGTATTTTAAAACAATAATTCTCTGGCAGTCCATTGGTTAAGACTCTGTGCTCCCTTTGTAGGGAGTGAGGTTTCAATCCCTGGTTGGGGAATTAAGATCCCACATGCTACACAGACAGGGTTAAAGATTTTTCTAAAAAAATTTAAAGAAATACTACAAAAAAAATTTGAAAATGAAAAATTGTATCCCAAGGGTTGATTTTATTTGGTCTGCAAAACACTAAAGTAGAGGTATGAGTCTTTTTTATTCAGCTGTATATAAGAGCCATACATGTAATACAAATGACCCTTGACCCGTGAATGTGCAATCAACAATAATGAAAGAAACGTAGCTATACTGCCATCAGAAATTTTGAGAACCTACACTAATGACAAGACAAAGGAGAATGATTGTTAGGCCTACATTATGAGTGAACATGCAGGATGCTACAGCCTCCATAGAGGAGGATGTGCACTGGATCGTATATTTATTAAATAACATTGTATTTACAGAAACATGTATAATATCATATAAGAAACAAATCGCAAGTCCAGGTTCGATACAGGATGCTTGGGGCTGGTGCACTGGGATGATCCAGAGGGATGGTACGGGGAGGGAGTTGGGAGGGGGGTTCAGGATGGGGAACACGTGTACGCCCGTGATGGATTCATGTTGATGTGTGGCAGAACCAATATAATATTGTAAAGTAATTAGCCTCCAATTAAAATAAATAAATTTAAATAAAAAATAAATAGTATAATAACTGTGTTATATATATAAAAACACTGGATTGTATATTTCTTAAATAAATGATATATCTGACCTCACTAAACATGACATAACCAGGCACCATAGGGCTACAACTGGTGGACGCAGTAGACAGTATTTGGCACCAACCATGGAGTATTTAGGGGTTGCAAAGAACTGGATATGACTGAGCGACTTTCCATTTCACTTTCACTTTTCATGGAGTATTCTTCTCTTTCTAGTCCATATTTGAACTTTAATCTGATAGAGTCTTTGCATCTAACTTCTAATCCACTTATATTTCTGGGATACAGAAACAAGTTAAAGGTCACTATCAAGTAGCAATTAGCTAAATCTAGAATGTGACATATTCTGCAGTACAATTGACTCCCTTTCTTCAACAAGTCAGTGAGATGAAAACAAATTAACCATAAAAAAGGGGATAATATTCTCATTAAAAGTTGTTTAAAAGTGACTTGAGACTTAACTCTTCAAGTGGCCTCATTAGAAAATATTTTAGATAGATTATTTTGTTAGATGTGCTAGTCATCTAAGCATTATAGAATAAAATAGGGTTTGTTTTCAGATTCACACTGAAGTCTGTGTTGGGGGTGATGATAATATGATGTCTGTGATTTCCTTTTGAATATGTCAGGAAAGAAAAGGATGGGAGAGAAATGAGTAGAAACGTGAGGCAAAAAACAAATATAGCACATATTTTTATGGTTGTTAAGCTTGGTTCTTCATACCTTTTATATTTGTTTCACATAGATTTTCATAATATTGATGAAAGGAAAATAAAAGCAGAACATTGTAGGGAGGAGCCAGTTTGACAGCTGTATTATCCACACTGCAAAACAAACAAACCATAAAATAGTAGTGGTATTCATAAATAAGTTAGTTCTGTTTTGCAAATAGGTTCATGGTACCATTTTTCTAGATTCCACATATATGCATTAATATAGGGTGTTTATTTTTCTCCTTCTGACTTACTTCACTCTGTATGACATTCTTTAGGTTCATCCATGTCTACGAAACAGCACAATTTTGTTCCTTTTTTATGGCTGAGTAATGCTCCATTCAGAGAAGGCAATGGTACCCCACTCCAGTACTCTTGCTTGGAAAATCCCGTGGACAGAGGAGCCTGTTAGGCTGCAATCAATGGGGTCACTAAGAGTCGGACATGACTGAGCGACTTCACTTTCACTTTTCACTTTCATGCATTGGAGAAGGAAATGGCAGCCCACTCCAGTGTTCTTGCCTAGAGAATCCCAGGGACAGGAGAGCCTGGTGGGCTGCCGTCTATGGGGTTGCACAGAGTCAGACACGACTGAAGTGACTTAGTGTAGCATAATATTCCATTGTATATATGTATCACATCTTAATCCATTCATCTCTTGATGGACATTTAGGTTTCTTTCACATCTGCTGTTGTAAATAGTGCTGCTATGAACACTGGGGTGGATGTGTCTTTTGGAATTATGGTTTTCTCCAGTGTATGTCCAAGATGGGACTGCTGGGTCATATGACAGTTCTAATTTTAGCTTTTTAGGGAACCTCCTTACTGTTCTCCATAATGGCTGTATCACTTTACATTCCCACCAACAGTGCAGGAGAGTTCCCTTTTCTCTACATGCTGTACAGCAGAAATTAACACAACATTGTAAAGCAGATACACTCCAATAAAATTTTTTTTTAAAGGAAAAAAAATATAAGTTAGTTCTCAGACTTGCTGTTCTGGAGTAAGCTAGGACAGCTCTGCTCCATGAGTTTTTCCTAGGGTCTGGGGTGAAGTGGCAGCAACCACCTGGGGCCCAATCTTCCCGTAAGAGAAGAGAGAAATGCTGGGAGAAGCAAGCAAAGCCATTCAGTGCCTTCCTGGCCCCACTGGGAACTGGCGCTCTCACTTCCCCCACATCCATTGGCCAAAGCAAGATGCATGCCTGAGGGAAACCAACCCCTTGGCAAAGGACCTTCACTCCTCCCTGGGAAGCCTGAGCAAAGAGGAGACCTGGAGGAGAAGGGAGTGAGGGATAACTTGCTGAGAAACCATAGGTCTCAGGGAATAAGATTCAGAGTTTGAACCTAGGCATGTCTTCAGCCCAAGTGTGGGAAGAAAAGGGTGCTCAGTTGCTCAGTTCTGTCCTACTGACTCTTCTGCAATCCTATGGACTGTAGCCCGCCAGGCTCCTCTGTCCATGGCATTCTCCAGGCAAGAATACTGGAGTGGGTTGCCATTTCCTACTCTAGGGATCTTCCTGACCCAGGAATCGAACCTGAGTCTCTTTTGTCTCCTGCATTAGCAGGCGAATTCTTTACCACTGAACCACCTGGGAAGCCCTAGGGAGAAAAGTAGACAGTTAAATATGAGTCTGGGCTTCAAGGGAGAGTTTGGGATGGAGATGGGATTTTTAATATCAATTTACTATTGCTTTCACTTGAATCGCCTGGATATTTTGGTATTAAATATTAAGAAAGCATATTGGCAAGACTAATCATGGGAATTTTCCAAATCTTGATTAGAAATTGTGTAAAGAGGTTTATATAAAATAGCAGAATTCAGATGAAATACAAATAGATCTGCAAATAATTTTTCAAGGCTAACTGATTCCATTAGATGATTTTAATCCTAGTTTATCTTTCTAATTTTCCAAAATACCAAACTGGCAACCAGAAAAATGCTGGACAATCGCAGATGCAGCAGGACCTAAGGCATCATATGGGTTTAAACCCTGGTCAGGGCTTCCCTGGTGGCTCAGATGGTAAAGAATCTGCCTTCAATGCAGAAGACCTGGGTTCCATGGGGTCACAAAGAGTCAGACACAACTGAAGCCTCTTAACACATCCATGCACCAAAGATATATTAGGTATTCAAATCGTTATAAGTTCCTCAGGTGACTTCAAAGCAGGGGTCCTCAATCCCCAGGATCTAATGCTTGATGATTTGAGGTGGAAATGATATAATAATAATAGAAATAAAGTGCACAGAAAATGGTTATGTGCTTGAATCATCCTGAAACCATACCCTCTCCCTGGTCCATGGAAAACTTGTCTTTCACGAAACTAGTCCCTGGTGCCAAAAAGGTTGGGGATTGCTCTTGAGGTACACTCAAGCGGAGAACCACTGGTTTCAGTTCAGTTCAGTCACCCAGTCATGTCCGACTCTTTGCGACCCCATGACCACAGTATGCCAAGCCTCCCTGTCCATCACCAACTCCCTGAGTCCACCCAAACCCATGTCCATCGAGTCGATGATGCCATCCAGCCATCTCATCCTCTGTCGTCCCCTTCTCCTCCTGCCCTCAATCTTTCCCAGCTTCAGGGTCTTTTCCAATGAGTCAGCTTTTCGCATCAGGTGGCCAAAGTATTGGAGTTTCAACGTCAACATCAGTCCTTCCAATGAACACCCAGGACTGATCTCCTTTAGAATGGACTGGTTGGATTTCCTTGCAGTCCAAGGGACTCTCAAGAGTCTTCTCCAACACCACAGTTCAAAAGCATCAATTCTTTGGCACTCAGCTTTCTTCACAGTCCAACTCTCACATCCATACATGACCACAGGAAAAACCATAGCCTTGACTAGATGAACCTTTGTTGGCAAAGTAATGTCTCTGCTTTTTAATATGCTGTCTAGGTTTGTCATAACTTTCCTTCCAAGGAGTAAGCGTCTTTTAATTTCATTGCTTCAATCGCCATCTGCAGTGATTTTGGAGCCCCCAAAAATAAAGTCAGCTACTGTTTCCACTGTTTCCCCATCTATCTGCCAAGAAGTGATGGGACTGGATGCCATGATCTTAGCTTTCTGAGTGTTGAGCTTTAAGCCAACTTTTTCACTCTCTTCTTTCACTTTCATCAGGAGGCTCTTTAGTTTCTCTTCACTTTCTGCCATGAGGGTGGTGTCATCTGCATATTTGAGGTTATTGATATTTCTCAATCTTGATTCCAGCTTGTGCTTCATCCAGCCCAGCATTTCTCATGATGTACTCTGCATATAAGTTAAATAAGCAGGGTGACAATATACAGCCTTGACGTACTCCTTTTCCTATTTGGAACCAGTCTATTGTTTCATGTCCAGTTCTAACTGTTGCTTCCTGATCTGCATACAGGTTTCTCAAGAGGCAGGTCAGGTGGTCTGGTATGCCCATCTCTTTCAGAATTTTCCACAGTTTATTGTGATCCACACAGTCAAAGGCTTTGGCATAGTCAATAAAGCAGAAATAGATGTTTTTCTGGAACTCTCTGGAATGTGAACTATTTAAAGTGGATGAATGATTGTTCTCTTAACCATCATCTCTCTCCTGGGGCTAAAATTCCCTATTGACTTTAAGTCAAAGAGCTGTTTTTCCTAGAGCATCAAGTTGTCAAGCCACATTAAGAGAAAAAGAGTCTGTTGGGAAAACATAAATGATAATATAAAGGGAATTGCATGGAAATCCATGGAGAAGTGACATAGTAGCACTGGTGTTCTTAAAGGCTGGGGCTGGAATTTGCTTCTGGAGTCAGGGTAGCTGGGTCAGTGCTCCAGTTCACAAGTTCTCAAAGCTCAGCATGCCTCAGAATTATCCTGGGGGCTTGTTAGGCAGTTTCCTGGGTGCTGGTCTCAGAGTTTGCCTGTCAGTGGCCTTCACCGTTGAGCCTAAGATTTTGAATTTCTAATAAGACCCAGTGATGTTGCCACAGCTCCCATGGCGGCCACACTTTGAAGACACCATGCTGGTTGTCTGCTCCTTTGGGACATCTATGAACCTGCTTCATCTGTCAGTCCCTTCTGCTCTCCTGCTCCTTCAGTGGTTCTCGAGTCTGTATTGTGAAGCCCTCCAGACAATTCTGCAGCAAGACGGAGCGTGAGAAGCCCTTTACGTGGGTTTGGTCTCCTGGACATGACTTGATCTCCCTCAGGACTTGCCGTCATCCATCACTGCTAGTCATCCACATCCCAGAGGAGAAGCCAGTAGACCCAGTCTATCTTCCACTTCACACCTTAGGACGCTGGTGTGTTGGGTGGCCATACACTCATCCCAGAGTTCACTGGTCAGTTTGGTTGGTCATATACTCAATCAGCTGTGGTAAAGGTGAGCCTTATTCCTAAAGACTTTAATTCATGAAATCTGATGTGCAGCCAGCCTTAAGAATTTTGTCGCACTGAGTGGAGTAAGTCGGACAGAAAAGCAGTGCTATCATATGACATCCCTTATTTGTGGAATCCAAAAAGAAATGATACAAATGAATTTACTTACAAAACAGAGACTCACAGCCTTAGAGAACCAGCTTATGGTTGCGGGGCATGAAGGGGAGGTGGGGGAAGGAATAGTTGGGGAGTTTGGGATGCATGTGTACACACTGCTATATTTAAAATGGATACCCAATAAGGACCGACTGTATAGCACAGGGAACTCTGCTCACTGTTATGGGGCAGCCTGGATGGGAAAGGAGTTTGGAAGTATGTATGGCTGAGTCCCTTTGCTGTCCACCTGAAATATCACAACATGGTTAATTGGCCTGTACTCCGATATAAAATAAAAAGGTTTTTTCCCCCCCAAAAAAGAATTATTGCTACACAATTTGTTCTTTTTTTTTTTTTTTTTAACTGCCTGGTGGGCTGCTGTCTATGGGGTCGCACAGAGTCAGACACGACTGAAGTGACTTAGCAGCAGCACACGCCAGGAGTCAGGCAATCTCAGCCCACAATTTGTTCTTAAAGTGGACTCTTGGGCCTATATCAAGAGCATTACCTAGGTACTAGACAGAAATACAAATTCTCAAGCTGTACCCAGGACTTCTGAATCAGAATCTCAGGGTGGGGCCTGGCAATCTGTATTCTAACAAACCCTGCAGGGTTGTGGCTGAATGCTGAAGTGACAGTTATTGTTATAGAAAAATAGCACTTCAGCTCCCTGAATTCATGTATTACTTTATCTCATCTCCAACCACATATGCCAGGCTGGTGGCGAGATTTATAAAATATTTTTAAAAATGTAAAATCTTGCCAGTAATGTGTACTGCTCCAAACCCCCATTTTTACAAGGTCTATGATATCCACTCCGAAAAGAGATATTGCAAAAGAATAAGGTCAATCTGTCTTTGAGACCCCACCCCCAAGCCCATCACCAGATTTCTCTCCTGTCTATAGCAGAAACCTTATCTAAACAACCTGGCTTCAGTTTATAATTGTGGAATCCACGAGGGTCACATTGGCAATAAAATCCCCTACAACGTCGACGGCAGTGAACATCTGGTATGTAATTTTACATAAACAAATTCTACTTTGATGAAACTTAAACCTTTGAAATTTAAACAAAATGGTGTTAGGGCCGAATCCCAGATGAAAAAAGGAAGGAATTTGGGTTCCTGTTTTTCCTTTTTTGAAACCCAGGTGCACATTAAAGTTAGTGCCAGGACAGCACACTTGTGTAACTTGGCTCAAGTGCAGGTTTTCCTGTCTCATGGCATCCGACTGGCTACATCAAAATAACCGCAGGCCTCAAGCAGAGTGCAGTGAGCCCCATCCTTCCAATGGGAGGAAGGAAGGAACTTGCCCAGGTAGCTACCACGCTCAGTGACACCATAGCCTTCAACTTGATGCCGGTGGAAACATCAAAGGAGAACACATTTTCTGCTTTGGACTGAATTTCTTATGCAGCCACTGAATTCAGGAATCTGGTTCAGGTATACCTTTAGTTCGGATGCTGCAGAACCAAATGCCAGCACAATACCCTTCATCTTCTTTATAAACTAATTGAAAAAAAAAAAAAAAAAGATGGCTATGACCCTCCTTTCCAACTCCTATGGTATACAATCTGTAACGATGAGATTAGGCTGTTAGATTCACAAAAATGCATTTTTTTCTGAAGCATGTTATTCTCAGCTATAAAGTCTTCATTAAGGAGTGAAACATACTTTTGCAGATTTAGAACTCAAACTCTTATGTTTAGGGAACTAGAATGAAGGCATTCAACAACAGTAGAACTGTGCCTTTCAATTGTGCCTTTAAGTACATATTTGGGCTTCCCATGCTGCTCAGTGGTAAAGAATCTGCCTGACAAAGAAGGAGATGCAGGAGATTCGGGTTCGATCCCTGGGTCGGGAAGAGTCCCTGGAGTAGGCAATGGCAACCCACTCCAGTATTCTTGCCTGGGAAATCCCATGGACAGAGGAGCCCAGCGGGCTACAGTCCCTGGGGTCACAGAGTCAGACATGACTGGCAACTAAGTCCACACACAGGAGTACGTATTTAAGTAGTCATGTTGCACCATTAAACAATATGCCGGCTCAGCTTCTGTGAACCCTGTAAAATCTCCTAAGGATCTTGCAGGACATCCCAGCAGTGAGACTGGGGGTTCTCCAGGCTCTGTGATGCACTTCTGTCTGGATCCACATTCTTTTCTGCCATTTTAAAGATTACTTTTTATTGGAGTATAATTGCTTCACAATGTTGTGTTAGTTTCTACCATACAACAGAGTGAATCAGCTATATGTTTGTATACATACATCTCCTCTTTTTTTATTTCCTACCTTAAAGCTCAACATTCAGAAAACGAAGATCATGGCATCCGGTCCCATCACTTCATGGGAAATAGATGGGGAAACAGTGGAAACAGTGTCAGACTTTATTTTTGGGGGCTCCAAAATCACTGTAGATGGTGACTGCAGCCATGAAAGAGAAACTTCCCCTGACCAGCTCCAGGGCGGCTTGTCCTTTTGTGTAGAACTTTGAACACATTCACCTATTGGAATAGAGCTGGCCTGAGTTTTAGTGGAGGGGGCATTTGGCTGAAGAAGTTGATCATGCTGCCCTCCTCTCTTCCAGTGAAAAGCAAAGAGCAGGAGAAGACCCCAGATGTCAAGTCAGTCAAAGCTTCAATATCCGTACATTCCCCACAAAAAAGCACCAAAAATCATGCCTTGCTGGAGGCTGCGGGACCAAGTCACGTTGCAATCAATGCCATTTCTGCCAACATGGACTCCTTTTCAAGTAGCAGGACCGCAACACTTAAGAAACAGCCCAGCCACATGAAGGCCGCTCACTTTGGGGACCTGGGCAGATCTTGTCTGGACTACCAGACTCAGGAGGCCAAATCAAGTCTTTCAAAGACCCTTGAGCAAGTCTTGCATGACACCATGGTCCTCCCTTATTTCATTCAGTTTATGGAACTTCGGAGAATGGAGCATTTGGTTAAGTTTTGGTTGGAGGCTGAAAGTTTTCACTCCACAACTTGGTCCTGAATAAGAGCACACAGTCTGAACACAGTGAAGCAGAGCTCATTGGCTAAACCTGTCTCTCCATCTAAAAAGCCCGAACCCACAGCAGCTTTTGTAACCGAGTCTCTTAACAGGAGGTTGGAGGATTCTGGCTCAGCCCAGCTGGAAGGATTTGACTTAAATAATAGAACTAGCAACTCCCAGAACCACTTGCTTTAATCCTTGGAAGAAAAGTTATGACCAACCTAGATAGCATATTCAAAAGCAGAGACATTACTTTGCCAACAAAGGTCTGTCTAGTCAAGGCTATGGTTTTTCCAATGGTCATATATGGATGTGAGAGTCGGACTGTGAAGAAGGCTGAGCACTGAAGAAGTGATGCTTTTGAACTGTGGTGTTGGAGAAGACTCTTGAGAGTCCCTTGGACTGCAAGGAGATCCAACCAGTCCATTCTGAAGGAGATCAGCCCTGGGATTTCTTTGGAAGGACTGATGCTAAAGCTGAAACTCCAGTACTTTGGCCACCTGATGCAAAGAGTTGACTCACTGGAAAAGACTCTGCTGCTGGGAGGGATTGGGGGCAAGAGGAGAAGGGGACGACAGAGGATGAGATGGCTAAATGGCATCACCGACTCAATGGATGTGAGTTTGAGTGAACTCTGGGAGTTGGTGATGGTCAGGGAGGCCTGGCGTGCTGCAATTCATGGGGTTGCAAAGAGTCGGACACGACTGAGCGACTGAACTGACTGACTGACTGACCTATTTAGGTCACCACAGACTCTGAGTAGAGCTCCGTGTGTTTTATAGGAGGTTCTTATTGTCGCTGTCGTTCATTCACTAAGTTGTGTCCAACTGTTTGCAACTCCAACAACTGCAACATGCCAGGTTCCCCTGTCCTCCACTAACTCCTAGAATTTGCTCAAATTCATGTTCATTGACTTGGTGATGCTATCCAACCGTCTCATCTTCTGCTGCCCCCTTCTTGTGCCTTCAGTTTTTCCCAGCATTAGGGTCTTTTCCAATGAATTGGCTCTTCCCATCAGGTGGCTAAAGTATTGGAGCTTCAGCTTCTGCATTAGTCCTTCCAATGAATATTCAGGATTGATTTCCTTTAGGATTGGCTGGTTTAATCTCCTTAGAGTCCAAGGGACTCTCAGAAGTCTTCTCCAGCACCACAGTTCACAAGTATCAGTTCTTCCAGGCCCCTTTTCTTGGCTTCTGGATGAATATCTTCTCTCTTTGTCTCTATACATTGTCTTCCCTCTTTGTGTAATTCTTTCTATGTACAAATTTCCATTTTCTTATAAGGTCATCAGTCCCATTGAAGTCAAGCCCATCACAATGATCTCACTTTAACTTGATGACCTCTGTCAAGACCCTGTCTCTATCTAGAAAGTCATATTTGGGAGGCCTGAGGGCTATAACTTCAATATACAAATTTGGCGGGAATGCAATTCAATCCATAACAATTAGCAAAATGATTACAAGTCATTTTTATGCATTAATATGGTACAAGGAATCAAATTATGGCAAAGAAAGGCATGATTATGGAATTCCTATAGAGCTTGAATAAATTTAGTACATATAATAAATATGGTCAGTGGGGTACCAAGCAGGGCTGGGAGAGATGAGAGAGTGCAGTGATTATAATGCCTCAGCCAAGAGGCAAACAAGAGAAGAGGCATTTTCTGTACAGAGTTTAAAATCAATGACAAAGCAGAAAAAAGTTACTTGTTGATCAAAATTCTAACAACTGCTGTAGTTACCTTTAAGTTTTAAGAACATTATGTCAGCTTCAAATTTGTATATTGTCATTTCTTATCTTAAACGAATATGGTCATGCACCTGAACACCAACTTGGCAAAGTCCTAATTAATGCCTTAATTCTACCAAGTGGAAAGAGGTGCATACATTTATTACATTCATTTTGAAAATAAGTACATGATGGGTGGAGTTATCTAAGTTCATTTTAGGCACAGATCTTGTCTTTCATGTCTTTGATCCTATATTTCCCTCATTTAACAGAAGATTTAAAATAAACAAAAGTAGGGACGTCCCTGGCTGTCCAGTAGTTAAGAGGCCATGGTTCTGATCCAGGGGGTGGGGATTCAATCCTGATCTAAGGTCTCACATGCCACGCAGTGTAGTTAAAAAAAAAAAATTATTTAGCTGGTTACTCTGCATTAGGAAATATCACCACTGTGACTTAAAAAGTGTGTGCAATAGAGGCCATAAATAAAAAGTACAAAAATCTTTTAAAAATAAAATATGCAAAAGCATACTAGTACTACATTTAGAAGACAGAAATTGGATTGATTCAGTTATAAATTTCTCTTTGAGTTTTTATTTGTGTTTAAAATGTAAAACAGTGAAACAGGGTGAGAACTGCAAGGTGTAATATTTTTGTTTGGAAGTGCAAATTGTTTGTACACAAGTACAGAATGTGAAGATCTTTAAACTTAAATTCTTTTATTTTTAAACTACTATTTTATTGTCAAAGAAAACACTGAGAAAATAATAAATTTTGCCTTATTTTTACTGAATCTTTTTCATAGAGGAAACATATTAGAAATGATCCACTACAGGTGTCAAATACGCAAGACACATTACTGTGTAAAGTCCTAGAAGGCTACTAAGAAAGAAGTCAATATTTATTTCTGAGCTTATTAACAGCCACCATGAAAGAAAATAGAATTGGTAAATATTTTTGCATGCTTTGGGGAAAAGAAATGAACTTGCTGAACTGCATTGTTTTTCCTGGTGTAACCCAGTAGATACTTCCCTCATGGGTCACCATTAATAACTGTAAAGTCTTTCAATAGTGGACAGAGATGAAAAAATCCTGTGAAGATTTGCATAGCAAGCATTGTGGGTCTGTTTTCAATAATGCCTTTCTGTAAGCATGAAAACTTAGTAAAGTTATTAACAATATTTTCAATGGCCAAAATGAAATATTCTACATAGAGAGCTTTTTGAAAAAAAGAAAAAAAATTATTGGGGTAAATGTCCCTTGGACAGCAAGGAGATCAAACCAGTCAATCCTAAAGGAAACCAACCCTGAATATGCACTGGAAGGACTGATGCTTGAAGCTCCAATACTTTGGCCACCTGTTGAGAAGAGCTGACTCATTGTAAAAGAGGTTCTAGGAAAGACTGAGGGCAAAGGAGAGACTGATGCTGAGAAAGACTGAAGGCAAAAGGAGAAGGGGGCAGCAGAGGATGAGATGGTTGGACGGCATCACGGACTCAACGGACATGAGTTTGGCCAAACTCTGGGAGATGGTGAAGGACAGGGAAGCCTGGCGTGCTATAGTCCCTAGGGTCACAAAGAGTCAGACATGACTTAGCAACTGAACAACAACAACCAAAGTCCCAAAATATAAAGCAAAATATTTTAACCACATGTAACTGTACAGTTCAGTGGCACTGAGTACATTCACACTGCTCTGCAACTCTCACCATCATCCATCTCCCGAATTTTTCACCTCGCTAAACGGAAACTCTGTCCTCACTGCACACTAAATCCCCAGTCTCCTCCCCAGCCTCCCAGTCCCCTGCCATCTACCAATGTAGTTTCTGACTCTATAAATTTGATTATTCTAGGTATCTCGTATAAGTGGAATCTTTGCCTGAACCAATGGAAAAATTGTTTCCCAAAGTGTCTTACAGACAACACTGCTCCACCAAATGCCTCTTAGAGTTAGTCGCTTGCTGTTAAACAAGTTTGGGAAAGGTGGCATTCTCCATCACCACTTCCACTCCCTGAAGATTTACACAGCATATGAGCACATGGGCCCAGCTCAATGGACATGAGTTTGAGCAAGTTTGGGGAGATGGTGAAGGTCAGGGAAGGCTGGCAAGCTGCAGTCCATGGTGTCGTAAAGAGTCAGACACAACTGAGTGCCTGAAGAACAACAATTAGCACATTGGAAGCTCACGAAGTCACTGGACTAAAGGAGCTTCTTGAACTTATACGCAGTGTTTCCCAGATTTATTTTGAAATAACTCCCCCTATTTTTCTGGGCTTCCCAGGTGGTGCTCGTGGTTAAGAACCTTTCTGCCAAGGCAGGAGTGATAAGAGGCTTGGGTTTGGTCCCTGGGTCAGGAAGATTCCCTGGAGGAGGGCATGACAAGCCATTCCAGTATTCTTGCCTGGAGAATCCCATGGACAGAGGAGCCTGGGGGCTACAGTCCACAGGGTTGAGAAGAGTTGGACATGTGCGACTTTGCACACATCCCTGTTTTTCCAAAGTAGCACCCCTTAGAACTTGTATTTCTTAGAAAACACTTTGAAAATGAAGGTATTCTGTAGTCTTCAAGAATCACTCCAAATTACTCTCCCTAATCTTCATAAAGCATGACAGAAAGTCTCTGCTAACAATCACACAAATAAGATCTAAAAATCCACAGATCTGCACTAAGGGACCCACCTGCTGTAATGCTAGCTTGGAAAAAAAAATCAAATTTGCCCTTACCAATAGGGCTACACTGCCCTCCAATTTTGTGGTGATACCAATTTTATTCAAGGAAGGCTCCATACTTCTTTCCAAAAGAGAAACTCTCCTATAATCAAACCAGAAAGTCATGTTTAGTAAGAAGTTTTCTTTTCCCCTTCATTCAGAAGGAAAGCTTCATTTCTGCCCATGGTGTACCATTTATACAAAGATTTCTGAAGAAAGCTACCCAAAGGACAGACAGTGAACATACCAAGTAACAGGAAAAATTGTAAAACAGAGAGATTAGAGATGTTTTCATCATGATGGAAAAGCAGAACTATTTCCATCAGCTGTACATCTCTGAGGAGAGGGCTTATAAAGAGAAGACCCTTTTTTAGCACATTAGAAATGTCCCCCAAATTACAAAATGTGTGATTCAAATACACAGCTCCTTCCTTTTCATGTATCAACGTATCTTGAGAAGATTTATCATTGTGTTCTTGTTTGATGAAAGCTAGGACAAAAACTTGTCAGGAAAAAGAAGCTAAGGAGAAGGGGAATAAAAGGTTCAAATGTAGTTAAAATATTCTCCAGAGGAAGTTCCAGAGTTAAAAGAAGTAGTTGGTCTACCAAGTGCCTAGGATTCAGACAAAAAACTGCTGAAATTTCACAAACGACAAAGTTGGATATTGTTACAGGCTTTAATGGAGACTAAAAGAAAGTCTTAATAAGATTTACAGATGTGTCACTCAACAGCCTGGATGGCAGCAGTGGGAGGAACAGCCCTGGCCTGGCTGGTGCACAGGCTTGGGGTTGAGGCTGGATGGAGTCAGCTCTCCTCCCGAGATTACCTAAGAGAAGATGAGGAGGCTGCTGGAGGAGGAGACGGGATATAGGAGGAACTTCTGAGGAGCTGGGAGGGCCCAAGGGGATTGGGGAAAAAAAGGGGAAGGACAGTCTGACAGATATTCCAACCCAAGCCGTTGCTAAGTAGCCTAATTTTCAAGCTTCACAAGCTTCCGCCTAATTTGAACTAGCCATACATAGTTGAAAGGATAAAACATAATAGAGGAAATTTCCTGGTGGTCCAGTGGTTAAGAATCCGCCTGCCAATACAGAGGACTCAAGTTCCGTCCCTGGTCCAGGAAGATTCTACATGCTACGGAGCAACTAAGCCCATGCACCAAAACTAGAGAGGAACCCTCCAGTGCTGCAACTAGAGAAATTCACATGTAGCAACAAGGACTCAACATGGTCAAAAATAAAATCAATAATTAAAAAAAGAAAAAAACAAGTAGATAATGGAAGCCAATAATTAGAAAAAAATCCCTTAGGTCACAGAATGGAGTAAGGTAAGAAAAAGAAATGCTATTGTGTCCTGCCGAGA
Source organism: Bos indicus (assembly GCF_029378745.1). Lineage (NCBI taxonomy): Eukaryota > Metazoa > Chordata > Mammalia > Artiodactyla > Bovidae > Bos > Bos indicus. Next base: position 7,855,143 of record NC_091770.1, on the reverse strand, counting down.
AAGGACACTGTCTAGCGTGAAAACCCAAGTTTAAATTCCAGCCACACCACTGCACTAGCCGTATGACCTTGGCTGTTTATTCAATCTTTCTAATCTTAGTTTCCATACCCATAAAATTGGAATAATAAGACCATGTCCTCCTCAGGATTGTAAAAGTGTATTGGAAGTGTTTAATACTATGTCTGACACTTAGAGTCCCCTTGTTTTTAATCTTTTTAAAATATAATTTTAAAATATTTATTTATTTTTGTGGCTGTGTTGGGTCTTAGTTGTGGCATGTGGGATCTAGTTCCCTCACCAGGGGTCGAACCCAGTCCCCTTATATTGGAAGCACAAATTCTTACACACTGGATCACTAGGGAAGTTCCTCCTTTTTTTTTTTCTTTTTTGAGCAATTAATAATCAGAAAAAAAGTAAGAATTTTACCAAAGAGTGAAATCAACTAAAATTTTCAACGTAATCTAAACACCAAATTTTATTTTTGCTTAATTGTTTTTTATTATGGTAAGAACACTAAAGGTTTGCCTTAAACAACTTTTTAAATTGTACTGTATAGTGCTATTATATATATGTACTATATATATATAGTTATATATATGTATATATGTTATATATGTACCATATGTATGTACTATATACTGCTAAAAGATGATGTTGTTAAAGCGTTGACTCAATATGCCAGCAAATTTGGAAAACTCAAAAGTGGCCACGGGACTGGAAAAGGTCAGTTTTCATTCCAACCAAAGAAAGGCAATGCCAAAGAATGTTCAAACTACCACACAATTGCACTCATATCTCACATGCTAGAAAACAAATACTTAAAATTCTCCTAGCCAGGCTTCAACAGTATGTGAACTGTGAACTTCCAGACGTTCAAACTGGATTTAGAAAAGGCAGAACAACCAGAGATAAAATTGCCAACATCCACTGGATCATCAAAAAAGCATGAAAGTTCCAGAAAAACATCTAATTCTGCTTCATTGATTATGCCAAAGCCTTTGATTGTGTAGATCACAACAAACTGTGGAAAATGCTTCCAGAGATGGGAATACCAACCATCTTACCTGCCTCCTGAGAAATCTGTATGCAGCTCAAGAAGCAACAGTTAGAACCGGACATGGAACAACAGACTATTTCCAAATTGGGGAAGGAGTACGTCAAGACTGTATACTGTCACCCTGCTTATTTAACTTATATGCAGAGTACATCATGTGAAATGCCAGAATGAATGAAGCACAAGCTAGAATCAGGTTGCTGGGAGAAATATCAATAACCTCAGATATGCAGATGACACCACGCTTATGGCAGAAAGTGAAGAAGAACTAAAGAGCCTCTTGATGAAAGTGAAAAAAGAGAGTGAAAAAGCTAGCTTAAAACTCAACATTCAAAAAGCGAAGATCATGGCATCCAGTCCCATCACTTCATGGCAGATAGATGAGGAAACAATGGAAACAGTGAGAGACTTCATTTTTTTAGACTCCAAAATCACTGCAGATGGTGACTGCAGCCATGAATTTAAAAGACGCTTGTTCCTTGGAAGAAAAGCTCTGACCAACCTAGATAGCATATTAAAAAGCACAGACATTTCTTTGCCAACAAAGGTCCGTCTAGTCAAAGCTATGTTTTTTTCCAGTGGTCATGTATGGATGTGAGAGTTGGACCACAAAGAAGGCTGAGCACGGAAGAATTGATGCTTTTGAACTGTGGTGTTGGAGAAGACTCCTGAGAGTCCCTTGGACTGCAAGGAGATCAAACCAGTCAGTCCTAAAGGAAATCAGTCCTGAATGTTCATTGGAAGGACTGATGCTGAAGCTGAAACTCCAATATCTTGGCCACATGATGCGAAGCACTGACTCCTTGGAAAAGACCCTGATGTTGGGAAAGATTGAAGGCAGGACGAGAAGAAGATGACAGAGGATGAGATGGTTGGATGGCACCACCGACTTGATGGACATGAGTTTGAGCAAGCTCTGGGAGTTGGTGAAGGACAGGGAAGCCTGGCGTGCTGCAGTCCATGGGGTCACATAGAGAGAGACACGACTGAGTGACTGCATTGACTGACAGTGCTGTTAAATACCAGCACCATGTTTAGGGCCACTCTAAGGGGAACTTACTTGTATAATGGAAAACTTATATCCATGGAACTCCATCTCAGTACTTCCTGGTGGTCCAGTGGTTAGGGCTCCACATTTCTACTGCGGGGGGCCTGGGTTTAATCCCTGTTTTGGGAACTAGGATCCTGCATGCCACATGGCACAGCTTAAAAAAAAAAAAAAAGAAAAAGGAAGGAAGAAAGAAAAAAAGAAAGCACGAACTACATCTTTCCATTTCTCCCTGCTCCCAGTCCCTGGCAACATCCATTCTACTCTTCACCTCCACATCACAGCATCATTTACAATAGACAAGGTGTGGAAACAGACTTACCCATTGAAAGATGAGTGGACATAAAAAATGTGGCATATAGTGGGTTGCCCAAAAACTTCTTCAGGTTTTTCCATGTTACAGAAATCCCAAATAAACTTTTTGGCCAACCCAATACATGGAAAGAAATATTATCCAGCCTTAGAAAAGAAGAAAATCCGGCCATATTCTACAACATGGATGAACCTTGAGGATGTTACACTAAGTGAAAGAAGCCAGCCATGGAAAAAGCGGATGATTCCACTTTTATGAAGTATCTAAACCAAATTTAAATTTGACTTCTGTGGGCCTTTCAACCATACATAAAGGGTATTTCAGTTCAGTTCAGTTCAGTTGCTCAGTCATGTCTGACTCTTTGTGACCCCATGGACTGCATCATGCCCGGCCTCCCTGTCCATCACAAACTCCTGGAGTTTTTCAAACTAATGTCCATTGAGTCAGTGATGAGATCCAACCATCTCATCCTCTGTTGTCCCCTTCTCCTCCTGCCTTCAATCTTTCCCAGTATCAGGGTCTTTTCAAATGAATCAGGTCTCCACATCAGGTGGCCAAAGTATTGGAGTTTCAGGTTCAGCATCAGTCCTTCCGATGAATATTCAGGACTGATTTCCTTTAGAATGGACTGGTTGGATCTCCTTGCAGTCCAAGGGACTCTCAAGAGTCTTCTCCAACATCACAGTTCAAAAGCATCAATTCTTCAGTGCTCAACTTTCTTTATAGTCCGACTCTCACATCCATATATGACCACTGGAAAAACCATAGCCTTATCTAGATGGACCTTTGTTGGCAAAGTAATGTCTCTGCTTTTTAATACGCTGTCCAGCTTGGTCATAACTTTTCTTCCAAGGAGTAAGCATCTTTTAATTTCATGGCTACAGTCACCATCTGCAGTGATTTTGGAGCCCCCAAAAATAAAGTCTGACACTGTTTCCATTGTTTCCCATCTATTTGCCATGAAGTGATGGGCCCAGATGCCATGATCTTAGTTTTCTGGATGTTGAGTTTTAAGCCAACTTTTTCACTCTCCTCTTTCACCTTCATCAGGAGGCTTTTTAGTTCCTCTTCACTTTCTGCCATAAGGGTGGTGTCATCTGCATATCTGAGGTTATTGGTATTTCTCCCGGCAATCTTGATTCCAGCTTGTGCTTCATCCAGCCCAGCATTTCTCATGATGTACTCTGCATATAAGTTAAATAAGCAGGGTGGCAATGGTGTTTATTTCAGTATTTTCTTGTTTTGTATGATATAGAAGTTAGGAGAATAGCATTGAAACATATACATCACTGTATGTGAAGTAGATAGACAGTGGGAATTTGGGATATTATGCAGGGAGCTCAATACCAGGCTCTGTGACAACAGCCTAGAAGGGTAAGGTGGGGTGAGGGGTGGGAGGTGGGAGGAAGGTTCAAGAGGGAGGAGACATATGTATATCTATGGCTGATTTATGTTGATGTATGGCAGAAACCAACACAATATTGTAAAATAATTATCATCCAATTAAAAATAAATTTTAAAACACACACACAATAATAATGATAATAATTTGTAACATAAAGAAATTGAAAATGCTTTTAAAAACAGAGGAAACCCAAATCCTAACCATTTTCAACCTGAAAAATCTAAATAAGGAAGAATCTTATGAGACAGCACCTTGCTTTGACACTTGTGCTCTTTTGTTTTGCAGAACAGAAGTTAAGGAAAACACTTGGATCTTAGACTGAGCCAACATGAACTGAGTCATCGGGTAGTAAAGTTAATCTGCTAGTCCGTGCCGTTAGCTCCAAGCCTGTCACCCCCACAGAAGGAGAGGCGTATTCAAACTGAAGCGCACAGAATCCAAACATCTGAGTTATACATTTTCCTCGTATAACATAGCTTTTCTCTATATGGGCCCAGATGTTACGTGAGTCAATCCAAGAAAAACAAAACAAAACAGAAATATTGTGTGCAGTGAGGAGAGTATTAAACTCCTGGGCAGCAGATACAGCTTGTCTCCACTGAGAGGGCTGGAACATGCTGGGTTTTCCTAATCGAATCTTGAGCTGGATGTCCCCGTTCCCCCGATATGAGCAAGCCCAATATCGGCGCATTGTTGGGAATCCATTCATTCAGAAAATATTCTTCCCCCACCTGTGCCATCCGCATGGAGGAAACCCGGTCGTGTTGCACTCACAGAGTTTATGTTCTCTCGTAGGAAGACAGACAATACACAGGGAAACAAGTAAGATCATTCCAGATCAGCATAAGTTTCAGGAAGAAGTAAAACACAGTAATGAGACACGGAATAGGCTGTCAAGACATTTTTGTGGAATGAAAGAAGAAAAACAGCTCCCCTACAAATGTCGCTTGGCAACCCCTCCAGGCAACACAGATGCCCTCTTCCTTAGGTTACTGATGGTGAATTTTCTTCCTCACCAGCTATGCAATAAAAGCCCATAAAGAGTTCCCTGCCCCAATATTGTCTTCCCCCCACCATCCCACACCTCCACCCAACACACACACAAACACACACAAGTTTCCTCATGGAAGCCACGTTGGCTGTTCTTGGAAAAACTCTCCATCAGATCCTCAGTGTGATCAGACATAAAATCTTTTGAGAGCTCTCTGTAATCTAGATATCAACCCTAAACTGTATTTGTTTATTCACATTCAACACACATGATAGCATTAGAATCTAGGTAATATTTGTATCCCCTTTTTCATAAATGAGAATGTTAGGGCACAGAGAAATTTGACAACTTGCTGAAAATCTTTTATCTGTTAAACAGTGGAGTTGAGATTTTGCTGTTGCTATTGTTGTTTAGTCGCTCAGTCGTGTCTGACTCTTACAATCTCATGGACAGTAGCCTGCCAGGCTCCTCTGTCCATGGGATTTCCCAGGCAAGAATACTAGAGTGGGATGCCATTTCCTTCTCTAGGGGATCTTCCTGACCCAGGGATCAAACCTGCGTCTCCTGCATTGGCTGGAGGATTCTTTACCACTGAGCCACCAGGGAAGCCTTTGAGTCGAGATGTAAACCAAAGCAATTTGGCTTCAGAGTCTGAGCCTGTCCCTTCATGAGAAAATGAAAGAGCTGTTACATTACGATAAGGATAAGGCATTTTCCTCCCCACCCCTCTCCTCAATATGTGTGCAGGCTTCCTCATCAAGTCTCTGAGTGCAAAATTTTATTTGCAAGAAGAACAGGGGAGAGAGTCATCCTGTGGAGACCTGAGCATCGTACCTGCAAGGGAGACATTCATCTTTGCTCCTTCCCTGTGTTCCTCAAATATTTCCTTTGGAGAATCAAACTGACTCATGCCTTCCTGATATCTCGTGTCTCTGGACTTCAAGAAAACACCAGGACTATGCCTTTGGTGGGGGGTACTTTCCACGTGGCACTAGTGGTAAAGAACCCACCTGCCAATGCAGGAGACGTAAGAGATGCAGGTTCAATCCCTGGGTGGGAAGACCCCCTGGAGAAGGAAATGACAACCCACTCCAGTATTTTTGCCTGGGAAATCCCATGGACAAAGGAGCCTGATGGGCTAAAATCCATTGGGTCGCAGTTGGACATGACTGAAGTGACTCAGCATGCAAGCAAGCATGCCTTTGGGGAGATGACATTTTGTTATATGCAATTATATTTTTATTTGTCTGTCACTAAACTAGAAACTGCTAGAGGGTATGGCTTATGGCTTGCTTTGTATTTTACCCCCAGCATTTACCAAAGCTCTGGAAACATAAGGTTCTTTATAAAGCACACAGGAAAGGAATGAATGAGTGATGAGATTACAGCCCCAAACCTACATGTATTGAGTTCTTGCTTGGTTTTCCCTCTTCCCCAGTGGAATAGTCATTTTTTCAGAGAGCAGCATGCCACTAAGCAGTAAAATGCGACTGCTCTCAACCAGACCATCAATGTCAGTGACTGAAAAATTAAGAGAATGAAAATAAGTGTTGCTTTGAACACTCCCCGGCTGAGGAAACTTGATTTAGATCCTCTTCTAAAATAATTATCTTTTTATAAACATGCATTTGATCTCATCCACTCTTTCGCGAGTTATTCCTGTGTTTGGTGCTCTGTTTTGACTCCAAGCTCCCTTCTGGGCCCCCCATCTGTCAATAACGAAGTGTTACAATTATAACTTCCCCTCCGTCAAATCTGCTAGTTTTCTCATACTCAGTAGCTATAGCACTTCAGCTTCCCTCTAAAAATCCTTGTTTTTAATACTGCACATTTTTCCTCTACTCTTCATTTACTTACACCCTTTCACAGATTCTTGTCGACATGTGACTGACTGTGACACTTGACAGTTTTCTGACGCTTTTGCTAAGTAAATTGAAAATAGGGCTAGTACAACAGGAATTCAGTTGGTATCAGTACAGGCTGTACTTTCGTATTACATCATCTGAAATCCCACCGAAGTCACCTCTTCCCCGTAGAAGAAGGATCTGTCTCCATTTGGTATGAGTGCACCGTGTTTGTTTACTATTGTCATTGGTAGGGCTTTCAATTGTCTACATCTGAAAACTTGGCTGAAGTGAAAATAAAAAAGCAACAGAGTGGGAGAAAATATTGGAAAGTCATATATCTGATGAGAAGACCTGTGTATCCAGAATATATGGAGAACTTTTACAACTCTACAACAAAAAGGTACATGACTCTATTTAATGAAGAAGAGGATTAGAATAAACAGGTTTCCAAAGAAGACATACAAATGGCCAAGATCCTATGAAAAGATGGTCACCATTCAGTTCAGTTCTGTTCAGTCGCTCAGTTGTGTCTGACTCCTTGCGACCCCATGAACTGTAGCACGCCAGGCCTCCCTGTCCATCACCAACTCCTAGAGTCCACCCAAACCCATGTCCATGTGTTGGTGATGCCATCCAAGCAACTCATCCTCTGTTGTCCCCTTCTCCTCCTGCCCTCAATCTTTCCCAGCATCAGGGTCTTTTCAAATAAGTCAGCTCTCCACATCAGGTGGCCAAAGCATTGGAGTTTCAGCTTCAACATCAGTCCCTCCAATGAACACTCAGGACTAATCTCCTTTAGGATGGACTGGGTGGATCTCCTTGCAGTCCAAGGGATTCTCAAGAGTCTTCTCCAACACCACAGTTCAAAAGCATCAATTCTTCAGCGCTCAGCTTTCTTCACAGTCCAACTTTCACATCCATATATGACCACTGGAAAAACCATAGCCTTGACTAGATGGACCTTTGTTTGCTAAGTAATGTCTCTGCTTTTTAATATGCTGTCCTAATGTCTCTGCTTTTTAATATGCTGTCCAGCTTGGTCATAACTTTTCCAAGGAGCAAGCGTCTTTTAATTTCATGGCTGCAATCACCATCCACAGTGATTTTGGAGCCCAGAAAAATAAAGTCAGCCACTGTTTCCACTGTTTCGCCATCTATTTGCTATGAAGTGATGGGACCGGATGCCATGATCTTAGTTTTCTGAATGTTGAGTTTTAAGCCAACTTTTTTACTCTCTTCTTTCACTTTCATCAAGAGGCTCTTTAGTTCTTCTGCACTTTCTGCCATAAAGGTGGTGTCATCTGCATATCTGAGGTTATTAACATCTCCCCTGGCAATCTTGATTCCAGCTTGTGCTTCCTCCAGCCCAGTGTTTCTCATGATGTACTCTGCATATAAGTTAAATAAGCAGGGTGACAATATACAACCTCGACATACTCCTTTGCCTATTTGGAACCAGTCTGTTGTTCCATGTCCAGTTCTAACTGTTGCTTCTTAACCTGTATACAGGTTTCTCAAGGGGAAGGTCAGGTGGTCTGGTATTCCCATCTCCTTCAGAATTTTCCACAGTTTATTGTGATCCACACAGTCAAAGGCTTTGGCATAGTCAGTAAAGCAGAAATAGATGTTTTTCTGGAACTCTCTTGCTTTTTCCATGATCCAGCGGATGTTGGCAATTTGATCTCTGGTTCCTTTTACTTTTCTAAAACCAGCTTGAACATCTGGAAGCTCACAGTTCACGTATTGCTGAAGCCTGGCTTGGAGAATTTTGAGTATTACTTCACTAGCTTGTGAGATGAATGCAATTGTGTGGTAGTTTGAGCATTCTTTGGCATTGCCTTTCTTTGGGATTGGAATGAAAACTGACCTTTTCCAGTCCTGTGGCCACTGGCATTGCCTTTCTCTGGGATTGGAATGAAAACTGACCTTTTCCAGTCCTGTGGCCACTGCTGAGTTGTCCAAATTTGCTGACATATTGAGTGCAGCACTTTCACAGCATCATCTTTCAGGATTTGAAATAGCTCAACTGGAATTCCATAGCCTCCACTAGCTTTGTTCTTAGTGATGCTTCCTAAGGCCCACCTGAGTTCACATTCCAGGATGTCTGGCTCTAGGTGAATATGAGTAATCACACCATTGTGGTTTTCTGGGTTGTGAAAATCTTTTTTGTACAGTTCTTCTGTGTATTCTTGCCACCTCTTCTTAATATCTTCTGCTTCTGTTAGGTCCATACCATTTCTGTCCTTTATTGAGCCCATCTTTGTGTGAAATGTTCCTTTGGTATCTCTCATTTTCTTGAAGAGATCTCTAGTCTTTCCCATTCTGTTGTTTTCCTCTATTTCTTTGCATTGATCACTGAGGAAGGCTTTCTTATCTCTCCTTGCTATTCTTTGGAACTCTGCATTCACATGCTTATATCTTTCCTTTTCTCCTTTGCTTTCTGCTTCTCATCTTTTCACAGCTATTTGTAAGGTCTTCTCAGACAGCCATTTAGCTTTTTTGCATTTCTTTTTCTTGGGGATGGTCTTGATTTCTGTCTCCTGTACAATGTCACAAACCTCCATCCATAGTTCATCAGGCACTCTGTCTATCAGACCTAGTCCCTTAAATCTATTTCTCACTTCCACTGTATAGTCATAAGGGATTTGATTTAGGTCATATCTGAATGGTCTAGTGGTTTTCCCCACTTTCTTCAATTTCAGTCTGAATTTGGCAATAAGGAGTTTATGATCTGAGCCACAGTCCGCTCCTGGTCTTGTTTTTCCTGACTGTTTTTCCTTCTCCATCTTTGGCTGCAAAGGATATAATGGGGAATGCAAATCAGAAACACACTATACAGCTTCAGGCTAGCTACCGTCAAAAAATAAAGACAATAACAACAGTTATCAGGAATGTGGAGAAGTTAGAACTCTCATACTTTACTGATGGAGGTATAAAAGAATACAGCAACTTGAAAAACTATAGGTTCTCAAAAAGTTAAACATAGAATCACTATGTGACCCAAGGGCTTCGGTGGTGGCTCAGCTGGTAAAGAATCTGCCTGCAACGCAGGAGACCCCAGTTTGATTCCTGGATCAGGAAGATCCGCTGGAGAAGAGAACGGCTACCCACTCCAGTGTTCTTGCCTGGAGAAGCCCATGGACAGAGGAGCCTGGCAGGCTCCAGTCCATGGGGTCTCAAAGAGGTGGACACAACTGAGTGACTGCCACTTCTATGTGACCCGGTGATTCCATTCAGAGATAAATATCCAAGGGAAGTGGAAATTCTGTCCTCATAAATACAGATGTTAATGCTCATAGCAGTGTTATTGCTAACAGCTAAAATGTGAAAACAGCTCAGATGTCCATCAGCTTGTAAATGGAGAAGCAAAAGGAGTAATATTCTTACATAGGCAAGAACTCAGCATTGATACATGCTATAATGTGGTGTGTGTGCATACTCAGACACTCAGTCATGTCTGACTCTTGGTGACCCCATGGACTTCAGACTTCTCTCTCTTTTACAGGCAAGAATACTGGAGTGGGTTGCCATTTCCTACTCCAGGGGATCTTCCTGATCCAGAGATCGAATCCGCGTCCCCTGTGTCTCCTGCATTGGCAGGCAGGTTCTTTACCACTAGCGCCAGGTGGTATCATGAGGGATAATGTGGATGAATCTTAAAAATATGAGGCTAATGAAAGAACTCAAATGAAAAGTATCATACATTTAATAGTAATACATTGTTCTATATATGAATGTCAAGAATAGGCAATTCCATAGAAGCATAAAGACAGAAAAGCAGTTTAACTGTTCAGAGGGAAGAAGAGGGAGAAACTGGCTATGGATATGGGGTTTCTTTTAAATAAGATGAAAATGTTTTAAAATTAGACTATGGTGGAACTTCCCTAGCAGTCCAGTGGTTAAGAATTTGCCCTCCAACGCAGGGGCTGTGTGTTCAATCACCGGCTGGGGAGCTAAGATCCCACATGTCTCCTGGCCAAAAACCCAAAACATAAGATAGAAGCAGTACTGTAACAAATTCAATAAAGACTTTTAAAAAATGGTCCATCATCAAAAATTAAACTCTTGTAAAAAGAATAGAACTAGATTATGGAGATAGGTACACAATCCTGTGAATATACTAAAAAGCATGAACTTGGACAATCTAAATAGTTGTATTTTATGATATGTGAATTAGATCTCAAAAAATCTGATTAAAAAAATTAAGAGAATCCTATAGCTCTCCAAGCCTCCTGACAAGAACTATCCTGACAAGTACCCTCTTCAGAGGGCTTCCCTGATGGCTTAGCAGGTGAAAAAAATCCACCTGCAATGCAGGAGACACAGGAGATGCAGGTTTGATCCCTGGGCTGTGAAGATTCCCCCGGAGGAGGAAATGGCAACTCTCTCCAGTATTCTTGCCTGGAATTCCATGGACAAAGGGGCCTGGCAGGCAACAGTCCATGAGGTCAGAAAGATTTGGACATAACTGAGCAACTGAGACATGGAACAACAGACTGGTTCCAAATAGGAAAAGGAGTACGTCAAGGCTGTATATTGTCACCCTGTTTATTTAACTTATATGCAGAGTACATCATGAGAAACGCTGGACTGGAAGAAACACAAGCTGGAATCAAGATTGCCGGGAGAAATATCAATAACCTCAGATATGCAGATGACACCACCCTTATGGCAGAAAGTGAAGAGGAACTCAAAAGCCTCTTGATGAAAGTGAAAGTGGAGAGTGGAAAAGTTGGCTTAAAGCTCAACATTCAGAAAACGAAGATCATGGCATCCAGTCCCATCACTTCATGGGAAATAGATGAGGAAACAGTGGAAACAGTGTCAGACTTTATTTTTCTGGCTCCAAAATCACTACAGATGGTGACTGCAGCCATGAAATTAAAAGACGCTTACTCCTTGGAAGGAAAGTTATGACCAAGCTGGACAACATATTGAAAAGCAGAGACATTACTTTGCCAACAAAGGTCCATCTAGTCAAGGCTATGGCTTTTCCTGTGGTCATGTATGGATATGAGAGTTGGACTGTGAAGAAAGCTGAGAGCCAAAGAATTGATGCTTTTGAACTGTGGTGTTGGAGAAGACTCTTGAGAGTCCCTTGGACTGCAAGGAGATCCAACCAGTCCATTCTAAAGGAGATCAGCCCTGGGATTTCTTTGGAAGGAATGATACTAAAGCTGAAACTCCAGTACTTTGGCCACCTCATGCGAAGAGTTGACTCATTGGAAAAGACTCTGATGCTGGGAGGGATTGGGGGCAGGAGGAGAAGGGGACGACAGAGGATGAGATGACCGGATGGCATCACTGACTCGATGGACGTGAGTCTGAGTAAACTCTGGGAGTTGGTGATGGACAGGGAGGCCTGGCGTGCTGCGATTCATGGGGTCGCAAAGAGTCGGACACGACTGAGCGACTGAACTGAACTGAACGGAACTGAGCAATTGAGTAAAAACACAAATTATTTGGAAAAGGTTGAAAGGGCAAAATTATTTCACAACCTGAGTTATCAGTGAGTATGTGAGAGAGTGATTACTATCCAGGACACAAGAGCACACACTTAGACATAAGTGCTAGAAAAATGTTTGTCAGAATATATAAGTTCTGTATTTTCTTTTGTGTTAATGCATCTCATTAAGTAATGCATTTTTAAAATACTTTTTTTTGATGTGGACCATTTAAAAAAATCTTTATTGCATTTGTTACAGTATTGCTTCTATCTTATGTTTTGGATTTTTGGCCATGAGGCATATTGAGACCTTAATTCTCTGATCGGGGAACAAACGTGCACCCCATAATTGTAAGGTAAAGTCTTAGCCAGTGGCCCACCAGGGAAGGCAATCATTAAGCAACACATGTTTTAAAATGCATGTATATCGGGAAAAAACTGACAACTTTCTAAATAATAGTTTTAATTTAAAATAGCATAAAAGGGATGAGTTCATATAGGAAGTGAATTCTTCTCATTCTCTAGACCCTTTGCTTCCTGGAGAGTAATACAGGTGTTATTCACCAAGGGCAGAAAATTTGTTGATTTGGTTTAGATTCGTGGATTTTGACCTAATTCATTCGAAGTCTGTGACTCTGGACTTGGGGATCATCACTGAGAAGAAGCATCATTGCTTCTCTTACATTTTGTCTTACCTATACATTTTCCTAGCAGAATGTTTTCTCTAAAATAATAAGGTCTCAAGAGATCCCAAAGAGCAGGCACCTCATTTATGGTGTCATGTGGGTTACCAAATGAGTGCATGGTTTTCTGGTGCGTATTTTTCTGTGTGTGTGTGTGCGCACACGAGCGTGTGTATTCATATCCCCAGAAGATTTAATACCTCATTTCAAATTGTTAAATTGCATAGGAAGGTGATGCTGTATATCAAGACACTAACTCTCTTTATAATGAAGAAATGAAACTAGGGTATTTAATGTTAGAATCAGATTTTAGTAAGAGAAACTTGATTTCTATTGACTCTGTAGATTCTTGTCATATCAAATTTATTGCTGTTGAGTTTTGTGGAAGCAAACATATAAATGTATAAGTTTCACATATAATTGGGAAGCATAGATAAAAATAATTTGACATTAAAATTTATACTTAAGAAATTGTGCACTTCGTCGCAATCAATTTTTCATTACGCTGTTGAGATCAATAACTACAAATAAGATATAAAAACTCTATTATTGATGGGGCACGTGTCAGTATAAAATGTGCAGTTTTCTATAGCATTTCAGGGGTAGAAAATTGTATTATACAGTTTCCAATGATATTCATATTGCTCTGTGGAGAATGCCTATTAAAATCAATGTACAGTGAGTCAACATGGGGATATTTTATAACATTGAGAAAGGGCACAGTGCATATAAAAAAGACACAACTGTTTTTAAAATATTACCTTAAATTCTTTGGTAAGGAGTTGGTTGAGATAGTAAGGATGCATGAGTTTCTTTACTATTGAAAAACTAGTCCAACTAGATCATTATCATGTCTGCTTACCACAGAAAACTGTTTGCTTATGATAGTTACTAAATAAAAGTGAATATCCTTCCCCCTCAAATTCTTGACATAAGTGAAAACGCTGTAGAATAGCTACAGACCATGCATTTGTGAAAAGGCTGTAGGGGGTGGTTAGCAAAGAATGCAGAAAATCTTAGGACTCAAAGAAACACGTTGCGCACGCTATTGGTCCTGGTATTTCAGATCCTAAAACTGACCATGTGCCCTATAACCCTATTCAGTTAGAAAATAAATATAATCCTAGCAGTGAATGTAGTAAGAAATATTTTGGTGATTGATACTTAAAGAGTGGTGGACTTAGCTGAGAATATTTACTTCCTTTTAAAATTCCTGATTTATTTAGTTCACGTTACATGTGATTTTTTTTGATGAATAAAACAATAGGTCACAAAGTTCTCAGATTTATTTTAATAGGCAGACTATTTCTAAATTACTTTACTCAATCACTTCTGCATCAATGATAATCCATTTGGCAATAATATAAATACATTTTAATCTATGACAAATTGTGTCTATTTGAAACTGTACCAGTTTTTTACTTCTTGTCATGGAAAGAAGCGGAGAAGGCAATGGCAACCCACTCCAGTGTTCTTGCCTGGAGAATCCCAGGGACACGGGAGCCTGGTGGGCTGCCGTCTATGGGGTCGCACAGAGTCGGACACAACTGAAGCGACTTAGCAGCAGCAGCAGCAGCATGGAAAGAAGACTTGATGGAACAAAAAACTTCACAATGAGACTGGTTTCAAAAAGGCTCATATTATATTTATAGTCAAATAATATTATTCATTATCTGGACAAACATGGCACTCTGTGGGGACACCTACACCTACTTATAAAGCATAAATGGAAGTGAAATTCACCCAGAAATACTGATATTCATATTCTGAAAGATATACAAAATGCATGCTCAGTTGCACAGTTGTGTCTGACTCTGTGTAACCCTATGGACTGTAGCCCACCAGGCTCCTCTGTCTTTGGGATTCTCCAGGCAAGAATACTGTAATGGGTTGCCATTTCCTTCCCAACCCAGACATCAAATTCGAGTCTCTTATGTCTTCTGCATTGGCAGGTGGATTCTTTGCCACTAAGTCACCTAGGAAGCCCTGAATGATATGTATTTCTAATTTAAAGGATAATTTATTTCCAAAGGAAATGGCAACCCACTCTAGTGTTCTTGCCTGGAGAATCCCAGGGACGGGGGAGCCTGGTGGGCTGCCGTCTATGGGGTCGCAGAGTCAGACATGACTGAAGTGACTTAGCAGCAGCAGCAGCAGCAAAGTGATTATAAATAAGCAATATTTATCATTTAAGAAAGGATAAAAAATATGACTTACTGGGTGATATGAAAGTCTCTGTGTGTGTGCATGTATGAAACAGTCATCACTGATAAAATTCTATTATTACACAAATATTTATTAGATCACACCCTCCCCCAGGAACCCTGGGAGACTCAAAGGCTATATAATTAAGAAGCATTTAATTTCATAAGGGAGCTGTATTAGTCTGTTAGTAATGTCATAAAAAGATTGTATTGAATGGCTTAGACAAGAGCAACTTATTCTCTTAAGAGTTCTTCAGGCTTGAAGTTTAAAATCAAGGTATCAGCAAAGTTGACTTCAAGAAGTATCTCCTTGACTTTCAGATGCTTGCCTTCTCACTGGTCCTCACACTGTCCTTCCTCTGTGTGCCTGCTGTTGGAGTTTTTTCCTCCTCTTATGTGGACACCAATCCTATTGGATTAGGACCCCACCCTGATGACCTCATTTAACCTTAATGACCTCTTTGTTGCTGTTGATCTTTAGTCACCAAGTCCTGTCTGACTCTTTTTGGCCCCATGGACTGTAGCCCAGAAGGCTCCTCTGTCCATTGGATTTCCCAGGAAGAATATGGGAATGGGTAGCCATTTCCTTCTCTGAGGACCTTCCTGACTCAGGGGACTGAACCTGGGTCTCTTGCTTGACAGATGGATTCTTCAGGACCTCATTTCCAAGTACAGTCACACTGGGGATTAGGGCTTCAAAGTTTGAATTTTGGTGGGATACAGTTCACTCCATACCATGAGCTAAGAAATGTGCACAAGTCTCTTCAGTCTACTTAGTGGGTGTCCTAAAAACGCTTTGGGATTTAGGTGAGGGAAACAGTCTTCAAACCTTTAAGGGTCTGAACATCAGTGTTGTCATCAATAAGATGAAGTGGGGATGGCCTAGATGAGATTTATGAACTACTCAATTCAAAACTGTCAAGAATCATTGAAACTGTGATCAAAGTAACCGTCATCTGTCTGACAACTCACAGGACCTGAGAGCGGGTAGGTTTTTCTTACCACCAGGAGTAAGTACAACGTACCATCTACTTTGGTCACAGCCCTGGCAGAGCAGAGGGGGACCTGGCTGCCATGCTCAGAGAATCATGAGCAGGGCCTTTTGCTGAGAATACAGAGGACCTGCAAGAAGCAAGGACGATGCCTAAATTGGGAAACAGAGAGTTTGATTAGGTGTCAATGACAGCATTTGTAGCTTTTGAGCATGAAAGTAAGTACACTTAGAGTGAGCCTCAAAGACCCTTTCCCTTAGAGAGGAAAGGAACATGGATGGAAGGTGAATTAGTGCACGAGGGGAGACAGGAGTCCACTGACTCTATCAGGGTGCAGCCATAGAATCATGGTCATTCTCAGGCTTCAAACCTACCTTGCTTTTTGGGGGGACTTAGTGGCCCAGTGGTAAAGAATCTGCCTGCAATATGAGACATAGGGTTTCAACTCCTGGGTCAGGAAGATCCCGGGAGAAGGGACTGGCTACCTGCTCCAGTATTCTTGCCTAGAGAATTCCATGGGCAGAGGAGTCAAACGGACTACAGTCCATAGGGTCTTAGAGTCAGACATGACTGAGCAACTAACACTAACACTTTCATTTGCTTCTAGTTATGATACATTTTGGGTTTGTTTGTTTGTTTGTTTTTTCCACAAAAGAAAAAGATTTCCTGAAAGGGCAGGAAGGAACCAAAGATTACTGAGTGGCTCACCCATGCCAGTGGCTCCACATTTATCTTATTTAACTCTCACAATGAAACTATGAGATGGGACATGTCATCATCATTTCATGAGATTGTTAAGCAAGGCTGGGGAGCCCAAGGTCACCACACTATTCATGAGGAATCCATACAGGTTGTCAATCTTGTCGGTTCCCCAGAGGGAGTTTTTGCAAAGCCTGATGCAGAGTCCTAGTCTTCTGATGTGAAGAAGTTGAAGAAGAACTGGCATATAATGGAAGAAAAAACAGGTTAGAAGGAAGATGGTGGCCTGGCAAGTTGGGCTGAATATGAAGCAAGGGCTGGGGTGTAGGGGGACTTAGGGAACACTGAGGAGCTTTGGAGACAGGCAGATATTGAGACAAAAAGCTGACAGCACAATGTCACACCCTCTCTTGCATCAGATTCATGGGTTTTCAGTCCTGACATCTATGAGTGTAGCAGTAGATCAGGGTAGAATATCATGTTGAGTTCTGTGACTCACTGAATTAGGAGGTTATGTTAAGAAGAGAAATAAAAGAGCAAAGGAAAGCTAGCTGTTCTTATTTGAATTTAAATCAAGACAATGAACAATGGAAACTGCCTCAATGTCCATTGATGGATGAATAGATAAAGAAGATGGAATATTATCTGGCTGTAAGAAAGAAGGGAATCCTGTCATTTGCAACAACACAGATGAAACTGGAGGGCATTATGCTAAGTGAAGATAGCCAGAGAAAGATATCTACTATATAATTTCACATATATGTGAAATCTAGAAAGTAAGTCTCATAGAAACAGAGTAAGTGATGGTATTACCAGGGGCTGGAGTTTGAGGAAGATGGGCTGATGCTAGTCAAAGGGTACAAGACTTTAGGTGTAAGAGAATAAGCTTTGAGGATCTAATTAAAAAAAAAAAACAAACATAGTGACTATAGTTAATAACAAGGTGTCATGTACTTAAAATTTTCTAAGAGAGTCTACTTTAACCATTCTCACCACACACACAAAAGTGTTAACTGTGAGAGTTGATAGATGTGTTAATTAACCTGATTGTGGTCATCATTTCACAAAGAATGAAAGTGAAAGTGAAGTCGCTCAGTCATGTCCAATTCTTTGCGAAGCCATGACTGTAGCCTACCAGGCTCCTCCCTCCATGGGATTTTCCAGGCTAGAGTACTGGAGTGGGTTGCCATTTCCTTCTCCAGGGGAACTTCCCAACCCAGGGATAGAAGCCGGGTCTCCTGCATTCCAGGCAGAAGCTTTAACCTCTGAGCCATCAGGGAAGCCTATACATATGTAAAATCATCATATTCTACACCTTAAATAAATGCAATTTTATTTGTCAATTAGATCTCCGTAAAGTTGAAAAAAATTGAATAAAGAAATGACAACTGAAAAACAATTCGATATAATACTTTTTTAAAGACACAAAAAATGTTTGAAGCCCAAAGAACGGCAAAGGACAAAAAACATGTAGTTTATTACTTGCTCTTTTTCTTTTACAACATTATTTCTTGCAATTAAAAGAATCAAATAAGCAAAAGGCAATACTCACTGCTACTGTCTTATCATGAAGTTGAAGGACATCTACAAAATGACACTGACCGTCCTCCAGTTTTCTAATCTGTTCTGAGTTGGCTCATCAATCATAAGACCACAGATTTTTTAAGATGAAAGAGACCAGAGAAATTGTCTCATACATTTTTTTTTATCTCCTCCAGCAATTTGTGAAGACAACATCGCTTCCTTATAACTGCACCAACATTCTAAAGCAGAGGCTCGTGGACTGCGCATGTCCTACTCAGTAATTAGTCCTAAATAGTAATTAGCATTACTATTATATTATATTACAATAATATAATGGCATCATATTCTGGAATCATATTTTAAGTTTACCTGGACTACAGGTGTAATACATTTCATTAAGTCTGAATAATCGTTATTAGATAAATCCATGATTCAATCTGTACTGAATTCCTATTATGTGCTAAACACTGTATGTCTGTGCTCAGTCACTCAGTTGTGTCCGACTCTTTGAGACCCTATGGGCTGCAGTCCACCAGGCTCCTCTGTCCATGGGATTTCCCAGGCAAGAATACTAGAGTGGGTTGTCATTTCCTCCTCCAGGGGAATATCCTGACCCAGGGATCAAACCCACATCTCTTGTGTCTCATGCATTGGCAGGTGAATTTTTACCACTAATGCCATCTGGGAAGCCCAAGTCGGACACTAAGAATGGAAAAAATGAATAATCTACAGCCCTCATGTTCAAGCTGAATATACTTTGAATGGTGAATATGCAGGTATTAAGAGATAATCATAACACAAAGTGATGATGATGGTACAGTAATAGAACGGCAGAGATGTGCACGAGGAGATTACAGCATTCCTGACGCTCACTGAGGGAGACTGTGTGCCAGGCGCTGCTCTTAGCTCTTCACACAGATCAATAATTCAATCCTCAATGAAACCCCAAGAGATAGGTACTGTGTTTGACTCTCCCTTTGTAGGTAAAGACATGAAGGGACAAAGCTGTCAAGTGGCCTGCCCTCCATCACACAGCACTTACATGCCAGGGCCAGGATTCAAACACGGGCGGTCTTCCTCTGGAGCTTTTCCAGAAGAGCAAAGGGCATCCCATAAGCCAGGTGAGGGGAGCCTTTCATTTGGAGGGGCCCACACAGGATGTAGCGGGACCAGCATTTCACATAGAAAATACATAGGCAGTGAAGCCCAGCTGCTGCTGTGGTCAGAAGATGCAATCCAGCACAGCTGAAGGATGAGGTGCAAAGTTCAAGGCAGAGATAGAGGCGGAGCGTGGAGAGTGCGGCCAGGACTGCCCTGCCAAAGCACGTGAGCCCTTTTACCTGCAGGACAGAGCCTCCTACATCCTTCTCCCTGGTTGTTGCTCCATACAAGGGTTCTGTATTCAAATAGTCCTAGGAAACTGTTAAACACATTTTAAGCAGGGTCCTTTTCAGTAGGGCTTGGCAGAGTCCTCAAAATGCTAGCATGTATTGTGAATCTCCGAGAAAGTGGCGGAGCGGGGGGGCTTTCAGGTTTCCCCCTAGTTTCCGGATCATTAAAACATTTTGTTGAACAGCATCTCGTGGGACTGTGACTGTCCCTCAGAACCCGCTGTGGGAAACACCATGCAGGAAAACAGGACTTGCTTAGTGAACTGAGCAGAGAAGTCTGAATATCAGGGATGCCCTTGTGCTGAAATTCTGGAACCTGAGAAGGATTTGGATTTGACAGAGACAAAACAGGAAGTATAGAGACTAAAGTGCTGTGTCCATGCTAGTAAAACTCTTTAACATATTTGCATTTCTTAAGAGTAGTTCTTTCAGACTTGCTGGTGGTCTAGTGGTTAAGAATTTGCCTACCAATGCATGGGTCATGGGTTCGGTGCCTGGTCCAGAAAGATCCCACATGCCATGGAGCAATTAAACTCCTGAGCTACTGAAGCCCACACACCCTGGAGCCCGTGCATGCAAGAAGAGAAGCCACTGCAATGAGAAGACCGCTCACTGTAACTAGAGGGTAGTTTCCACTTGCTGCAACTAGATAAGCCCCTGGGCAGCAATGAAGATACAATAGAACCAAATAAATAAATACAGTTTTTTTTAAAATCAGAAATAAAGCCAAAAAATGTTTTTAAAAGAGTCGGCCCCCATTCCTTCTGTAGCTTCCTCCATCCTTTCTCAAATTCAGGACATTTTTGTGTTTGACTATTATTCTTAGCTAAATCATGAACAGTATTGAGCACTGTATCTAGAGCTGGGGGAATAAAAGAGTAGGGGACTACTGAATATTTCTTTTAATATGGACTCTGTGGTCAGTCACTTGTCATGTCCACCTCTTTGCAACCTTATGGACTGTAGCCCGCCTCTGTCCATGGGATTCTCCAGGCAAGAACACTGGAGAGGGTTGCCATTTCCTTCTACAGGGAATTTTCCCTACCCAGCGCAGACAGATTCTTTAACCACTGAGCTACCTGGTAGGCCCCCAAAAGGAGCTATGGAAATCTAAAATATCCTCAAGATCCAAAACAGTAAAGTGCAGTGGTGGAAAGGTTGGCAGAGGGATTGCCACCTTGGAAAAACAGAAGGCAAATAACTCCTGGTGCAGAAACACCTGCTGAGCCTGGCAAGAGGACTGTCCTCGTATTGGATAAACTTCATGTGGACGAGCTCCATTAAGGCTCCGCTTCTTTACCACTCTGTAGTGTGGAATATTAGAATTGCAATAAAGGCTGTATGGTTTGCTTCTGAGAGCAGTATTCTACCTGGCAGAAGAGGAAGTAAAAACAGAAACTAAATATCAGGGTTAGAGTTAGTTAGGAAAAACATGCCATTCTAGACCTTGTGGGCATTAACATTAATTATGAAATATGGCAGCCATTCCAATCTTGACTCAGTTCTTGAGAGTAAGGACAGTGGTACCCAGAGGAAACAGTCACATGCATCTCTGAGTGAAATAATGGTTTATCAGCAAATATATGTTAGCATGAGAAATCAGCAAAAATTTCTAGTATGAGTAAGAATCCTAGGGCCAACATTTATGGTAGCATAATTGTATACACGAAAATAGAGGACAAATAAAGACCTCACATCTCAATAATTAGGAAATTGGTTTCATTTTATTCTAAAACGTTTTTTTTTTTTTCCTTTCAATAAAAGCTTCACATTTCCCGAAAGAGAAGTCACACGTCTTGCATTTTTACTGAAGCAGCTACCTTATTCCAGCAGTAGGAGCTTCAACCCAGAAAGACTTCCTTCCACTGGCAGTTTTGGCTTTAGGCATTTCAAAATTAATAGACTGGGTCGAGTAAGGGGCATATTTGCAGCCTGTGTTGGATGAAAGTGAAGATAAATATGCTTCTACTAAATGACCCTGAGAAAACATTTATAAGGAGATGATTTTTTTTTTTTTAAATCCTGGGACAATAAAGTAATTGGATTGAATCTGAGAAAATGTGTGCCGCCTCTCATAGTTGAGAGCAGGCTTTATTTTTGTTTTATGTTACATGATTTTATTCCTGGGCTAACTACATGCACTGCTTGTTTTGCTGGGCTCTTAGCAACACCACTGATGCGATGGTACTCCAGCCATGAGAGGCTCCCGGCGGCTTATATTAATTTATGTATGAGAGCATAAATGCTTCCGGTAGATATTATCAAGGGACAATTATTTTGACAACTTTTTAAAAATTGCTGGCTGTAGCGGGACATTGATCTGAACAAAACAGGATGAAGAGCAATTGGCCACATGGATGCTCGCAGGTGTTTCCACGTGAAGCTCTAAACTGGTTTTAAAACATCATAGCACTTGACTAATTTGAAGAAATAAGTGTTATCAACCTTGTACCTCCATCCACTGTAAAAATATAAATTGTGTTGTTAGATATATTTCTGTGTGTATTCATTGAGGAAAAAGTTGAGAAACTTGAAACAATTGACCTAGACCCCCAAATCATTTTAAAGAAGAATATTGCAATTTTTTACATTCTTTCTTTTCCCTCAAAACATGAAGAAGCGTTTGCATTAGAAGCATGGTCAGCTTCCAGGGCTCCATGCTCAGAAGAGAGACCCGAACTTGGTTTCATGCTCTGCGAACTCCATCTTGATATTCTTAATAATTTAACTTTGAATTTGTGTTTTATTTTTAAAATTAATTCTTATTGGACTATAGTTGCTTTACAGTGTTGTGTTAGCTTCTGCTGTACAGCAAAGTGAATCAATTATATGTATACATATATCCCCTCTCTTTGGGATTTCCTTTCCGTCTAGGTCACCACAGAGCAGAGTGGAGTTCTCTGTGCTCTAGAGCAGGTTCTCATTAGTTATTTATTTTATGCATAGTGTCAATAGTGTGCATACGTCAATCCCAATCTTCACATTTGTCCCACCACCCTTGTTATCCATAAATTTGTTCTCACCATCTATGTCTCCATTTTTGCTTTGCAAATAGGACCATCTATTCCATTTTTCAACATATATTTGTTAATATATGATGTTTGTTTTTCTCTTTCTGACTTAGTTCACTCTGTTTGACAGTTTCCAGGTCCATCCACGTCACTGCAAATGACATTATTTTGTTCTTGTTATGGCTGAATAATATTCCACTGTATATATACATCACATCTTCTTTATTCATTCATCTGATGATGGACATCTAGGCTGCTTCCGTGTCCTGTTGCTATTGTAAACAGTGCTGCGATGAACACTGGGGCATTCTTAAGTGAAATGGACAAAAAATACGCATGGGGTTTGGAGTTCCCCTTGTGTGTGGCTTCACCTCCCGAGAACAGGTTCTTGCCCATTCACCTGTCTGCCCCCACCCAGTGACCTCTGCCACCTTCTGCCCTAGCAGGGTCTGGGCATACAGAGAGTGGGACCCCTAGCGGCTGTGACAGACTGCTATCACCCTAGAACTACCCCTGTGTCCAAGGGATTGTGCTTGGGAGTACCAAATAAAAAATGTGACAGAGAGAGAAGAAAAAATTGGCCATGGACATAAGAAAAATCTATATTTTTTCTTTTTTGAACAAAGGGTCATACATTTTCATTTTGCACAGGGCCCTACAAATTATGTAGCTGGTGTCCTCAAATTAGGATACTGTTTATATGAACCAATTATGACCAGTCTTAGGAGTGGATATAACAGTGCCTCAACTGAGCCAGTCACCATCTATGTGTGATAAATGAGTGATGCTGAGTAACAGATGACCTTGGCATGGCACCATCAGTGGGTGGCGAGGAAGGACAAGCTACAGCGACTTTCAGCCAGGACTTAGGATTTTCTCATGGCCCCGGGAACCTGAGACCCCTCAGTCCAGGGTGACAAATCTAGCCAATGACTGCTTCTCTGAAGCCACTCTTGGGCTCAGGCTCTGCGAAGGCTCCCAGATGACTGTGAGCATGGTAGATGGCAGTGGTCCCCCTGTACCAGCTGAGTGAGTTTTCTTCAGTCCAAGAATAAAGCAGAAAGTGGTAGAGAAGAAAAATAAATCCAGTCTCCTCCTCAATTTTCATAATTGAAAAAAACACGTCTGCCAATGTTCATTGCAGCACTATTTATGATAGCTCGGGCATTGAAGCAGCCTAGATGTCCACTGACAGGTGGATAAAGAAGTTGTGGTGTGTGTGTGTGTGTGTGTGTGTGTGTGTGTGTTTGATAGTTGCTCAGTCATGTCCCACTCTTTGCGAACCCATGGACCTGCCAGGCTCCCCTGTCCATGGAATTCTCAAGGCAAGAACACAAGAGTGAGTTGCCATTCCCTTCTCTAGGGAATCTTCCCGACCCAGGGATTGAACCCAGGTCTCCTGGATTGTAGGCAGATCCTATACTGTCTGAGCCAGTATATACAGTGGAATATTAGCTATAAAAAGGAACACTGAGTCAGTCCTAATAAGGTAGATGAACCTGGAGCCTATTATACATAGTGAAGTAAGTCGGAAAGAGGAAGGCAAATGCAATATATTAATGAACATATATGGAATCTAGAAAGATGTTACTGATGAACCTATTTGCAGGGCAATGGAAATGCAGACATAGTGAACATTCTTGTGGACACAGTGGGAGGAGGAGAGAATAAGATGAGTTGATAGAGCAGCGTGGAAACATATACTCTACCGTACTTGAAATAGACAGCCAGTGGCAATTTGCGGTATGACACAGGGGGCTCAATCCAGTGCTCTGTGACAGTGAAGAGGGGTGGGGTGGGGCGGGAGGTGGGAGGGAGGCTCAAGAGGGAGGGGACATATGCACGCCTGTGGCTGATTCATGTTGATGTATGGCAGAAATCAAAACAAGATTGTAAAGCAATTATCCTTGAATTTAAAATAATTTTTTTTAAATGAGAGGGTCTTTTTTTTTCTCTTTTGGTTTTATTTTTGAACTGTAATACTGATTCGAGACTCAAGATGTGGGTCTTCCTCAGGCGTATTCCTGTGGGCATGGTATTATCTTCTGAAATGGATTTGATGGCTTCTATTCATATGGCCTTCCTTTTCCCCATTTCTTGGGTTCCCAGTGGGAGTTTTTAGCCTGGTTGACCTGTTTCCTATGAGCACTCTGTCGCTTCTGTCCTGTATCTTCCAACCCTTGCTGGTCACCTTGAAAGTGAAACTGAACGTCGCTCAGTCATGTATAACTCTTTGCGACCACATGGACTATACAGTCCACAGAATTCTCCAGACCAGAATACTGGAGTGGGTAGCCTTTCCCTTCCAGGGGATCTCCCCAACCCAGGGATTGAACCCAGGTCTTCTGAATTGCAGGCAGATTCTCTACCAACTGAGCCACAAGGGAAGCCCTGCTGGTCACCTTAGAAGGTGACCAAACCTTTCAAAACTTTTCTACTCTGTTATCTCTCACCTGTTTCTCTTTTTTCTTCATTTGTAGCCATTTCCCTTTATTTCAATGGTATTACTTGATTCCAGGATCCAGTGAAAGTAACATCTGATGCTATCTGACATATTACTCCTTACGTGTCATTTGATCTGATTACTTCATAGCACAGTAAAAATTAAAGTAGCATTTTATTCGTGAAAGACCTAGTTATCCATTGACTTCTCTTTGCCAAAGCAGATTAATCATTAAGCATTCCTAGAGTTCTAGGTTTATGTCTTAATTTTTCTGGAAGACAGAAGTCTGTCAAGACATTTTTCATAGCCTGTGGTTTCGTTAATATTGATGTTAAGCATTTATGCTCTTACTGAGTTATTTCATGTCATTTATTTGAAGTTCATATGATCATATCCATAATGGAATGAATCTACTGTTTGTTATTTCAATAACTATTCCCTTCTAGGGCTACGTAGGCAGAGAACAAAGTTCTACCACATGGGGGGTGTGTGTGTGTGTGTGCATGTACTTGCTAGATTTTTTTTCCCCCAGCTTCTTATGGCATGCAAGATCTTGGTTCCTGGACCAGGGATCAAACCCGCACCCCCTGTATTGGAAACACTGAATCTTAACCAGTGGCCCACCAGAGAAGACTCCACCACTTTCTTTTTTAACGTAGCATCAGCAATACAGGCTCCCTTCCCTGCAGGTTGCTTTCTGCTGAACGTCTTTTCAGGGATCTACAGGAGAACAGGGTCATCCAACCATCAGTTCTTATCAAATTCAGCAACGTAAGGTCCTTGAGCATACTGGAAGAGAAAGAAAAATAATTCCAAAGCCCCTCCCCCACCTCCAGGTCCTGTCCATGGTGCCCTATCCAAAGGCAGGAAGTCTTGGTTCTGATTTCACATTTTATCCATAGACCCAAATTCCACCCCAATTCTCGGGGCGGCATGGTGAGTGGTTACTGCCGTGTCCCACCCAGGCTCAGCAACTAAGAGAATCTTGAGGAAATGTGAAGCTGTGTTGATATAATACACCCTAGACTCTGTATTGGACAATAGAGACCAACATTTACAGGAGTATTTTTAAAATTTCCTGATTCACCTGCATAGTTCATGCCTCACTCAAATGATGCATAATTTAACAGAAAGCATATGTCCAACCAGGAAAAACAGTTCTCTGAAAATTCCACTGTCTTCCTCTTGATCGCTTCCTATATACAAATAAGAATGTCTTACACAATACCTGTGACCTGTTCAAACATCTGAGGTCTTAAAAGCCTCATAATTATACCTTTGGCTTGAAACCTGAATGTATCTGGAGCATAGAATCCTGGCTCCCTTTATAGATGGCTGGCAGGATTTGCTTGTCACTTTTGGGAGGGTGGGGGGTGATTTCTATTCTTCGTAGAATATTCCCACACATGTCTGTGTCTATTTCTCAGAGCAGTGCCACAAAAGATGTGACCTCTTTGCTCCCAGTCACCTTTCATGGTGCTGAATTGCCTCGGACGCTGGGGCCAGTCAGCACGATTTGATTTGCCATGGTCAGAATAAGATTATATCTAAGAACGGTGTCATTTCCAGGTTCAATAGGCACAGATTTAAAACTAGTCCTCTCTTTGACCCTCTGGGTTCCTTGAACTCTTGGACCTTCTTTGACAGTGTTTGTGAATGAGTGAATTCATGAGAATTCAAGGTTATTTTAATGATAATAGCCTGGCAGTGACAAAGAGGGGGAGGAAAGGCCAGTCTCCGGGCTCTGATGTTCCTTCTCTGGACCGACTTCCTTCCTGACAGACTGACTGCGGAGTGAATTCCCGCCGATGGTCAAAAGCTGAGAGCCGTTGTGTGTCTGCAACCGTGCTGCTGCTACTGATCTCTGAACATGACATGCCTGAGAATATCGCGTCGCCATGGCAACAACAAACATGGGGCTAAATTCCATTAGCTGCAGGGATTCAGTGAGTCAAACAGATAATGTGCGGGGGGGCGGCCAAGTGCCCACCGAGGCTGATGGGAAAGTTGTGATGATTAACTTCAGCCTCTCATGTCTACTTGGGTATATGAATTCTCTTGTTTGTTACTTAAGAATTTATGTTTTATGATGTTTGCTACCAAAAAAAAAAATACTTAAAAACCCATGAAACAGTCCACTCCCAGGAATGCACATGAAGGGTTATTTTCTGTTTATTTAAAATACCCACCATTTTCACTGCTGCATCTTTTTGATTTCTTCCATTACTCGAGATTCATTTCTTCACCTTTTTTGTTCCCTAAAAAAAGATGAGTGACGGGGAGTTAAAAAAATTGACATTGCACTTATCTTCAAATGATTTTCTTTGAAACATCTAGAATGAGTTTGACAACTTTTTTCATTAAGGTCAATGACACTAAGATTTTTTTAAGGAGAAAGTTCTTAAGTCAAATGGAGAAAAAAGTTGAGTCCTTTGATACATTCAATGCAGTTGAGGGACAGTGGGTTCTAGATAAGATGAAAGAATGCAGACATTTTCAGAACAACTTTGAATGTGGGAAATTAATAGCTTTATACTATTTCATATTAGTGGTCTATTAATATCCTAAACTCAAAAGAGATATGATCCTTCTTAAAGGAAAAATTTGATTGATTGAGTAAATATCTAGCCTTTGTTTAATAACTAAGTAGTTTTTTTTTTTTTTTTTTTTTGTATAACTAAGGAGAAGAAAAAAAGAGAGGAAGAAAAAGCCTGCTGTAACTCATAACAATATGCCTGCTGTCTTTTTATGCCAGGCCCAAGTGTTCTCTGGGCTTCCTTGATGACTCAGATGGTAAAGAATCCACCTGCAATGCAGGAGACCTAGGCTCGATCCTTGGGTTGGAAAGATCCCCTGGAGAAAGGAATGGCAACCCACTCCAGTATTCTTGCCTGGAGAAGCCCATGGACAGAGGAGCCTGGCGGGCTGCAGCCCATGGGGTCAGAAAGAGTGGGATACGACTGAGCGACTAACGCTTTCAGGTGTTCTCAGCTGTGCTTCCCTGCCCTTGTCCCTACCTCTGTCTGCGGGCGCCTCCTGTCCTGCCAGCTTCCTCTGCAACATTCATCCATTTGCTAAGAGACAAGGATGGGATTATATATTATTTTTTTAAATAAAAAAAGTACTATTTAGATACTAAATTTAATTGTTTAAAATATTAAATTTTCCTCTTTGGAAATGTTTTAATGGCCTAAGTGATCATATTATACATAAAATCAACTTTTCTTTTTTTTATGTTTATTTTTAATTGGAAGATAATTGCTTTAAAATGTGTTGGTTTGTACCCATACAACATTGTGAATCAGTCATTAAGTATACATATGTCCCCTCCCTCTTCAACCTCCCACCCCCCACCCTCTACCCCATCCCACCAGTCTAGGTTGTCACAGAGTATCCTGTCTTGCTCCCTGCGCTACCCAACAACTTCCTACTAGCCATCTGTTTTACATATGGTAATGTATATGTTTCAATGCTACCCTCTCAATTCTTTTCACCCTCCTTTTGCCCCACTATGTCCACAAGTCTCGGAGAAGGCAATGGCACCCCACTCCAGTACTCTTGCCTGGAAAATCCCATGGATGGAGGAGCCTGGTGGGCTGTAGTCCATGGGGTCGCTAGGAGTCTGACACGACTGAGCGACTTCCCTTTCACTTTTCACTTTCATGCATTGGAGAAGGAAATGGCAACCCACTCCAGTATTCTTGCCTGGAGAATCCCAGGGACGGGGGAGCCTGGTGGGCTTCCGTCTAAGTCTGTTCTCTACATCTGCATCTCTATTCCTGCCCTGCAGATAAGTTCATCAGTACCATTTCTCTAGATTTCTCTAGATTCCATACATATATATATATACATACATACATATACATTAATATATGAGATTTGTTTTCTCTTTCTGACTTACTTCATTCTGTATAACAGGCCCTAGATTCAGGGGGTCCTATATTATTATTAGCCAGATGAGAAATCAGGGTATTCAGTCCCTACCAAAGAATGATGTGGCTGATGGACCTCAGGGAGTATCTACTTCTGTAATTTAGACAAAAAATATAAACTCAACCTCTTAGTTAATCTTCTTTAATTATGCTATAATCTGCCTCACAAGTGTGAATAAGATAAGAATCTTAACCAGGAGAATTTTGAGTAATTATAAACATATATATTACTGGTTTTCCCCAGAAACCTTTTTAATAAACAAAGTTAAATCACTCACAGACACATACACACAGAGTTTTCTTCTTAGAGCCAAATGTATATTCCTTTTGCAAAAAAATTGATTGGAGTGTGGTTGATCGACATAAAGATATATTTCTTAATTCCCCTTCTTGTTTTTCCCAACAAAGCAGTAGAGACCATCTGAGCTCTTGTGAGATCTCATGTGTTTTCTTAAAAATATTTATTTACTTACTCACTTGGCTGTGTCAGGTCTTACTTGCAGCACGCGGGGTCTTTCCTTGTGGTATGCAGGCTTCTCTCTCAGTACGGCACTCACACTTAGTTGCCCCGTCGTATGTGGGATCTTAGTTCCCCTGACCAGGGATCAAACCTCCATCCTCTGCACTGGAGGGTGGATCGTTAACCACGGGACACTAGGAGCATCCTGAGACGTCATACAGTCTATAGTGCTCCCTCCATCCAACACCCATCTTCTTTTTAGGCGTCTATATTTGTGTGCGTGTGTGTGTGTAAGCCATGGGACGAAGTGGAAGGACCATGCCCAGGGCCCTGAGCGGTCCTCCTGGACTGTGTGGATTGTATTAAGGACAGGAGGACTGGGAGGGAGAGGCCCTCATTTACACAGTTTCCTCTGTGAGTGAACGAAGGAACTGAGGAGTTGAAGGACTAAGCAGGACAATGCTAGGCTGAAAGTCATGCTTGAAGATAATGTAGGAACTACGTTACCAAAAAAGGGGTCAATTTGCTAGTCATGGAGTGCTACAGTTGAATACAACTGGAAAGGAACTGACTGGTATAAAAGAAACTGCAAATTAAATAGTTTTTGCTGTTGGTTTTTATGGTTGTAACTTTGATACACCTTTTTCTGATGAAAGCAGTAATAATAATGATTTTCTATATGTATTTAAAATGTTTGAATGCAACCATTCTGCCAGGGAATCCAACATCCTTGAAAATATCAGGACATCACTTTGGAAAGGTCTGCTTTTATTAGACAAATAGTGAAAATTCTTCACAAAACCTTGGTTATTTTAAAGCATGAAACACAAACTCTACATTTATTTGGAATCTTTTCTTTTTCTTTAGAGAACAAAATTACAACTGAGTCCTTTACTGATTGAATATTTTTATAGGGCTCCCTCTCCTTACAATTCTGCAGCATTTCAGAAAAAATGGAGAATTTATGAACTATTTCTGAAATAAATAGTAGAATCAAGGACTTCCCTAGTGGTCCAGTGGTTAGGACTCCAAGTTTCCACTGCGGTGGGGGGGGGTGGGAGGCGGGGTATGTGTTTGATCCCTGGTCAAGGAACTAAGACCCCACATGCCTTGCAGACTGGCCAAATTTTTTTTTAATTAAAAATAAATAAATCTCAAGATTCATGTTTTAAAAAAAATAGAGTCACAGTATCTCAAACTAATTAAGGTAGAGCAATCTGTGCCAATTAAAAGTTTTAATATGAAATTGAATTAAAATAAAGCAGTATTATTTTCAAGTCCCTTATGCTATTTCAAAATAAGGCATTCATTTTTCCCATAAAGATTCTTATGGACTGTGCAGTACTAAACAGTTAACAGTTATTTGCCCATTTATTAATAAGAGCGAGTACATAGAGTTTCAGGATATACTATTTGTCCTGTTAAGTATTTCAAATATTCCCTCTCCCTCGTATGCTCATTACAAAGTGTTAGAAGGTGAACCTCCGTGAAAGCTTCTTTTTTGTCTAATTTAAATTCTAAATAAGATTTGGGGATGGTTGAGACTTTTCCATACTGAAAATAATCAATACTCATTAACATTCAAAAGCTTTTATTTATCATTAAGGTCACTGCCTATTTCCCATCTCCTTGAGCCCTAAGACCCTGCTATGATGAGTTACGGTTTTCAGGGAAGTCCCTTAGTGATTAAGACTGATACTTTGCAACAACAACAAAAAAAGACCGACTCTTTGCAATATAGTATCTTTAATAAGCCGTGAGCCCCAGCCTCGTAATTCCTTCTGTTGGAGGCTGAGAGGGGCTGCAAGGTGAACTGCTTGCCATCTTCAATTTGTTCCTAGTTTCTCTGTGCATGAGGGCCTCCCATCAGCATTGTAATAACTCTAAGGGGTCAAGATGTAAGAACCTCTGCCCTACGTTCTTGCGTAGCTGTTGTGTTTTCAGCTCTCCCTCAACTCTCTGCTGCACTCCTGTTACTTTGTATTATTGCCAGTTCCTCTGATACATCCCCACCTGCCCTCCCATCAGTCTCAATGTCAACACATATAAGGGGTGACACCATTATCAGCAAGGTCAGCATCAGCACCCCCACACAGTCGTGTCAGCAGCTGACCCCATGCTGGTTCACGGCAGTATTTTAAATTCAAATTCATCTATTTCATGCTGGGATTTTACTGATATTTAGAGGAAATGTTGTCTACTCATGTGGAAAGGGAGAAGCAGACACCTTTTCATTTTTTGTGGGGGATGAAGCTCTTGTTCTTCGAAAGGACTGATGTATAATCCTCATGCTTTCTCTCTGGGCTCTTCTAACATGTCTGGTGATATCTATTCCTAGGAATCACTTTCCTTATGTTTATTTCATAAAAAGTGTAGGATCTTTAGGCTAGGTTGTCCTTAAAGACTACCAAAAAGCTGCTTATAAGACAAAAGCTGTGTTTTTAAATTCTTATTTGCACCAAGGCTCTTAATAGATTGGCTGCCCCCCTCCCATTTTTTTTTTCCAGCTAATGCTTTAGAGTAAAATGGGATGTTCTTAGTGCTATGAGATTATCTGTCAAAGAGATGACCTTCTTGTGCATGAGTAATGTTACAGATTCTTTTGTATGTTCCTCTAGTATGATCATAAGAAGTCCTCAGCTGATTATCTTGGTACAGATGGCTTTTATCTGACCATAAGGACACCTGTCCTTCAAGAAGACACCATGAAATATGTCTCCTCACTCCTATCCCACTCAGCTTTTCTTCCCCATACATCCACAACTTGCTGTATCTCACCTAATTTCCAGGAAGACCCGGAGGGTGGCTCAGATGGTCAAACATTTTCCCCAAATCTTCCCCAGGTTTGACCCCTGCATTGAGAAGCTCTCCTTGAGTAGGACATGGCAACTCACTCCAGTATTCTTGCCTGGAGAATTCCAGGGACAGATGAGCCTAGCAGGCTATAGTCCATGGGCTTGCAAAGAGTTATTCATAGAGGAATACTGTAGCCTTTTCCTATATGAATGAGCCTTTTAAAAGAGAGGGCCATGCAGAAATTCCAGTCCCAAAAGTTAAAGAGAGCAAAGAGGTCATTTTCAAGATCAAAATGAAAATCAGTTGAAGAAAGAGATGTTCATAAAAACTAGATCATGCCTGTCAACAACTGATACAAGTTTTCTGAAAATAGTTTTTATGAGAATATGTTGTCTACTGACCCAGTTTGGATAGTTTTCTTTACCTGGAACATACTTTGCAAGTATCTAAATCAGCTATTTTTTAAAAAAATGAAAGATCACTTTATGTCCCAGACCCTGAGAACAAAAGTATTATGTAAATATCATAGGGCTTTCATTCAAGAGGAGCTTCCCTGGTGGCTCAGACAATAAAGAATCTACCTGCAATGCGGAAGACCCAGGTTCAAACCCTGGATTGGGAGGATCTCCTGGAGGATGAAATGACAACCCACTCTAGTATTCTTGCCTGGAGAATTCATGGACAGAGGAGCCTGGCGGGCTACGGTGCCTGGGGTTGCAAAGAGTCATACACCACTTAGCAACTAATTTTCATCCAAGAAGTGTGTCATTTAATGGAAGGGGACAGAGGACAGACACAGAGCATTGCAATTCCCTGAGCATCGGCACGTCACGGGATCATCAGGGATGAAGTGCCCGAGAGGCAGGGAGGTCAGGCAGAGCAGCAGCACAGGTGAGCGCTGGGGGTTTGCTGGGTCCCACAGGCCCAGGGAGCTGGGTCTGGCCAGAGAAGCGCTTATAAACCAGAGATGGCACAAGTTAGGCTGGATGCCCGCTGAGAATGTGTTATTTTATCCTGAAAGACCTTGAACAGGAGAGAAACAAGATCAAATTTGCATTTTAGAAAGGGCACTGTGGCAGAAGTGTGAAAGATAAACCAGAACAAGCAAAGACTAGAGATGGAGAGAGGAGGCAGAGATAATAAGGGCATGAACTTGCAGGGCAGCGCTTCTGTGGTGCTTCTGAAACTGGCATTTTACCCTCTTAATGTCTCTCCCTCTGCACACACACACACACACACACGCACACTATTTTGTCACGTTTATTTCTAATCAGTCCTCTTCATAAATAAAATCCCAGAACCTTTCATTACATTGACAGCACAGTGTGGTTCACAAACATATTTTAGAAATGCATATTTTCACACAACACCTAATAATACGCACTGCTTTACTAGAACTGCTTGGTGAGTACAATCGCAGGATTACAGTGAAACAGATAAGAATGCCTTATTTGATTAAATACCTTTATAATGTTTAAACCAGACATAGAGAATGGACTTGTGGACACAGTGGGAGAGAGAGAGGGTGGGGCCAGTTCAGAGGGGAGCACTGACATATATACACAGCCATGTGTAAAACAGACAGCTAGTGGGAAGCTACTCTATAGCACAGGGAGCTCAGCCTGGTGCTCTGTGATGACCTAGAGCGGGGGATGAGGAGTGGGGATGGGGGGGGGAGGCACAGGAGAGAGGGGGAGTATGTATACTCATAGCTGACTCACGTTGTCGTACACCTGAAACCAACACAAAATTGTAAAGCAACTACACGTCAATAAAAAATTTAAAAAGGAAAAAAGCAGCACACAGGTCAGGGCACATGAGTAGAATAGCCACAAAAAATGAATGAGATGCATCAGGACTGGCTGGAACAGAGGAGAACTCTATGGTCCTCCCCCATGTTCTCTGCCTGCCTTTTGTCTGTGGAGAATCTTAGTCAAAAATTAGTCTAATCAGAGAAATGAGAATGTGTGGAGACAAAAGGAAACAGTCAAAGGAGACCAAATAATAATGCAGTCATTAAGCAAAGTCAAGAACCTTTAGTTCCTTGTCAAGGACTAATAGATAGTATTCTCAGCCATACCCTGTGAACTGTCTTATAGAGACTGAAACCCAGATGGGAGAAATTTAACTACATAATGACAAGACTGTACTCACGACATAAGCTGCTGCAGTTCCAAGAACTGGCTTCCAAAAAAATTGGAAAAAATGGCTCCTGGAACTGATAATTAACTGTACCTACAACAATCAAGATGACACTGGTCAGATCAAAGGTGATCAATTTGAAGATGACTAGATGTGAGAGTTGGACTGTGAAGAAAGCTAAGTGCCGAAGAATGGATGCTTTTGAACTGTGGTGTTGGAGAAGACTCTTGAGAGTCCCTTGGACTGCAAGGAGATCCAACCAGTCCATTCTGAAGGAGATCAGCCCTGGGATTTCTTTGGAAGGACTGATGCTAAAGCTGAAACTCCAGTACTTTGGCCACCTCATGTGAAGAGTTGACTCATTGGAAAAGACTCTGATGCTGGGAGGGATTGGGGGCAGGAGGAGAAGGGGACAACAGAGGATGAGATGGCTGGATGGCATCGCTGACTCGATGGACATGAGTCTGAGTGAACTCCAGGAGTTGGTGATGGACAGGGAGGCCTGGCGTGCTGCAATTCATTGGGTCGCAAAGAGTCGGACACGACTGAGCGACTGAACTGAACTGAACTGAACTGTTGGAGATGACTGTGCTCTTTCTGCATGTAGCCCCCTTCCTGTGTATAAAATCTCTCACCCCCCGCTTGTCAAAGGGTGGTGGAGGTGGAGGGAGGAGAGTCTGCCTTTGGACAGATGTCCATCCTCCTCCTCGGAAGCCTGCATCTGAAACAAAGCCAACTTTCCTTTCCACCCACCTAGCCGATTTATTGGCTTTTGGGTGGCGAGCAGCCGGACCCCATACCTTTTGGTAACATAGTGTTTGGAAAGCAAGTTTCTCATGAGAAGAAAAGACAGGCTTTGGAATGTTTACCCAGTGGGTGGCTGATCTGCCAGAAGGGCCAGAAGATGGGGAGAGTGCCGACAGGTGTAAAGATCACAAGGTGTGGTGAGCCTCCATGCTGTAAAGACACTAGCGTCCCCTCTGAGCACCGGGCCTGAAGTCACACAAGCTATTACTTCATCACGGTCTTATCTTTGCCCCTCGCAGTGTCTGATCACAATCCATGAGAACCCAACAGTCAGGAGTTCCATCCTGGGAAGGAATCAAGCCTGGGTTTTTCAAAATGCCTCCTCCAGAATTATAATTGTGACTCTGTGTCAGCCATCACCAAGTCATATCCTATCACCAGGTGCCTGGTATAAAGCATGCAATAAGGGAGACATCTCATGCTTGCTGGACCACTTTGGGGGCATGATACCACT
Source organism: Bos indicus (assembly GCF_029378745.1). Taxonomy (NCBI): domain Eukaryota; kingdom Metazoa; phylum Chordata; class Mammalia; order Artiodactyla; family Bovidae; genus Bos; species Bos indicus. Next base: position 7,819,501 of record NC_091770.1, on the reverse strand, counting down.
CTAATGGCAGAAAGTGAAGAGGAACTAAAGGGCCTCTTGATAAGGGTAAAAAAGAAAAGTGAAAAATCTGGCGTAAAACTCAAATTTCAAAAAACGAAGATCGTGGAATTCAGTCCCATCACTCTATGGCAAATAGATGGGGAAACAATGGAAACAGAGACAGACTTTATTTTCTCAGGCTCCAAAAATAACTATGGACCGTGAATGCAGCCATGAAATTAAAAGATGCTTGCACCTTGGAAGAAAAGCTATGACAAACCTAGATAGCGAATTAAAAAGCAAAGACATCACTTTGCCAACAAAGGCCCATCTAGTAAAAGCTATGCTTTTGCAGTAGTCATGTATGGATGTGAGAGTTGGGCCATAAAGAAAGTTGAGCACTGAAGAACAGATGTTTCAAATTGTGGTGCTGGAGAAGACTCTTGAGAGTCCCTTGGACAGCAGGGAGATCAAACCAGTCATTCCTAAAGGAAATTAACCCTGAATATTCATTGGAAAGACTAATGCTGAAGCTGAAATCCAATACCACCCAATGTGAGGAGCTAACTCACTGGGAAAGATCCTGATGCTGGGAAAGACTGAGGGCAGGAGAAGGGGACGACAGAAGATGAGATGGTTGGATGGCATCACCGACTCAGTGGACATGAATTTGAGCAAACTCCAGGAGATAGTGGAAGACGGAGGAGCCCGGTGTAATGTAGTCCACGGGGTCACAAAGAGTCAGACACGACTTAGTGACTGAACAACATTAACAAATTACTCCTCCCATGTACACAGAGGGAGAGCGTTATCATTGTTGGGTGTGATTTCAGTATGCTGAATACGTGGCACACAATTATGAGAGCACTGTGTCTTGAGTGCTCAAACACAGTTTCTTGAAGAGCACTGTAAATCAGAACATGAAGGAACTTGGATGAATATAGAAGTGGTTCAAAGGAATCAGTCCCATGGGGATACTGACTTGCTCTTATCGGATAAAGGAAAGCTATGCAATCATGCTGTTTTTCAAAGTTGAAATATATGTTCTTAATGAAAGTTGCATATGGCACTTCCCTGGTGGTCTAGTGGTTAAAACTCCATGCTTCCAATGAAGAGGGCAAGGGTTCAATCCAAGGTCAGAGAGGTAAAATCCCACATGCTGAGTAGCCAAAATAAATAAAAAAGTAAAGTTGCACATAAATATATTTTAGTCCTGCACCTATGATTATAACATAGAATGTGCTCACATCAAATAACTGCCTTTAAAAACAAATAAATGACTAAGCGGATAGTGAATTATTTGGACAGTATTTTAGGAACAATCTGGAAGATCTCTAGAAAATTGTTTCTGTGGTGTTCTCGCGTACTAAGTCGCTTCAGTCGTGTCTAACTCTACAGACTGTAGCCCTCCAGGTTCCTCTGTCCATGGGATTTTCCAGGCAAGAATCCTGGACCAGGTTGCCATGTCCTTCTCCAGAGGATCTTGCTGACTCATGGATCAAACCCACGTCTCTTAAGTCTCCTGCATTGGCAGGTGGGTTCTTTCTTGGATCATGCTAATTGACTTTTTTCCATTTATGCCACTCACATTTTAAAAGGTACCTGCCTTTAATAGTAAATGTTGTTCAATTAACCTGCTTCTTCTCCAACTTTTATCCTTGAACAGGCTTTCCAGGTGATGCAGTGGTAAAGAATCTGCCTGCCAATGCAGAAGACACAGGAGACATGGGTTTCATTCCCATGTGATTCAAGAAGACTCCCTAGAGCAGGAAATGGAAACCCACTCCAGCATTCTCGCCTGGGAAATCCCATGGACAGAGGAGCCTGGGGGCGCAAAGAGTCGAATACAACTGAGAGACTGAGCACACGTACAGCATCCTTGAATGTATGTAGATTTCCAGTATACTTTAAAAAGATAAATTTTAAAGGAATTAGGTGTTATGTATCTTTATATCTAATAAAATAATTCTTTTCCTGAATGAAGAGATCATCCTTTATTTTTTTACACTTGTGTTTGTGTATAGGTGAGAGAATTTTATAGATTCTTAAAGTTAATATTAAAAATTGCTTTAAAAAGTCATGGTGTTAACTTTGCCTAGAGACATAGCTGAGGAAAAAGTCTCACATGCAACAGAAGCAAATAGACCGTTATATTTTATGTCTGCAAATAATTCCTCTAGCCTCCTATTCAAAAATGATACAGTGATCATAATCACTAAGCTGTGTGCTTACTACATAGCAATACAGAAAATTTGAGTTTGGGTAAACATGTCAATGTATCATTATTACATTATGCTAAACAAATTACTAGTAAATGTGGACAAATGTCTTAGAAAAATATCGGTGGTATTAACCATTATATATAATAATTATATAAATGAGTATGTAAAATAAATTTTCCACAAAGATATTTATTGTATCTGTATCATATTAATTATGTTGCTGTTTAAATAAAGATAAGTTCAATGCAATCTACAGAATTTGTTAATTTATCTCAAATGAGAAAAATAAAAAATAGCACATACATGAAAATAAAATATATTTTTGTACAAAATAATTATGTACTTCTTAAAATAGAAACATTTAAATTCCACATGCAATTTAGGACATACTTCACTTTTAAATATTTAATGAAATAATTAAGTCTTGCTAAGTTAACATCCTTTATTTTTAAATTATAGATCCTTAGAAACTCTTATACTTTTCATTTTTATTGAATAATTCATTAGCTATAATTATTTCACACAAATTTTGACTAACAGTATATGAATATCAACTCTTCAAAATTAAGAATTTTATTTTGTCTTGTAGTCTTTTAAATCCAGCATTATTCATATTTTATATTTATTGTCTTCTGTTTATCTGTGAAGAAGTCAAGATGTTTGTACCAAAATGATTTATAATTATTATATTGAAATCCTCTGAGTTAAACTAATAAGAAATGGTTTCTTTCTCCAGTAATCACCCCTTGAATGCTGAATTCATGCCCAATGAGACTGAAATTTATTTGAGAAAAGAGAAAGCTTTCTTGTCATCGTGTGTGGTTGTGTACATGCAGCTTTATCTCACACATACACATCACAAGACTGAAAAATTTACACTTTCATTTGGTTCCTGTGTTTCTGTCCTCTGTTTTCTCATCTAACATTCTAAGGTACTTTTTCTAAATCATCAGGAGATGAGCCATCTAGTTCAGCCATTTTCTGTGAACATTTGGAGCTTCATTATATTTCATAATGTACTTTTAACTTAAACAGACTTTATCATTTTTTGTAAAAACATTAATGGCAAGAAGCTTTCATTCTTTTATCTTTCAGTTCAGTTCAGTCGCTCAGACGTGTCCAACTCTTTGCGACCCCATGGACCACAGCACGCCGGGCCTCCCTGTCCCTCACCAACTCCCAGAGTTCACTCAGACTCATGTCCATCGAGTCGGTGATGCCATCCAGCCATCTCATCCTCTGTCGTCCCCTTCTCCTCCTGCCCCCAATCCCTCCCAGCATCAGAGTCTTTTCCAATGAGTCAACTCTTTGCATGAGGTGGCCAAAGTACTGGAGTTTCAGCTTCAGCATCATTCCTTCCAAAGAAATCCCAGGGCTGATCTCCTTCAGAATGGACTGGTTGGATCTCCTTGCAGTCCAAGGGACTCTCAAGAGTCTTCTCCAACACCACAGTTCAAAAGCATCAATTCTTCGGCACTCAGCCTTCTTCACAGTCCACCTCTCACATCCATACATGACCATTGGAAAAACCATAGCCTTGACTAGACAGACCTTTGTTGGCCAAGTAATGTCTCTGCTTTTCAATATGCTATCTGTGTTGGTCATAACTTTCCTTCCAAGGAGTGAGTGTCTTTTAATTTCATGGCTGCAGTCACCATCTGCAGTGATTTTGGAGCCCCCAAAAATAAAGTCTGACACTGTTTCCCCATCTATTTCCCATGAAGTGATGAGACCAGATGCCATGATCTTCGTCTTCTGAATGTTGAGCTTTAAGCCAACTTTTTCACTCTCCACTTTCACTTTCATCAAGAGGCTTTTGAGCTCCTCTTCACTTCCTGCCATAAGGGTGGTGTCATCTGCGTATCTGAGGTTATTGATATTTCTCCCGGCAATCTTGATTCCAGCTTGTGTTTCTTCTAGTCCAGTGTTTCTCATGATGTACTCTGCATATACGTTAAATAAGCAGGGTGACAACATACAGCCTTGACGTATTCCTTTTCCTATTTGGAACCAGTCTGTTGTTCCATGTCCAATTCTAACTGTTGCTTCCTGACCTGCATATAGGTTTCTCAAGAGGCAGGTCAGGTGGTCTGGTATTCCCATCTCTTTCAGAATTTTCCACAGTTTATTGTGATACTAAATAAAAACTGAGGAAGAAGAAACAGACTTTTTATCAAATGTATATTATGTGTTTTAAATTATCAAATACATATGGAACACGAATATTTCTTGTTGATGACAAGAAACACAATGATAAAAGCAAAAAAACATGGCCAACCAACTGAAGAACTTCTGGGGAGACTGACAATCCCACATGAAATTGTTGGAAAGTGCAATAAGAACCTCAATGAGCAAGTCACTAAGAGTTGCCAGATCACACAGAGGAGGTGCCTAATCCAGAGGAAGGGGTTTTGAAGGGCTTCCTGGAGGTGGTGGCTTTGAGGACAGAACACACGGGCTAGGAGTAGCCAAGTGCTGAGAACCAGGGATGAGCTAGAGTGGGTATCACAGCTCACATGCAGAAATGCCTGGACCTGGAGCACCTTCTTTGGAAATAAGAACTTGGTGATGTTCCTTCTATAATCCGTTCAGATTTTTTGTTCAGACAAACAACAGCAAAAATAGGCTGCCTGACCATGCAGAGGTTTTTCAGAAATCAAAACTAGAAAGTCTAGAACTGTTGCTACTGGTTTTCATCTTCCCAGCCCTTTGTCTGTCAAGGGGGCTCATGACCACAGTGAAGCACATGAGGCTCAGTGGATGACAAGTTAAGTAGAATATCATAGAGAAAAAATAAATAAAAACTATTATTTTAAATCAGTGCCCAAGTGCACACACTACCTCTCTGAGGACAGTGATCACAAAGGGAAAAGTCAGGCATGAACAGAGCAGCTTAGAAAATACCCGGGTTGAGGCTTCCCTAGTGGTCTAGTGGTTAAGAATCTGCCTTCGAAGGGGATGTGGGTTCAATCCCTAGTCAGGGAACTAAGATCCCACATGGTGTGGAGCAACTAAGTCCTTGTGTCTTAATTAGAGAAGCCTGCATGCCACATCAAAGACCCAGCACAGCCAAACAATAAATAAATAAAATTAATGAGTTAAACTGATTCCTGTTTTGTTTTCTGTTTTTCTTTTAAAGGATGTCCATCCCCATTTTGGAGACTGTGTGGTGGAACACGAGGTGAGCTCTCAGAGCAGGACACAGTCCCTCCTCTGATTGTCAGAACTGGCTGAATACTGCTGGGCAGGACTGTGTCTGTCATTTGTTCTTTTCTAAGTCCTGCATGGGGCCATGAACAGATGGACAGAGACACGTACCCTTGATGACTGCGCAGGTGATTGCTTAGTCCCTACGTATCAGGAAGGAGTAAGGATGCAAATTCCCTGGAGACTTTCAACTGGGAATTTCATCTTTCATTAGCAGTAGAAATAGTTAGGTCAAACAATTAGGAAAAAAAAAAAAACTTTCCAAACATCAGAAATGAGGTCACTCTGATTCTGGATGATAGCATATTACCTGTTACAGAAACATATTTTTTCATCATTTCTGTCTGCACTTTCTTGATGGGGAACTGAAAAAGCTGCCAGGCCTGGAGATGACAATTCTCTGAAGAGTTAGACGAAGGTCAAGAGACACAAATATTCCAGCTGCTGATCTCATTCTCTCGCATGCTGGGTGAGGACCATGTTCCTATGCTGAAAATTGGGAACGTAGCCAGGGAAAGCCAGTATGAATTAATCCTATGCAAAGTGCTCTATTAGGGAAGAGCTCCCACCCAGGGTGAGTAAGCCAAGTGAAGTGAAATGAGGAGGGCACAGGGTTCTGGAGAGCTTTCTCAGCAGAAGGGTAAACATATGGAATGTTCCAGAAACTTGAAGTGCTTGCCTATGGATAGAGCAATGCATCAGAGAAGGCAATGGCACCCCACTCCAGTACTCTTGCCTGGAGAATCCCATGGACAGAGGAGCCTGGTAGGCTGCAGTCCATGAGGTCGCTGAGAGTCGGACATGACTGAGCGACTTCGCTTTCACTTTTCACTTTCCTGCATCGGAGAAGGAAATGGCAACCCACTCCAGTGTTCTTGCCTGGAGAATCCCAGGGACGGGGAAGCCTGGTAGGCTGCTGTCTATGGGGTCGCACAGAGTCGGACACGACTGAAGCGACTTAGCAGCAGCAGCAGCAGCAGCAGAGCAATGCATACAGTGAGCTGCAAAACAGGTGTGGGTCCTTCATGGAGGCTGTGATGGGCTGTTCTCACTGTCAGCCGTCACTCTTCATCCTGCAGACAACCTGAAACCATGGAAAGGGGGTATCATGGACCACTTAGAAGGCCAGTCAGCTGTTCCATCGCTTGTTATTTCCTGACAACAGTCTAAGATCTACATATACTTAGGCATCCAATGTGTGGGAGTTGAAATCAATTTCTTAGGTCCACATAGAGGATTACACAACATTCAACAGATGGGGGTACCATTTTATGTGTGTGTTCAGTCTCTCAGTTGTGTCTTGACTCTTTGCAACCCCGTGGACTGTAGCCTACCAGATTCCTCTGTTGAAGGAATTCTCCAGGCAAGAATACTGGAGCAGGTTGCCATTTTATCCAGAAAGTGAAAGTGAAAGGGAAATTGTTCAGCTGTGTTTGACTGTTGCGACCCCCCATGGACTGTAGCCCACAAGGCTCCTCCATCCATGGAATTTTCCAGACAAGAGTACTGGAGTGGGTTGCCATTTCCTTCTCCAGGGGATCTTCCTGACCCAGAGATTTTATCCAGAGGATCTTCCCAAACCAGGGATCAAACCCACCTGTGTATTTCTTGCATTGGCAGGCAGATTTTTTTTACCACTAGTGCCACCTGGGAAGCCCATACCATTTTATAGGACGGGTGATATGGATGGAGTTTGAAATATAAAAAATAAAAATTAGAATTCAATTCAAACAACCAGCAATGGTATCGTTATGGTGACCTAGATGGGTTGGATGGGGCATGGAGGTGGGAGGGAGATTCAAGAGGGTGGGGACATATGTATACCTATGGCTAATTTAGGAAATCAACCCTGAATGTTCATTGGAAGGACTGATGCTGAAGCTGAAGCTCCAATACTTTGGCCACATGGTGAGAAGAGCTGACTCATTGGAAAAGACCCTGATTCTGGGAAAGATCAAAGGCAAGAGGAGAAGGGAACAACAGAGAATGAGATGGTTAGATGGCATCACCAACTCATGAGTTTGAGCAAGCTCTGGGAAATGATGAAGGACAGCAAAGCCTGGCATGCTGCAGTCCATGGTGTCACAGAGAGTCAGACATGACTGCACAACTGAACTGAACTGAATGGCTGATTGTACAGCACTTCATTGTACAGCAGAAATTAACACAGCATTGCAAAGTACCCCAATTTGAAAAATAAAGCAATGAATTATTTCTACCAAAAAGTATCTGATAATTGGAAATCTGCAATAAATATTATACATTGTATTAGTGAGAGGGAAAAAATCTCAAACTTAAGGAAGGGATATGCTAAAACTCAGTAAGTTTACAATAGAAATATTTCCAAAATATTAGGCAAATAAACAAATTCTAATCTAAGTGCTATCTTGCAATGATTTTTGATGAATGGCATATTCATCAAAAATGGCACATTCATCCAAAACAATCAAGTATTAAAAACTAGCACTTTAAACTTTTAGTACTAAACACTTAGGTCCCAATTTGTTAGTTACTTGTGACATTTTCATTTGGTTAAAATGAGTCATAGTTACTACACCACTTAAGTAAGATTTTCTGAGCATTATTTTAAAAAATAAAACAGTAAACTAATTCTAAGTAGACATTTTTAGAAAAATTTCTTTGAGGTAATTCTGTTTTCCCCATTATTTCATGAAGCATATTATCAATGGAAAAATTTGCAGAATATTAAAGAACTGCAGTCTTCATACTTAGTACTTTAATACATAATTATTTAGATTAGTTGTATGTATATTTGCCTATATTGATAATGTATTTTATTAATATATAGCTGCCACCATAAATTTTATAAGGTATTTTAAGCTTTTATAATTATTTATGTCATATACCATTTAACCCTGTAAATATCTACTTACTCACATATATGTATGCATACATACACATACATATATATACACACATGTATATGTATACACACATATATACATATATATACACAAGTTTGTATGCATTAAAATACATTTAGACACATACCCCTAGTTTAATCAAAAATTTTTCATAGCTCAAAGATGTGATTTTATACTTTTTTATTTCGGATTCCATAAGTACATGCAAGTGGTCTTATTCAAACTACTACTGTTTGGGATATGGAAAAATATGAATTGACTTTAAATTTCCCAAGAGAACGTTCATTTTTAACGTCTCACAAGTATGTTCCAAAGATATTACATTACAAATTATCTTCAGAAACAATAAAAGCCAATTTTAGTAAGGCCTTGGGTATTGTTCCCAGGAAATTTGCTAATGTATATAATCAAACCAAATAATGAGCTGTAATCCAGTGAGCATGCTGTTTTGTTTGAAAGGTATTCAAAGGAAATCTTGGTCTGTACTTCATATTTAGTGAGAAAATTAGTAATAATTCAACAAAGAAAGTTCAGTGAAGAGATGCCCCGTGAAGGGTAAATATTTCCCTTTAAAACCTGCAGTAAAACAGTACACATATACACGCATGCATGCACAAACACACACACACACACACAACATGGGGAGTAGAAAGCTGTTAAAACTGTCAGGAGGGAAAAACCTAGAACGAACAGAGCTTTTCTAATCATGACATTAAATATATTTGCAGCAAGGTCAGCGAAGGAAGGAGAAAACTATCTGTAAAGAGTATAAAGTGGTGGTTAGAGGACTTAAAGAAGTCGACATAAATTGTTGTTGTTCTCTCACTAAATTGAATCAGTGATGCCATCTAACCATCTCATCCTGTTGCCCCCTTCTCCTCCTGCCCTCAGTCTTTCCCAGCACCAGGGTCTTTTCCAGTGAGTCTGTTCTTCACATCAGGTGGCCAAAGTATTGGAGCCTCAGCTTCAGCATCAGTCCTCCATAAATAATCAAGTCTAATTTTTGCATGCCTTTTCCATTAGGGAAAATGACTTTCTTGATCTACAGAATGAAAAAAGAATAGAGTTGCTGTTTTTTTTGCCTTTTTTTTCCTTCCCAGCCATGCAAGAAGAACAGATAATAATTTTTGCTCCTGTGTTAAATAACCAACACCAGGAAGAAATATATAAACAACAAAATTTCAGTGATTTGATGACTTGGCAGAATAGCATAGCCATTCTGGAGATCAGAGCCCTATGATGACCCATAGGCTGCATGGAGGAAATCTCCAGTGCATGTTGCAGAGGTAGAGTCCTCAGGCAGAAGATAGCACACCCCACAAGAGGAAAAGACACAGATCAGGTTACAGACAGACCCAGGTAGCTAGAATGTGAAGGGCAATTACAGACAGGAGGGGATTCCAGACAGAAAATCCTTGGGAGAGTTACAGAGAGTTTCTTCTCCTAGGCATTAACACAAGAGAAATAGAACACAAATCTACATGAAGATTTTTACACAAATGTTCAGGCAATTTTTTTCCCCCAATAGCCATAAATTGAAAGTGAAAGTCAAAGCTGCTCAGTTGTGTCCGACTCTTGTTGGTTGATGATAAATGAGATGGCTGGATGGCATCACCGATTCAATGAACAGGAGTTTGAGCAAGCACCAGGAAATACTGAAGGACAGGGAAGCCTAGCCGCTGCAGTCCATGGAGCTGCAGAGTCAGACATGACATAGCGACTGAACAACAACAATTAATTGGATACACTCAATTTTTTTGAGGATACTTTTAGGTTCTTTATCCATAATATGGATTGCGTTTCACATCAGCTTTATAGTTTCTGCCCATCTTTTTATTCTCTGCATTTTATTGTTACCTTTGCTATTCAAGTTACTGTCATTGTACTAGGGTGAAACAGAGTTATTCATGGATTGTTCTCACTTCCTCCTTTTTTCTTTTTGAATTGTTCTTTCACTTGACTATCAATATTCTCTTTTCAGCTCTGATTGATGACAGCTTTCAAGAGAAAAAAAAATCAATCACCTCTATGAATGACAGAGATCAGGTATCATTTAGACAAATGTGTGCTTTCTATAATCAGCAAATCTATTTATAGGAAAAGACAACTTTATTAACCATTTGGCACACGCTCAGTGGTAAGATTCTCCTTAGTTCTCTTTCAAATTTTAAAGTTACACATTTTGTAAGTTAAGTGTCATACATTAGTGACTTGAGATATTAATGGCCTTCACCCTCCAAAGCAACAGTTACCAGATTTTTAGATAGCTTCAAAGCCACTAAAGGTGACATGCTGTGGAAAAAATGCACTTTTATAGATTTTGTTGTCTCGCAATCAAGGATGGTGTTTCTGATTATTCTTTCCTAAAGTAAACTTCATGGTTCAATAAATGACTCAAACATTTTAAGCATAATGTTGTCTTTATAGAGCATACCTAATTGTACTCATTTTTGCTTAAAGTGAGGCTTAAGAGGCATATTCAGAGGACAGAAGTAAGTGCCAAGAAATCATCAGGTTTTCCTCTATTGGCAGATTAAAAAAAAAAAACACAAAACGTGAAACTTTTGTTCTGCCAAGAAACTACTTATTTTTGATTCCTAAAGTCAAACGACTAGGCAGTCTTAAACCTCTTTGACCATGGATTCTATCTCAATATTCCAAATGCATAAGCAATTACTCTAGGAAGTAAGCATTACTGTAGGAAGTAAGCAAGTGAATGAATCCTATTTTTACGAGCAAAGGCTCAATGATCCAATTTTTTCATTCCACATATTAAATATTTCACAAAGTAGTTTATCAAATATTATAGTAAGGAATCACTAGAAATGAAATATTTAGAAACAGATACTGGAGGAAGTAAAGCATTGCTATTCATGCAAGTATATCAGCATGAAATAAAATGACACAAAATACTGAACAGCTCCATATGCCCTGTCATAATTTAGTATTCTTATTTTCAATATAAATTTCTGGTTTTGGTCTGGTCGCTGCTTATTTATGGACTATATTTTTTAAAAACTATCAACTCACTATTTAATTCCCGCTTCTACTTACCCAACGATGCTCCAGCTCCTCAGCCAAGATTTTAATTGATTTTTGTAGTAGCCAGTTGTTAATAGGATAATTTGTCAATACAATAATAAAACAATTGTCTCAATGGCTCTCATTGCTCAGTTCACCAGATAACAAAGTTGAGTTTTGTTTCATTAATTGAATGCAGGTGTAGGATTTGTGGGATGAAAGATATAAATCCCTGTGGAATGGTGGAAATCTGGGTCAGAGATCACGGAAAAATTAGTTAAGCATGCTGGGTCAAGAGAGGCCCAGACAGGTGTCCCAGCTCTGTTTCTCTGTGTCACTTCCTGTGTTCTCCATTGAACACTGGTCTGTTGATCTCCAGCACACAGGTCAACACATGTATTTCTGAATCTGTAGTAAATTAGAAACCAGACTAGGATTCCGTACACTCACGAACATGTGACTCCAAACACCCAGACAGTATTAACCTCTCAGGATAAAAATATTTCACTGTACATTTAGTGTTTTCAAAGACAGTAGTGAGATACTATTTTTCTCCTTCAAGATGCGTGATAACTGTAAAAGGGATGCAAATAATTTTTCTTTCTCAAAAAAATAACGAAAAATTAAACAGAAGACATCCGTTTATACCCAAAAGGACCCTAGAAGGGAACCTTGGCTCCAACCGTTCAATATAGCCTCTCCAGATCTCTTGGATGAAGTTACATAAACTTCATTCTTAATGTTTCTCTCATTTCTTTAGTTTTTAGACCTGATTCAGGCCAGAGCCACACCAGGACTGTCTCTTTACTCTTGAATGTCTCCCTCCTGGTTAAGGAGATGGCCTTATGGAGCAGTTAGGAAATCACCCATCTCTACTCTAACTCAGCAGCTCGAAGGCCAAGCAAAAGGAATCCCAGGCCAACCTCCCCTCACTCCCTGAAAATCTGCTTTGGCTCAGCTGCAAGACTGGAGGACTGAGTCATGTAATTACCCCATGGGAGACAGAATATGAGATTGCATTTCAATGCTGCGGACTGATCCCATAAGCTCCATTATTTATTTTAGTAAAACATGGTTGTGTTTGTTTAAAAAAAAATTCTCCGGTTAACCTATCACTATGCCACTCACAGTTCTTTTTCATTCTGTCATTTTATTGTGCTTTTAAAAGACGCCACTTATGATTCCCTTCTATACTCTATTACTAGTCTCAGTGACAACACAGTAGAGCTATTCTCAAGTATCTACAGAATAGAATTCAGATTGAATGTAAACTATGGAATTAGACACTTAGAAGAATTCTACTGTAAAGTCTCTTTCTGAACATAGAAACTCATTAAATGAGCAGGCACACGCAGACACTATAGCTTAATTGTGGCCTTATTTATGACATTACTACATAACACACATGTGTACATACACACACACACATACCATGTATATTTCTTCTCACTAAAAAAGACTTTTTCACAAGTTTAGGAGTTGTTACATCCAAAAGGAAGCCTGGAAAGATGGTATTGATGATCCCATTTGCAGGGTAGCTTTGGAGAGGCCGACACAGAGAACAGACTTACGGATACAGTTGGGGAAGGAGAAGGTGGGATGAATGGAGAAAGTAGGATGGAAACAGGTACACTAACATATGTGAAATAGACAGTCAGTAGGAATTTGCCATATGACCCAGGGAACTCAAACTGGGGCCTTGTGACAACCTAGAGGTGTGGGATGGGATGGGAGGAGGGAGGAAAGTTCAAGAGGGAGGGGACATATGTGTACCCATGGCAGATTCATGTTGATGTATGGCAGAAACCAATGCAATATTGTGAAGCAATTGTCTTTCAATTAAAAATAAAATAAAGTAAGCCTAACTCATAATTTTAATTAGATCTGGATAATTTAGAAAAAGGATTGGGGAAAAAGAGTTTGGCCTAAATTACTCATATTAGCCAATAAGTTTGTAAATATTCACCAGCTAACACAAAATACTACCTCCCTAACTGACTCAAGAAATACCTAGCTGGACCTTGTAGGGAGCCTTCTCCCAAGGAATCTGCTCAGTTTATAATCACCCAGTTTATCCTCCTTCCTTATCAGGCTACGTTTCCAACTCTACTTGAGGTATAAGAGTACTTCGGTGGGTATTTTGCTTCTGTACTTTTGCTGTCATAGAAGTTAGTTCAGGATAGACCCAGTGAAGGTCTCTCATGGTTTGAAACACTTCCTGGCAATTTAGAAAGATAATGCCACCCTCTTTGGTGACAATAATCTCATGTAAATAAAGCTTTTTCTTTTTTTAATTAAATTTTTTCATCATAATTTGTCCAGCAAAATATTTCCAACTTTCTTATTTCCAATGCCAAGCAAGAGCTTTAGTTGGGATTCCCACAGGCTGCAGAGAGAGAGATGTGACCAAAAGACACATTTCTTAGTATAAAAAAAAAAGATCCGACCTTACTGAAGGTATACAATAAAATTTAAAATATTTTTTATCTACTATTATTTTACTATTAATTTCTTTTGAAAGCTAATTTTAGAATAAAGCAGATACCCATGTACAGAAGACTTTTTTAAAAAAGAAAAATCTCTAAACAGAACAATTTTCAGTTTAAAATAAGGAAAATAAAATTGCTCACAAAACTTTAACATACCAGCTGGCCCCAATACAATTACCCAAGTAGAATACATTTAAAAATTATGTATCACAATTTGAAGCGATTTTACATTTTTATACTTTTAGAGTTGGCAAATGAATAAATGTCATAGTTTTTCTACTGTTTAAAATTAAATAAATGCTTCATTTTGCAGGTAAGTTCTGCAATCTGACGCCAAACCGTAATTGCCAAGTGCATTTCAGATAGTGCCAGGATGTCATTTACTTTTATTGGATTATGAAATGACTAGAGAAGATGTCTTTCCAATTCTTCCTGGTTATTCCCTTAGGGTTCTCATTGCCCATGTCCAGCCTTCACTGCCAAGGACACAGGTTCAATCCCTGGTCAGGGAACTAAGAATCTGAAGCCTTGCAGCAGGGCCAAAAAAAATAAAAGAATAGAATGAATACGAAAAGTTACCTTTTGCTTCTCAACAACCAAGTAAGCGTATAGCCTTACTCCAGGTTAAAAGAAAGTCTTGCTTAGCAGGACATGAGCTGGTAAATAGCCTAATGAAGACAGCGCCACTCTTGGCGGTT